>NC_041345.1:29528194-29858194 GCF_004354835.1 Perca flavescens | reverse complement strand
ATCACTAATTAATACAAAGTACAGTTAAAACCAATGGGAATGTAATTTTACAGGCAATTGTTCAAAAACCAAAGTATTGGACAAAATGAAATGTTGACCTGAAAAGTCAGAGGATCACCAAAGTTATTTTGATTCATTTTGACGGGAAAATGAATGTCTGCAAAGTTGAGATATTTCAGTCCATACCAAAGCGGTAAACCAACCGACCACCTGACAGGCCAACGCTGACATTGACGTCTCTAGATGCCGATAGCATGGATAAAAATGCTGATTCATTTCAGTTTGAGCATGTCTTTCACTGCAGACCATTGTGCTTATTCCGTTTTAGTTGACTTTTCATCAAGTATGACCAGACTCTTTTCTGACCAACTTTGGTTTCAATCTCAAATTTTGTCCCTCACTGTCGTTCCACCAGTTATCCAATGTGTGTGTTTTCTGGTTAAATGGACATGAAGCAGTGCCAGCAGTAGTATGCTCTGAAAGAGAATTTGTCACACAGCTGCAGATCACATCAGATTAAGGGCATTAGATGGTTAAAAGCAGAGAAGAAAACTCAGTGTTCCAGTTCAAGGAGCAGAGAGCACACAGCTCATGTTTTTATAGCAATCACCAGTCAACAGACTGATTGACTTTCTGTCCAAAATGTTTACAGCCTCAGCAGCATTAACAAGAGTAGGGCTGTTACACTGTACACTCTGCAAGGGCCGTTAGACCAAAAACAAACATGGAGGCACATGCATTTAAACGCAAATTCATTCACACAAGACGTATATTTGTATTTATCTATCCTGGTTCTCTCATCTCTTTCTATCTCAATCTATACTTTCTCTTTTTGTCTTACACACACACACACACACACACGTGCGCATTTGGCAATTTAATTTTTTTTATCAGTTTATTGCTTCAGTGGGGGATTTGTGTTTTGATTGTAAAACTCAGTCAAACCACAGAACTACAATCAGTGTTATTGCACTGATATGAATCAGAGAGGATATGTTATTCTGCTAAGTGAACAAGGCAGATTCGATATAAGAGTAAAATGTAAAGGTACCTTTCTATTGTTTCAGCAATGAGATTTTGATCAAAGTGCATTATTACATTACATATTATTAAGTCACATTTAACCGTGAGACGTGTTTTACTCGCATGTCTTAGCAACACATATGCTCTCATTTGAATCTATGCTCTGGCTCCGCGCCTATTTTTTCAATACCAATACAACTCCTCCAATTTTACTACATTACTAAAATTTACTACAAATTTACCAGCCGTGACAGCAATACTGTTACTTTTTTCATCCTGTGTGTTTGTGTGGGTCATCATGGCAAAATGTGGTCCTGGAGACACCGACTGTACTGAACTACCACAGAGGTGGTTTTAAGTACTTATATGTACTTATTTTGTCACCGTAATAGCATCGCAAGGTGCAGTTACAAAACTTGACAGGTGTGCAGTTCAGATCAAAATGAAGACTGAGTTTGAAAATGGGTGTGGTCCAAGAAGGGTGCCATTCTCTTTCCTCTCACAAGCGGGGTCATAAGGCTTGTGTAGCTTGTCCTTATATTTGTTGTTTTGCACAAGTCCTCGTTTCCTTGAATCTCTACAGCAGAGGTGGAGAGTGCCAAATCAGCACCACCCATAGAGCCACATAGCCAGGGCTGGACTGGGGAAAAAAATCTGCCCTGGACTTTTGAGACCCAGACCAGCCCACCAAAATCGGCCAGACACCAACCATCCTTGCACTCCTCTTCAACACATGTACCAGCAGGGTTCAACATTAGTAGAGTGGTAGATTTTCTTGACTCACCAGCCCAAAAACAAAAGTACAATTTTAACATTCACTAGCCATTTGAATAATGGACAATAAGTTAATTTTTGCATACCAGCCCCTAATACTCTCAATTAGCTGGTAAGTAAGATAGTATAGGATAGGATTTTGAATCTTGATATATATATATATATATATATATATATATATATATATATATATATATATATATAGTATTTCTTTTACTTTTATTTAACCTTTATTTAACCAGGTAGACTGTTGAGAACAGGTTCTCATTTGCAATGGTGGACAAGAAAAGCATGCAGGACACATACAGTTTCACATTTAATACAATACAGGCACACAGAATACAAAAGGCTACATAAAGTGCAGATTAAGTAGGCATTACAAAGTTGGTGCAAAGTGAGGTGTAAGTAAGACGAAGGATATAATAATAGTAATAACACAGTTAACACCAGAATAGCTAGTCTATGTAGATGTTGAATGTAGTGAAAAGTCAATGTACAGTTAGTGCAAATAGTGGACTCGGTAGTGATGTAGATCAGAAATAACACGATATGCATGAATAGACAGTCTATAAAATGCTGAGAGAGTAGTAAAGAGTCAGTATACAGTTAGTGCAGATTGTGGTGTACAAAGGCTGGAGGAATGACAGTTCAGCATACCTGGGCGGATGAATAATGCAAAATGATGTAAACAGAATATGATAGCAATGCAGGTGAAGATGTGCATCTGTGCAAATTTGCAATGGGGCGTGACTGAGGTAATGAATTGCAGTAGTGCAATAGGGGGGTGCGAGAACAGAGAATGAATGATGGAGAACAGTTAGCACATACAGTGATCGGACAGGAGCTCAGACAGACGTACTTTAAAGGCAGTTAGTGAGATAAGGGTTTTGAGTTTCAGGGTGTTTTGAAGTGCATTCCAATCATTTGCAGCTGAGAACTGGAAGGAGTTGTGGGCTTTTGGGGTGACCAAGGAGATGTAACTGCTAGAGCGCAGGTTGCAGGTGGGTGAAGCTATGGTGACCAGTGAGCGTAGATACAGCAGGGCTTTGCCTAGCAAAGATTGGCAAATGAGTTGGTACCAGTGAGTTAAGCGACAAGTGTGTCATGAGCGCCATCCAGCTAAGGCATAGAGGTTGCAGTGGTGGGTGTTAAGAGGGGCTCTAGTCACGAAATGTTTGGCACTAAGGTAGATAGTAAGTCTAGTTTTTTCAGGAGAGAGTTTGAGGCAGTTCTGTAAATGACATCACTGAAATTGATAAAATTGTTATTTTCACCAAGGTGAGTTTGGCAGCATGAGTGAAAGAGGCGCTGTTGTGGAATAGGAAACCAATCCTGGACTTACTTTAGATTGAAGGTGAGTTATATGTTGCTGGAAGGAGAGGGAACTGTCTAACCAGACACCTAAGTATTTGTACACCGCCACATTTTCTAGTTCCAACCCATTTAGCGTGGTAATGCTAATCGATTGAAAAGCAGCGAACGATTGAAAAGCATGAACTTGGTTTTGCCAGAGTTTAGCAGTAGTTGGAAATTTCAGAAGCAGTGCTGAATGGCGTTGAAGCTCTCCTGGAGGTGTGATAGCACAGTATCCAAAGAGGGGCCGGATGTGTACAGGATTGTGTCATCTGCGTATAGGTGGATTTGAGAATTCCCAGCAGCAAGAGCCACATCATTGATGTATAGGGAGAAGCAAACCTTGTAGTACCCCCGTAGAGACATCCATAGGTTAAGACAGCAGGCCCTCAGATTTAACGCGTTGGATCCTATCAGAAAAATAGTTATTGAACCACACGAGCCAGTTATGAGAGAACCCAAGGTAGTTGAGTCTGTTGATGAGAATACGATGGTTAACAGAGTCAAAGGCCTTGGACAGATCAATGTAGACGGCTGCACAGTAATGCTTTTTGTCAATGGTGACGGTGATGTCGTTTATGACATTGATTGTGTAGTGGAAAGGATATGGTGGGATTTGAGGTGGTTGATAATCTGTTTATTGACCAAGCTTTCGAGGACTTTCGAAAGACAGGGTAAGATAGATATGGGTCTATAGCAGTTTGGGTCAAGGGTGTCTCCCCCTTTGAAGAGAGGGATGACTGCGGCGGATTTCCAATCTCTGGGAATTTCTGAAGATACGAGAGACAGGTTGAACAGGTTGGTAATGGGGGAAGCGATAATATTTGCAGATCATTTTAGGAAATTGGGGTCAAGATTGTCTAGCCCAGCTGATTTGTATGGGTCCAGATTTGCAGCTCCCTCAGCACGTCAGCTGTCAGGATAAGGGTAAAGGAGAAGCGTGGTGGGGGGTGTGGACACGTAGCTGCGGGTTTTGTAGAGCAGTTTGCTGGGGGGCCGGCCGCCAGATGGAAAGCATGGCCGCTGCTTATTGACATGCTTATTGAGGTTCTCTATTATTATAAACTTGTTGGTGGTGATATTATTACCTAATTTCAGAGCCTTGGGCAGCTGGGAGGAGGTGATCTTGTTCTCCATCGTTTTTACAGTGTCCCAGAACTTTTTTGAATTGGCACTGCAAGAAGCAAATTTCAGTTTGAAGTAGTGAGCCTTAGCTACTCGGACTGCCTGAGTGTACCGGTTCCTGGCTTCTTTAAAGACTTGCATGTCATGGGGGTTGTTCAAGGCTAATGCAGTTCCCCACAGGATGTTTTTATGTTGGTTGAGGGCGGTCAGCTCTGGAGTGAACCAGGGACTGTATCTACTAGTATATGTTAGTAGCCTACTCACTGAGTCTAAAAGGCTGCCTGCCTACTGATGGCAAGATGGCTAAAGGTTGAGGGTGGAGCATGGCTGTCATAAAGATATCTTGTATTGTAAACAAGTGACAAATCTGAAAGTTAAACTAAAGCTGCATTTTGTACACAGTATGCAGCTTATGTTAGTGGAATGTGAATAAATCTGAAAGTTATAGTACTATGTTTTCAAGTGCCTTAGCTTGCTAAAACATAACTAACATTAGCTTACTAACAGCTAACTTGTCCTCTCTGGTAGACAAAGGGTGCTAAAATAATCGTTTGACATGCTTAAATCTTGTGTTTTTTAGCTAGGTAGTGGCACTTTGTGGTGTTATTGTCGCCGCCGGTGGGGGTGGGACTTAACCCTTGTAATGCGTTAGAAAGCTGCACAAATGTTTTGTGTAAATTTGAGCCGTGATTTAACTCAGCCCAAAATACTCATAAAACAATGATTTTTATCCAATATTGTTTTTTACCTCATAGTTAACTTATTATGTATTCATTTAAATGTAAACACTTAATACGTAAATGTTATTTTTTGGCACCATGGACCTTTGATCTTAAAGTATACCACTCGTTTGTAACTTAAATTTTTTTTAAATTCACTCATTATATTTCCAATAATGAAGACAATGTTATCTGACTATAATAGACTAATATTAGAACACACCTCAAAAATTATTTGCATGTGGGTTTTTTTCAACTTAATATTATAAACCATAAACCAGTTGTTAGCATCCAGTGTTTTGTCAATCTCCACCTAACAAACACCCTTCCATGTTTGTCGTCGGATCCTCTCAACAAATGGCAGTATGAACAGCTCAAATGCTGTCTTGATGTCTTGGACATGTGACACAGCATATCTAGTAGGAGCTGAATACAGGGGGAAGAGGGAGAACTCGCCGATCGGCTCACCAAAACTTCTCCCATTAAAGGTGCTCTAAGTGATGTGACGCGTGTGCTAGCTGCCTGTCCACTGAACACACTGTAAAAAAACTTGTTCTCTGTAGACAGCCCATGTTCCAAAAAAGGCAAAAACCTGCACCACTAAACATAACAAAGAGTGTTCCAGCCAATGTATTAGGATGTATTAGTGCGCGGAAGGGAGGGGGAGGGGATGGAATGAGGAGGAGGGACGGGCGAGCTTGTTTGACAATACTTCAAAACCGAATGCGGTTAGAAAAATTTGTTTTTTCCAGCGTAGCAGATTCATCATGTGACACCAGTTCATCCTTCGAAGCCTCAGACAAAGCATTAATAAACACTCCTTGCAACGCCTCATCATTCCAGGCACTCACCGCTGCCAGAGTCCGGAACTCCACCGCCATCTCTGCCACGCTGCGTGATCCCTGCCGAAGAGACAACAAACACTTAGCATCCTCCTTACTGGGTGACTGAAAACTTTCCTCATCTCTGTGGTGAAGGCCAGATAGGAATTGCTCACAGCCGACTGACTCTCCCATATCGCAGATCCACAGGAACGGACGGAGCCATTGGTAGAGTTAATCAGGTAAGTGATACGGGATCTATCAGTGGCATAGGAGAGTGGCTGTTGCTCAAAAACTAAAGAACACAAAATCGCCACAGGTTCCCATGTTACAACCATAACGCTCGGGAGCAAGAACAAAAGGCTCTCTAATTTGCGCTGGCAGAGCGAGCAAAGCAGGCGGACTGGAGGGAAAGGGGGCTTGCATGCCATGAACCCCCCGTTCATGGCATGCAAGCCCCCTCTCCCAAGCGCTGTCTTGAGTGGTTAGAGCAGATACTTGGTTTGTGAGTTGGACCTGATTGAGCAACATCTGACTGTTATCAGAGATAGTTTTGAATAGTGTTGAATCACGTTGGCCTATTAAAATGCCCTGGTTTGCTATGGCAGTTTGAATCTGGGTTATTTCAGGGGCTCTACGTATGGATCTGCTGGGTTCATTTTGAGGTCAGATCATACTGTTAGGTTTGAATGATAAACAGAATCCAAATGAAGACAGACGCAGAGCCAGGAGTGTGATTGTAACAGATTTTATTCAAAGTACTCAAGTGTCAAGTCCAGGTTTCCGGGGTGGAGAACATGTCAGGAAGGAAGTAGGCCGGCTAATGGCGAGGTCCAGTGGTGGTGGTTCTGGTTCGGTGTATGGCAGGAGTGGAGCGGTAGCAGGAGTCAGGTTCCAATGGCAGCTGGAGGCACAAGAAAAGGAATCAGGACAGGCAAACATACAGTACAAGTAGACTTAAATAGAGCAAGACTATAATCTGACGTAGAGTGAAGAAATGACTGGGTATATGAAGCAGAGGTTGATTGATGGGGTGGCAGTAGCTCAGACTGTAGGGAGTTAGGTTGGGAACTGGAGGGTCGCTGGTTCAAGTCCCTCTACGGACCAAAGCATGCCATGTGGACTGGTAGCTAGAGAGATGCCAGTTCACCACCTGCCAAGGTGCTTTTGAGCAAGGCATTGAACCCCCTCCACCACTCAAAGCACCTGTTCAGCAGCCCACTCACGCTGACATCTCTCCATTAGTGCATGTAAAGGACCTGAGCGTGTGTGTGTATTTCAGGCCTTTGTTTAGTGTGTAATAACACTAACCCATTGGGGTTCAGTAAAGAGTATAAATTAATTAAATTACTTCAGGTCAAAATGCAATCTGACCCAAATACAGGAAGTGAATCAAAAACGTTTTACTAGCCTGCAGTTATAACCTGGCACAATATAATTTAAGTGATGATAACTTTCAGATCCATAAGCACACATCGCTGGTTGTCTGTGTGACAACACATCATCATAGCTCTCTCTCCTTCACTCGCTATCTGTCAGTAGGGAAAGCAGGGGCGAAAGTACAATTTTTCAGAAAAACATATTTTTAAAAGATATTGTTTTAGACAGAGATATATTTTTGCTGTGGTCAATAACTCACAAGTGTGGTCTATCAATACCAGGTGGTAGTTTGTACAAATGTCGAATGACTTCATTATAATTTCGCTTTGAACATAAGTTGCACATTGTTACTTTCAACCCCATCAGTAGTGAGGATCGCCGTTGACCTGCAAGTGACAACATTTTTTGTCAACATTTGTATAAATTTACAGGCAGTTATTGCTCATCCTCTGTCCACATTATAGCATAAATAGAGTACTCAGGAAAAAGCAAAAACCAAACGCTACTCACCTCCTTTTGCCTCTCCGTTTTGTGTCCTTTCTCGGACCAGCCTTGGGTAAGGGACGTACAGCTTCCGGAATGAACAGACATGGACTAGTATGACTTACCTCAAGCATACCTCTTCCCCTTTCTTCAGGAGGGACAGCTTAATCAGCGGACACAGAACAATAATATTAATATTAAGTGCACAATTCTATTTTAGTTATTATTTTACTAAAATCCTTCAGGACTAACCAAGTTCCATCTTATTTTATCTTACCTGAACAGACAGCTGGGTGGTCAGGGATGGCAGACTCTAAACAGGTGTACCTGGTTGAACCGGAAGGATACTCTGGCAGCAGTCCTCCCTCAAATAGGCTCTGGCTGTATGGGTCTGTGTTAGAATGTGGTGTGGGAGCACATGGTAGGCCTACACATGGAACTGGGCGGTCAGTGACATATGCAGGTGAGAAGTCTTGCTCCTCAAAAATATCTGGGTTGAAAGGACAGATGCCATTGCACACAAAGCCAGATGTGATGTTGCTGGGTGTTGCTGCACGTGGCAGAGCTGTGGCCACTAGGATTGGGATGTCATATATGGTCAACGTTTTTCCAGGGTGTGTTCTCATCCAGTGATCTGCTGCTGTGTTAAGATATCGCTTCAGTGGACCGAACACACTCCTGTGGGAAAGATAGGAGGACTATGCCGTTTGACCGACAAAAGTCAATTGCTGCCACAGAAAGGTGTGACCAGTGATTGTCAAGGAGGAGCAGCACCTTCGACTCCAGGTTCACATGGGTGTGTCTGGCAAAGTGCTGAAGAAAGGAAAGAAAATCAACATCATGCATCCAACCTGAACTATTAGCAGAACCAGTAGAGCCGATGGGACCATTCCTAACAAAGTGGTCCTGGAACTTCTTCCTGGGAAAGATGAAATACGGGGGAATGCAATTGCCTTGTGCATTAACAGCAAGGGCAATGGGGACCAATGTCCCCCTTTCCCCAGAGGTCACTGCACCGACCTGGCGCTTCCCCTTGGTGGCGATAATTTTAGCTGGCACCTGGACCGTTGTGGTACCTGAAATTTAATTATAAACATTGATGAGCTTTCATGAACATTTGTAAGTACCTACCTAGATGTGAGTGTATTGTTAGTGTTTGTATATAGTTACATTATATTTACATTATTGTTTTATTATCTCTATATCTGCATTAATATATATTTTTTTGTTTATTTGTTTGTTTTTATTATAGCTAGGTGTATGTGTGTGTGTGTGTTTGTGTGTGTGTGCGTGTAGTGTTTTTATATAATTACATATTTATAACCTGTATGTATTTACAGTATGTATTTATTATAATGGTCTGTTTATTAAATTTTATATAACAAAAGATTTGTCCCATGTATTTTAAACCACTGAATCATTGTAACTTGTTTTAGTTTTAATGAATTGTAAACTTTACCTGTTTCATCCACGTTCCAAATGTCCTTTGCTTCAAAAAGGTAGCGGGCAAGAACTGAATTCAGGTTGTTAAAAAAAGGGGACACATTTGTTCTGTTGAAGCTAGTGGAGCAGGACATGCTGGTGGCTTGGGGAACGGGACATGCTGGTGGCTTGGGGTCTACAAATAGATAAGGTGTTCCTTTCAAGGAAGGAGGTGAGCCAGTCCTTTCCCGCCATCTTGGTGGCATCCCATCCACTCGGATATTTGCACCCATATCTTCTGGCCAACTCGTATGCATATCTGCGCACTTAAACAGTTTAAAAAAAATTTAGAGGGACACTTTTTTTATGACATAATTAAGATAAAATAAGACTTTACTGATCCTGCACTAGGTATTTTTACATGTTGCAGCAGCTTTGCAAACAGTGGAAAAATCAAATGTAATGTCAATAAAAATAAAAATTAGAATAAAAATGAAAAATCTATTTAAAGAATATACAAATCTCACATTTTGATAGCAGTGTGTAAGTAAGTGAGCTGCATTTTGAACGTTTTTACTGTAACGTTACTACACTGACAGGCCAAAATAAATATCAGCTGCCCTCTTAATATAAGCCTCCAGCTTCCACAGAGAAAACTTGTGTAAATGGACTGTTCTTATATAGCACTTTTCTCAACGGCTTTAACATTATACAGGAACCATTCACACACATTCATACGCTGTGGCCGAGGCTGCCGTACAAGGTGCCACCTGCTCATCAGATAATCATTCACACACATTTACACTCCAATGCGCAGCATCGGGGTTCAGTGTTTTGCCCAAGGACACTTTGACACTTGACACAGGGCCGAGGATCGAACCACCAACCTTCCGATTGGCAGGCGACCGCTCTACCACTGAGCCACAGCTGCCCCTTGGTGTGTGACGTGTACCCTGGTGGTCTGTTCTCTGCCCTCCTCCTGCAGTATCGGAGCAAAGTGACATGGCATATGCCATGCGACTTTGCAGCTGCCCTAATACTAATGTGTCTTACAGATATGTCCAGAAACGCCCTCTCATACATATCTGGCTGAATCAGACCTCTGTCTGTCTTTCTGACCCTCAATCTTGGCATATTCTGTTGGTATAATATGACATAAACATGTTTTAATAAACTCTGCAACACAGAGAAAATCACCTCATTAGCAGCAGGACTAAAGTAACAAGTGTTACTTTCGTCCCGACAGGAACTCCTGACATTTAAAATTACTTGTATACTGAAAAACTCTGACAAGGCAAACTTGATCATATGTGTTACAGCACTAAATAACCTGTAGATTGACAATTACTGTGACACATGAAACAAGAAACACAACTTGTAAATAGAAAAAATTTACCGCTTCAGTAATTTACTTACCGTACTCGGAAAAAAAAAAGACATAAAAGCGGGAAACAATGATGAAATCACGTGATATTTTGCGGCTCCGTCACTGGCTGCGTGCTGAAAGTGCTGTCATAGCTTGAAATGCAAATGTAGTCAGGGCTCAGGGAAAATCGCTTTGTTACTTTCGTCCCGTGTTACTTTTGCCCCGGTTCTCCCTAGCTGTTCGCCTTTTTCTAACATATATGAAAAATTAAAGCAGAACCAGAAAACCCAAGATGTTATAAATTTAGTGCTCCATTATTTCTGAGACCGGAAGTGTCAGCGAGTTTTGGATCTTCTGTCCAATGAAAAAGTGACCGCATCGATCGTGTGACGAGTGTTTACAGTGTTTGCTGCGTTTAACAAAGTGCAGTGTGAAAGCAAACTGAACCATATACAAAATGCAATCTGTTGCAACTTCACTCCTGAATCACACAGAGTCCTAGGTAGCCTAGGTGTGAAAGCGCCCTTACGTTAAGATCATTCTTTTTTGTATTAAAGTTTTCTGATATTTTTATGTTCAAAATGCAAATTATGCATTATTTTACACAAATAGACAACGTGTAGTACACTGTCTATGAAGCACTGATGAGGCTTGCTTTGAAAGGCTTCCTTCTGTGACTAAAGGACAAATATCTAACAGAGGTTTGCCACCTAGAAGAAGCCCTGAGGAGCACTGCCATCTTCCCTGATAAAGTCGTCACAGAGCTTCATGGCAGAGCTTCTTGAAAATGCTTCATTTTAAAAAGCCCAAAAATCTTTTTCAAGTCTACCTGGACTGTCTCTGAAGCCAACATGATATTTTAGCTTTCTGGATGTCCTACCTTGATATGACAGAGATCATGTTGGGCCTGATTCATGCTTCTAGAGAAAGCAACTGGATGTTACACCTTGTATGCATCTGAGAGCTGATCCCTTGGTGTTTTGTTTTCGTCAAGCTCCACTACGCCCACTATCTGTGTGTGTACTATTATGACATGATGTCACAACTGCCCCCAGATTACCCTGCAGTACATGAAAGGAGGCTTCTCAGTCCAAATTAGCAGCAGAAATACTGTTGGGTGATTTCCTGTCAATCAGGCCGTCGAGGAAACTATCAACAAGGACACACCAACACCTGGAGGAACAAAAGGCTTCAGCCTCAAACCTGGGTCTTTCTCCAAGTACTACTTGAGATAAGCTTGTCAACTGCTTCTGTTGTCCTGCCAAGTGTTGCCAATGACCTGCTTGATGTCAGGAAGATAGGGGTGCGAGGATTTCAAGCCTTCAAACATGACCGTCTTGAGACAACACTGTACGAAGAAAATAACAACAACAGACAGCGTAGCGTAGCTGCTGGTAGAATGCAGCTAAGACACAGGCTAATGTTAGCTTAGCTGTAGCCTGCTGCTGAACTTTTTTCAGACACCATGGCTGCCCTTGGAGATGACAGAGAAACAGAAATGGAAAATCTTCCTGCTTCCCTGAAGTCACCATGTTGCAACCTTTAAACTTGGACACAAACACTAAAACTAAAAACACTAAAAAAATTGAGAAATAGTTTCTGACCACTTCACTTACTTAAGCATTAAAGTAACTTGTACGTATAATAACTTATTTAATGCAAATTTCTCCTTGTTAGTGGAATGCACAAGAAATTACTTCACCAGGTGGTATCTCCTCCCATTATCATTAGCTGGTTGTGATAATTCTGTTAAAATGAATACTCTGCCTAAATTTCTTTATCTATTTCAGTGCATTCCTGATTTTATTCCTAAAAACAATCTTTATTGTACTGGACAAAATGATATCCAATTTAACTTGGAATTGGAAAACTCCCAGAATCCGAAAGGAATACATGCAAACGGCTAAGACTTCTGGTGGCCTCGCACTGCCCGACTTCCAGTTCTATTACTGGGCTGCAAATGCACCAGTCCCTCCAGGATTTCGCGACCTTTTTTTGAGATTGTTGTTGAAGAATTTAGATTTTCTGTTGCAACTTATAGTTTATTTGTTATCGATATTTGGTTTTGTTTTTCACCCAGCAGGCAGCCATACGTTGCTGACAACTGCTCATAATTAGCTTATTTTGCAGTGTATTTTTAAAATTCCCTGTCTCTGCAGTTGATGAGTGCCAAAGGTGGTGGTGTTGGTGCCCCTGGTGGGGGTGTCTCTCTCCTGTGTGCTGTGTCCTCTGCCTTTTCTTTTAGTTATCACCACTGTGTGTTTGTGTGTGTGTGTCCACATGTGATCGGGGTGACCCTTCCCTGAGACTCCACTTCCCATTGACTCCTCTGTCTCACTGGTAAGGCCTCAGCACTCCCCTCCCCCTTAACCTCTGTGTTGATGTTATTTTATTGTTTTTATACTAATGGTTTGTTTTAGTGATTGTATAATAAAATATTTGTCTTTAAAACTGAACCACTTCCCCCTGCTTTGTGTATAATCAAACATGTGTGCTTTTCTAATGTCTTGTTTTAGTCAATAAGTCAAATTCTATTCTCTGGGTGAAATTCCCAGAGTAAAGTTGTTGGGCTCTTTATTTCTAAGGGTCGTTCAGAGTCCACCACCCTCCATCTCGCCACACAACCACCGTTCTTCTCCACAGCAATGGATTGCTTTGGACCTTACACCATAAATCTCAATTTGGGGGTATATGGGACTGGGAAATCCGTTCCACTAAGACTGTGCTACAAGTTGTAATGGGGACTGAAGCTTTTCCTAAGGAAGTCCTTTTCACACTTCTGAATAAGGTGGATGGAATGCTCAACTCTAAACCATAGGGCTATGTGTCAGCTGACACAGACCCTGGGATGCCAAATATGCTGCTAATGGGGCGGCTTGGTGCCTCTTTGCCACAAGTATCATATGCTCCCACATCTCGCCACACAACCACCGTTCTTCTCCACAGCAATGGATTGCTTTGGACCTTACACCATAAATCTCAATTTGGGGGTATATGGGACTGGGAAATCCGTTCCACTAAGACTGTGCTACAAGTTGTAATGGGGACTGAAGCTTTTCCTAAGGAAGTCCTTTTCACACTTCTGAATGAGGTGGATGGAATGCTCAACTCTAAACCATAGGGCTATGTGTCAGCTGACACAGACCCTGGGATGCCAAATATGCTGCTAATGGGGCGGCTTGGTGCCTCTTTGCCACAAGTATCATATGCTCCCACCACTGTCACAAGGAAATGGTGGCAGCATAGCCAGATGATGATCACTTTTGGTCACAATTCATCAGGAGCTATACTTACCACATCTTCAGGTCCGTCAGAAATTGCAGCAGCCCACGTACAATCTGATAAATTGGACCGTGGGATTGTGGACCCCCAGTGGTAAAAGTCCACACCAGCTCTGATGGATTTGTTAGATCAGCCAACATCAACATCAATGGCCATATCTATCATCACCCAGTGGTACGTTTGGTCCAACTGCCAGGAATCCTGAACAATGACAACTGATCAACAGCGTTATGGATAAGTGAATTCATGGACTTTACATAATATTTATTATTATTATTATAGCCCTGCTATTATAGGGGCAACTGTACTGTTTCCCACTATTCCCTCTAGGTGGCAGTATTAGCTAGAAAAATGGACAGACATTCGGCCTGATTAAGCAAGGAATGGGGTCCTTTACCACTGCAGCCGCATCTTGTAGTTGATTATTCCTCTCTGAACTGCCAAGAAATGAACAACGATGCATGAATTATATAAGCAAATGATAAAGCACTAACACTAATGCTAAAGCGCTAATGCTAATGCACTAATGTTAAGTGCTAATGCTTATCCGTGAGTGTAGCATGTTAATGCTAGCTGGTGCTAATGTGGCAGTTTGTATTGATTTGACGATTTTATTGTCATATTGACTCACAATTGTTTCGTATTATGATTATTATTACAGATACCATAGACATACATTGAAAAAAACTCTTAAGTGCTGATGGCGTTGGCTCACTGAACATCTGATGTGGTGTGCACATTTAAACACAGGATCCAGTGGGGCCGTTCCAACATGTTATTGTCCTCAAGGCAGATAAATGGTATACACTTGGTTGCAGGTGGATGATGAATGATTTTGTCTAAACAAATGAATATTTAAAGAAAATGTCAGATCTAGCATTAAACAATCAATTACTCATCTTGACTTACATCATTAATGCATCCACTATCTGCACTTAATTTTCTCTTTACTTTGAACAGGATTGAACTCTGCAATCCAGCATAAACAAAACAATATACTGTATCAAACTTTCTGACATAACATTCAATGTGACTCACCTGTTAGTCACATTGAATGTTATGTCAGAAAGGTCCATTAGACTCCATCAATCCTTTCTTTGTTCTGCCTGGTGTGGTTTGGTTTATAGGCAAAAGAGTATCACAGGCCTGAAGGGCAGAGTAATATAACATTGGAGAGCGGCGTGGTTTTAGTCATTATTGACAGTCCATGGATTATGCAGATGAGGTAGAGACTGGATATTTAACTGCCGCCCCTTCAAATGGTACATTTGAATTTGCTAAACAAATCCCAAGTTAGTCTTTATCAGCAGATTCAACTGGTGAAAGAATGACCAGTCACTGACCAGGGCCACTGGTCTCATAAACCTCTTATCTTTGGATGTGACCCCCATGGTTCGGCTCCTTCCCTCCTGATTGGGTATGAGGCGTGACACTTTACCTACGGGCAATAGTCTTCTAGGTAGTTGGGGGGGGTTGGGGAAGGTAGTTTTTGATGAAGCAGGACTAAAAGCGATCGGCAGGGGGTCAGGATCTGCTATGTCAGAGGATGCATATCCAAGTGGTTTGGAATTTAGCAATCTCCACTAGTACTATGTAAGACTTACTCAAAAACAGTCAGCCTTCCCACTGTCACCCTGAGAGCAGCTTTAATGGACCTGATTTCCCTTTTCCACGTTCCCCCAAAGTGAGGGGCATTTGGAGGATTAAAACTTTATTTGGGATTTACTTAGCTGTTCTATCAGGTGTGGGTTCATGGCTGCGAATACATCTCTCAGCTCTCTGCCTCCTCCTTTAAAGTTGGTGCCACAGTCAGAAAGGAGCTCATATGGACATTCTCTCGGGCCATAAAATGCCTGAGGGACATAAGGAAACTTTATGAATCAATACTGTTCAATATTTCAATATGACTGCATCTGATGGTCATACACTTAAACAGTATTGCCCATCATTTCTCTACCCGGCACCCCACTTTAATGGTAAGGGGCCCAAAGCAGTCCACTCCTGTAGACCAAAAGGGGGGTTTCCTTAGCCTCAACCTGGAGGGTGCCATGTCTGGCATTTTTGGATAAACTGGTTTCGCCCGCAATCTTCTGCACCCAGTATATGACCACTGATGTTTTTTGACAGCTTGTCTGCATTAAGTTTTTAAGGCTGATCTTAGCTGAAAGTAAACAAAGTAAGAGGACGCAGGAAGATAAAAATGTGTTCTTAGGTCTTATTTTATATATTATATATAATATATTATGGAACAAAGACCTTGAGTGTCATATATGTCACCTAATGTATTCACTCCAAGAGATGACCAAGATGGTTGATTAAATGGTTTGTTACCGCATGATAACCTCCGGTTATATGATCTTGTTCTTGTATATGTCAGCCAATCTAGGGTTTTTCTCCAGTTTACGCCCAGATCAGGATACTTGCAAAGTCCAAGATACTTAGCAGCACCTGGTTGCAGCATTGTACGTTTGGATCCATCATCTAAAATGGCATAGGTGTTAAATATCTTATTCTTGTTGCAAAGTCTAACTTTGACTACTTTAAGTAATACTTTGGGTGACATCCTCTGTGGGTTCATGAACAACACTCTAGATGCAGTTTTATTTCTTTCATATCATTTATATATCATGGCCGTAACATTTGGGGCAAGGTTTTCTCAGAGTGCAATCTGAAATCTGAAATGAAGTCCTCTGCCCCTGTGTTTATCTCTCTAACCGGAGACTTATTGTATAGGAGGAGCTAGCCTACAGCTGTTAATAGATATTTACTATTCAGTCCTGCTAAATCTTACAATGCCAATCACTCGATAGTGTTGCTGGTGCCTTGATTAGCATGCATGACAGTTTGTCAGCGCATTTGCAAGAAGTGGGAAAATGGGCACCCTTAAAGAGTTGAAGTTAGACCAGACTTACCAAGAAGCCTTTTTTGAACTTGGCCGTGCTTGGCATGTCTCGGATGAGCTCTTTAAGAAGCTGCAGAAAATCACAAATGCCGCATGTATGTACCCTCTACACACACTACACATGTCAACTTTTTTTAGGTAAGAACTTTCTGCATCAGACGTGGGGAGGTCGAGTCCAGCCAGCTTCCACCATTTGAGGATTGATGAATTCCATTCATGCTAACTATCAGGCTGCAATCTGGTGATGGTTTCTTTAAGACCAGCCATCTGTACCAAGCCCCAAGGACCAAGGGTGGACTGCAGATAGTGAGGGGCAGCTGGAAATCCAGTGGATGCGCAGTTTTGCAGCACCAGATGCTGTCTTGCAGTTGCTCTCCTGCAAGGTTGTGATGTTGTGTAAATTACCATAGTTCACGTGTTTGAACAGTGGCCTGAAGTGCACAAACCTGTGCAAACCAATGCAGTGGGGAAAGGCCTGCTACACAGTGGACAGACTCACAGAGAATGCTGTTATTGACATAGTCGTGGGGGGCAAGATGAGAGATTATTGAGTATGATTGAGTATGAGTGAAATTGAGTTTGTTTTAACAGCTAGCACCTAGCCATTGTCCACTGTGATCCAAACACTGGAGAGTTGATTAGTTTTGTGAACTTTTCTCTCCCCCTGACAGCATCAACCTTTCTGTGTTCCAGGACTGCTTGATTTGCAAATGAAGCACTGAATATATCACAAGAAAGGTACCAAACTCATATAGTATTGTAATTTATATAATATATAAAATAATTATATTTTGTGATTTTAATTTTTTTCTCTACAACCATCTGGTGTCCAAGATATTTTAATAAATGAGGTAGCCTAATTTAGTCAACGAATATAATTAAACATTATAAAATTGTGGTTTCATGCATATTACTATATCTGTTGCTTTCTTTGCACTTGATTATATATTAATTCATTTGTTTTTAATATATATGAGATAAGGCAGACAGATTTGAACTGTGTTGGTTCTTTAATAATTAGATTAATATCTGAAAGTGATATACATTTCATTCCTTCACATGTCCTGAGACAGTAAAACATAATCTTCCTTCTTCTGTGAGTGAGTGCAAATGGTGTCTGTTCACTTTCGGTCATTAAAAAAAAGTGGGAAAGAAACAAAATATGTTGCTGTAATGCTCTCTACAGCAACAGTTACATTAAACCATTAATGTATAGTCAGAGCCGGAATGTGACTGTCATAGACGACCAGGAGACAGACTGGAGTAGTGAAGGAGATCTTTATTTAACAATGATCTGGTATGGAATCTGGTAGCTGAGTAGGCAGGTTCAGAGCAGCAGCAGGTACTGTGGAGTTTCGGACCGACGTCGGTCTGCATGGTCCTTGTGCCTGCGGACAGCCTGTTGAAACTGCACGTGAGCCGCATTCCATACCCTTTCACTGCTTTGGAACCAGTGGTTGACGGCAGGCACCTCTGAAGGCTCACCCGACAAAGGGAAAAGTGGGGGTTGATACCCCAGGATGCATTGGAAAGGGGTGAGACCTGTGGTGGTTTGACGAAGGGAGTTCTGGGCATATTCTGCCCAGGGGAGGAAACGGCTCCAACTGTTCTGGTTCTGGTGGCAGTAGGTCCTGAGATGACGTCCGATTTCTTGGATCTTCCGTTCTTTTTGTCCGTTTGTCTGAGGGTGATAACCTGACGATAGACTGACTATCACTCCCAGGAGTCTGAAGAAGGCTTGCCAAACTCTGGAGATGAACTGAGGTCCTGTGTCTGAGACGATGTCCTCTGGAATGCCGAAGTTCCTGAACACATGACAGAAGAGTGTTTCTACCGTGACGAGGGCAGTGGGAAGTCCGGGTACAGGAATCAGCCTACACCCCTTGGAGAACCTGTCCACTACTACCAGGATGCAGGTGTGGCCATCAGATAAAGGAAGGTCAGTCATGAAGTCTATCCCTAAGTGGGACCATGGGCGTCGAGGAACAGGAAGGGGCATGAGCTTGCCTTCTGGGAGATTTCTGGGGGTATGGTTATAGCACAAACCGAACAGCCGGAAACATAACGGGACACATCCTGAGAGATGGTGGGCCACCAGTACCGTTGGCGGAGGAGGGAGAGGGTACGCTTCCTACCCGGATGTCCCGAACCCAGAACGGTGTGGGCTTAGTCCAGCAGGATGGTACGGAACTGAGGAGGAACCAAGACCACCCCTTCGGGGCCTCCTGGCGGAGCGGGAAGGTGAAGGTTTGCCTGGGAGATCTGTTCGTCGATGTCCCAGACGATAGGATTGACGATCAAGGCAGGAGGTATGATGGGTTCAGGTTGGAGATCCTCAGCAGTTGATTGATGGAGACGAGAGAGGGCATCAGCCTTGCCATTCTTACTGCCTGGTCTATAGGTGATGTGGAAGTCAAAGAGAGTGAAGAAGAGAGCCCAACGGGCCTGGTGAGGGTTCAATCGTTTTGCCTCTGATGTATTCCAGGTTGCAATGATCTGTTATGACCTCGAACTGGTGATTGGCTCCCTCTAACCAATGTCTCCACTCCTCAAGGGCCAGTTTGATAGCCAGTAGTTCCCGGTTTCCAATGTCGTAATTCTGTTCTGCTGTAGACAGCTTCTTGGAGAAGAAGGCACAGGGATGGAGTCTGGGAGGCGTTCCTTGCCGTTGTGACAGTACCGCTCCCGCCCCAGTGGAGGACGCGTCAACTTCAACAACAAAGGGTAGGTCCGGGTTAGGATGAGCCAAGATGGGAGCGGTTATGAAGGCATCCTTGAGATGAGCAAAGGCGGTGATGGCCTCCTGAGTCAAGGACAGGTATTTGGGCTGCCCCTTGAGGGCCAAGGTCAGAGGAGCACTGATGTCACTGTAGCCGAGGATGAAACGTCTATAAAAGTTGGCAAATCCCAGAAACCGTTGGAGGTCCTTGATGGTGGAGGGAAGAGGCCAACGACGGATGGTGTCCACTTTCTTTTGGTCCCCGTGTTGGTCGATGACGTAACCCAGAAACTGCACAGATTGGGTGTGGAACTCACATTTCTCCAGCTTCAGATACAGGTCGTTCTCTCTGAGCTTCTTCAGCACTTGACGGACGTGTAGTTGGTGTTCAGAGAGAGAAGAGGAATAGATGAGGATGTCATCAATGTAGACCACGACGAAGCGGTTGAGGAATTCCCAAAAGACCTCGTTCATGAATCCCTGGAATACAGCTGGAGCATTAGCCAGTCCGAAAGGCATGACCTGATACTCGTAATGTCCAGAGAGGGTGACAAAGGCTGTCTTCCATTCGTCACCTCGACGGATGCGGCTCAGTTTGTAGGCGCTTCGTAAATCCAACTTCGTGAAGATGGGCTCCAGGGCCGCCGGAACCAGAGGAAGGGGATATCTGAACTTTATGGTTTGGGAGTTAAGGGATCTGTAGTCAATGCATGGTCTCAAACCTCCATCCTTTTTGGCCACAAAAAAGAAACTGGAAGCGGCAGGAGATGTGGATGGGCGAATGAACTGCTGCTGAAGGGCCTCCTTCACATATTCCTCCATGGCTTTCTGTTCTGGGATGGAGAGGGGATAGACCCGTCCCTTAGGGACGATGGCTCCGGGGTTCAGGTCAACAGCACAGTCCCAGGGCCGATGTGGAGGCAACTTAGTAACCAGTTGTTTACTGAACACGTCATCAAAGTCTTTGTAAACAACGGGAAGGTCCACTTGATGAAGAACATCAGGGCTCTCGATGGTGGAACAGACGGGAAACCGGGGTCCATTGCTTGTGGATGAAGAAGGAGGTTTTGGAGGAGAGTTCCTCTGGAGCTGTGTTACGCATGCATGAATACAGTCCTCTCCCCATTGTAGAACCTCTCCAGTCGATGGTAGGTTGATGTTGCACTAGCCATGGCCTTCCCAGGATGATTTCGGCTGTGGAGTCTTCTAGTACCATGAAGGTGAGTTTTTCAGAGTGCAAACTGCCTACCCGGAGCATCAGTGAAGGGGAGACATAGCGAACTTTCCTAGCAGCTTGCCTCGGATGGTGTGAATTTCCAAAACCTGCGGGCTCCGACGTTTGTTGACCCCTAACGTCTGGAGGAGGGGAATGGAGATGAAATTCCCCGCTGAGCCTGAGTCGATGAGGGCATGCGCTGTGACACAGATACGTGTAGTCAATACTTCAGAGTCTCAATTCTTGGAGGGAGTTGAATGGCACTCACCGCTGGGCACTGGGGATGGATAGGGCAGGCTCTGATGAAGTGTTTTTCCCCTCCACAGTACAGACAGAGCCTGAGCCCTAGGCGGCGCTGACGCTCAGCAGGTAACAGGCGAGCAGAATCGACTTGCATAGGTTCAGCGGCTGGAATAGTGCTAGGCGACACTGAAGGAGGAGAGGAAACAGCCGTGGCAGAGGGTTCACAGGCAGACAAGCGTTGAGCCACACGTAGTCTTTTGTATGAGGTTTTCCAGTCCCACGGTGTCATCATACACCACTAGTAGCTGACGAACATCAGGGTGGAGACCGTGTCTGAATGCCGTTATGAGGGCAGTCTCGTTCCAACCACTAGCAGCCGCTAAAGTACAAAACTGGAGAGCATATGTACTCACAGACAATCCTCCCTGGCAAAGCCGGTAAAGTTGATCATGCACGGTAAGGTCTGCCGCCACCTGCCCGAAAACTTCCTTGAAGTGTTGAATGAAAGCCGACAAAGATGTCACCAACCGGGAGTTAGAGTTCCATAACAACTGGGCCCACTGGAGAGCACGGCCTGACAGCAGGGAGATCACAAAGGCCACTCCGGCCGTGTCATTGTTAAACAGGTGGGCTTGCATCTGGAAATACAGCGACACCTGGAGCAGAAATCCACTGCAGTCCTCCGCCTCTCCAGTGAATGTCGCTGGTTGGGCGATGGGACTCGAAGCTGCGGCAGCAGCTGTAGCCGAAGAAGCCGGTGTTTGCGGAAGCAAATGTCTCTGTGCTGAGCGGAGGATCTCTTCAGGCACGGTGGGCGGATTAACAGGCGGAGAAGGCAGGAGAGATTGACGAACCGCCTGTACGAGCTCCGTGAATGGATCGTGATCAGAATCCACCACGGGCTCTGTTGGATCTCGCATCTTGGTCTAGTCTTCTGTCACGGACGACCAGGAGACAGACTGGAGTAGTGAAGGAGATCTTTATTTAACAATGAGCCAACAAAGAGCAGGAAGCAACAGGCAGGAATCTGGTAGCCGAGTAGGCAGGTTCAGAGCAGCAGCAGACAACAGGATACAAAGTACTGGTAAGGTAAACTTGGATCGACTAGGCTTAACGTGAGTGAGTCAGAGCGTTGTGTGGAAACGAGACTAGACAAGGAGTGTGTGTGTCTGTGCTGCTTATGTAGGTGGTAGTTGATTAGCTGCAGGTGGTGAACTGAGGATGTGGCTTGATGAGGTGCAGGTGTGTGTAATTAGTACTAAGGGGACTGGGAGCGTCTGATCGGCGTGAGTGACGAGGAGTATGAATCAGTGGGAGGAGTGAGTGCTGGAGAATGAGAGGGAGGAGTGAATGCAGGTGACGGTGGGACCCTGACAGTGACATAAAATGGCCATTGCAGTCGACAATTTCTTACATATGGACAACTGCTTTAGATGCAAGGTATTTATTGTACCTCGGAAAGAAATGTGACTTTCGGAAGAAAATCATTTTAAAGACCATTTTGGAATAAAACCCTTCAATTCAAACATCAATCGACCAAATCACTGTCAGGTCGGTTTAAATTGCGGAGATGTGAATCGGCAAAGTTGTATATTTCTGTTTTAATTTTCAGCCGTAACTGTAACTTTTAAAGTTATACGAACACCGTGGTCCAACCTATCTGAAGTTTCTGCTGTGCTTGTTTTATAAAAGCGACATCTCACCGCTTGTCGGACTGACTGCTACTTTGGGTAGTGTCATTTTCTTTAGTCTGTGGCCCAACACATAAATTAGGTTTCTAACCTGATATTAGTGAATGTGTTGACATATGAAAGCATCAAACATGTATTTTAAATTAAAGACATGAGAGTATATCCAGTTTCTCCTTGTCCCCATTTGCTTAGATAAATTGTATGTACGGGACGCAGGAGTTTTTTACCCGGACGTTATTGTAAACAAACATTGGGATTGGTTCTATTAGATAGCTATATAGACGTGAAAACCATCTAATGTTTTAAATAGCCATGTGTCCTTTCAACACAATGTTATCTTTTTTTGCATTGTCTCCGTGGTGCAACCTGGCAAAACATACAAGTTCTGTGTTTGTATCTGTGGCTCTGGCAAGATAAAACCTGTCTTTGTTCTGAAGTTCTATGGCTGTGTAACTTCACCAGGGATCCATTAATATCAGAGTAAAGGTCAGACATTTTTTATTTTTTCATACCTTCTAGTAATTGTTCTTAAAAATGGTCACATATCAGGATTATTTTAAAATACAAGCAATGACACAGAGTCAAGAGACATCAGGGGCATTTCCCTATGATACAGAACATCTTCCATTTCATTATCTCTAATTAAGAACCAGAGAGTGTACAGGGAAACATTTAGGGACATTTTATCCACTACAATTCTGTGAGTGCGATGAAAAGATAAATCTCATGTCTTTGTGTTAAGTACAGAGCTGGAGTCAGGATGTGGTTAGCCTAGCTTAGCATAATGACTGGAAACAGGGGGGCATAGCTAGCCTGCCTCCGTCCAAAGTTCAAAAATATTCTCACCAGCAACTGGTTCAATCCAAAGATGAACAGAAATGTAACATATGTCATTTGTGGATTTAGGAGGAGTTATGTGCTGGGAAGACTAAAACCAAAACCTGTGCTTTATGATATAGCTGGAAAGGATATCCTGTGGAGTGGATGGATAAACGTATTTTCTTCTAAAATTTTAGTTTTTACATTTCTGATAGTATACATATTAAACAAACGAGAGCTTAAGAAAGCAGCTGTTTCACCCTGCTTCCAGTCTTTATGCTAAGATAAGCTAACCACATCCTGCCTTCAGCTCTGTACTGTCCACACACACCTTATTTATATGAAGGATCTCACTCTCACAGGGATAAATAAGCATACCTCTACAGTTACACATCTCCATAGGATTGTATGATAATATATTTAACCCTGATGTTGTCCTTGGGTCAAATTTGACCAATTTCAAAGTTTTTTTTATATCAGAAATATAGGTTTCTTTCAACCAACTTGCCAAAAAATAACAATGATGCATGGATGTACATTGTATGTTTGCCATACATTCTTCCCAGATAAAATTAATGATTCCTTCCATTGAATTTTGGGTGTTTTATTCTATTTAATAGCATTTACATTTTATTTTAAATGGTTTTAAAACAGTATCCTGACTAAACTTTGACATAAACCCTTCTGTGATTCACTCAACATCCTCCTATCTTAACTATTAGTCACAATAATTTTTGAGTTTAAACAAAGCAGATATTATATCTGCTTTGTTTAAACTCAAAAATTATTAGGTTTATTGACCATGGTCGGCGGGAAGACAACACAAGGGTTAAATACACTCTGTGCACTCAGTTCTGTCAATAAATGCATTCTATCATGATCATACAATGCCTGAAACTCTGATGCTCACAACCACTCAGCCTCTAGTTTCCTAGGAATTGAATTAGTTGTCTCTACTTGCCATGAAGTTGCCAAATGTGTCAGTTGTACAAATAAATAAAAGCAGTAGTCATTAAGTGTTACAGCAGTGAAAATAATGAAAACCAACTCCAACACCATATTATGTACATTAAGGTCTTCACTCGGTGCAATTGTGCTTTTAGAGACATTGACTTCAAAATGTCCCGTTGAGTTTCTTTTTTCTTCATCTTCTTTCTTCTTCACCTAATCTGAATCCAGTCAAACAGACACACTGCCACAGACTGCTATGTGCACACTTATTATGGCTATGCACAATTTGTGTCTTTGCACTCCATGCCAGTGGAAAACATTACTGGTTGGTCAACAAATGTCAGAAAACAACAATGCCTGTAGAGAAAAGTGACAAATCTGAGGATTTAGAAGGTGTTTGGTTTACATTAAAGTGCAGAAATGCTCTAACAGCCCATCATTCTAAAGAGCTGACCACCAGGTGTCAGTATGGAAATGGAATCAAAGGCAGTGAGTCAGAAGATGAATGGAAGACAGTTTTCCTTCAAGGCAACACTACTACACCACTAAATGGTAACAATTTGCAGACAGTTGAAAGATCCTGGGATTTACCGGCATTTCTCACTAACATCTACTCCCTTTTCTTGGATAAATAACTGCAGGAATGTTTGCATGTTCTGAAGACTATCAAATTTACTGAAACAAAGCTATCTTCTCCAAGTGGTAACATACGTGGTGAGAGCATATGCCAAAACAGAAGCTCAAACAAAAAATTCTACAGAAAAAGAGTATTTTTAAATCATGGAAAAACCTTTAACCATAGTTTACAATGAATGCTTTTGTACAACGCTGATTATATTGATGTTTGCAGTTAAGTATACTGTAGGCTAAAATTGTAACCTAACACGAGTAAATAGTTTGCAGCAAGGTGAGAAGTTAAACCATTGGAGGTCAGCAAAAACAAGATTTTTAGTATTAAGGAGTGGTCAGACTGATGCACAGCTTTTCAATGGAAAAGGCGACACAAACTGAATTAAAGTGGCGTCCATGGGAGTTGAAAACATTTCAACTGGAGTGAAAACTTTGCTCTTGAAACCTAGGTTGTCTCCCTGTATGAATACACACAAAAGTCTGAGCTGCTAACATTTGCACAGTTGATAAGATTTGTTGTTTGGGGTAAATAAACACGGACTGTAGCTACAGTCTAGTGGTCAAAGTCTTCAAAATAAAGCAAGACACACATTTGCTCGGTGTTGAATCTGAATGCATCCTTGGGCTGCCGTGTGCTTAAAATTAAATTGAATTTGGCATGCTGGGCATGCTTCTGAAAAAGCTTGTTTTCAGGCTGACCAACTGAATTTGTTGAAATAATTGCACAGCAATTTTGTGTCACCTAATAAACATTTGGTTAATACAGTTAATCAGCAGTGTGACTGGCATGTTTAAGATAAGACTTATGAATTCTGTTTCTAGTGTGTGAAACTCTTTAGTGTATTGTTGTTGCGGCAAGCCATTGAAGTCACAGTGAGTATAAAGTTATTTGCTTGCAGCAGCCATGTGACAGCAGTTTGACAGCCTTGGAGAGTGTGAAAAACTAGATTTAGTTTGATTTATTTTCTGCCTGGTTTGTTTACACCATCTCTTCTCTCCGCTCCAGACCTGCAGGCGGTATGTTGCCCTTGGGACTAAGTGGCTGGCCCAGTCCCAGTGCCTGCCCCCTGGCTTTTAGCAGTTGTTCTGGTCCCCAGTGCAGGCAGAGGGGGCAGGGACATGAGGCGGGATGGTGCACAATGCTGGTGGAGGGGTAGAGGGCTGCTGTGGTTGGAGGTAGCCCCCCTGCTCTGTTGTGGTACTGGGAGAGGCGGAGTGCATCCAGGGTCCTCATGGGTGCACTGTAGCAGCGGTGAGCTGAGGATGCGGGTGAGGAGAGAGCCAGGGGGTAGTGGTGGTGGAGGGGGAGGTGTGGAAGGTGCGGCGGGATGAAGGTGTACGGCAGGGTGGAGGAAGGAGGCGCCCGGCCCATCAGGAGCGCTCCCAGGGGGTCTACAAGAGGGTGAGGCCACGGCAAGGAGTGTCTCTGTCGTTTGTCCTTCATCCTCCTGTTCTGGAACCACACCTGGAGAGAGGGAAGGAAGAAAGCAAGGAAGAAGGAAAGTAACAGAAAAAGGAGCAGAATAAGGAAAGAAGGAATGAGGGTAACAAAGTTGAGCAAATTTGGACAAAAGCAGAAAAAAGAAGGTCAGGATAAGGTGCGAGAAGACAGGATTGGTTGAAACAAGAAAATATAAAACGTAAGAGAGAGTGGTAAAGAGATGCAGTAGAAAAAGACATGGAAGGAAGAGAAAATAAAAACAAGACAAGATTAGATTAGGTGGAGTCCCAATAGGCCTTCAATAGGTATTTAAGCATACACAGCCTCACACCGCCATCTCTGGATTAACCGCTTCAGGTATAGTTGTTTTTATTAGGACAATATGACCTTAAATTTATACCATAAAAGTTGAAAGCAATGACATTAACATGCTAATATCTACTAATTAGCACCCAACACAAAGTACAGCTGAGGCTGATGGGAATGTCAATCATTTTCCAGGTAGTTGGTCATGAAAAAAGAATCGGACAAATGTAGACCTGACGATGGTGCATAGATGCAAAGTCTGGGCATCGTCAATGTTATTTTGCTTCATCCCACGTATACTGCAGCAAATTTAACAACAATCCAGTTGTTGAGATACTGCAAATCAAGCAATCTGATTGGTTGCTGGGATATAATAACCATGTATAACGGCTATGATCCCTAATTACTTTGCACAAAAAGTATCACTCTGGGTCTGAGAAAAAAAAAAATCACCCTAACTGACAGCTGGTGCCACGGACGTTCATCTGCACACACTGCCATGACACAGAGCTGGTTTAAATTCTTTAGGTGGCCGCTATATGTAGAATATTTTCACCGCTTTACCTTGCTGTCAGACAGCCCTTCGACAGGGAACTAAAGCTGTTGTCTCTTAAAGCCACCAGGCCCCTTTGCCAAAAACAAAAATGTTACCTTGCAGAACAGGGGAGTTGCTGTTCTTTCGCTGCCTCGATCGGTTAGTTTGTTTGTGTTATTGTGCTTTCTTTAGTGTTAAGCAAAATAAATAATCTGTGCTAGCTGCTAGTGTAGGCTAACATTACCTGTGCTGCGTTCCTTAGTAACTACCTCGATTTGTGCAGGTAGCCAGCCCAGGAGGGCCCTATTTTATTGTGAACATAATGATTTATTAATAAAAATCTATTTAAAATTAAATGTGACCAAAACTTTACAGTGCCATACTTGATGACCACTTTATAAAAGCAATAACTCACTTCAGTCTGTCGGGCCAAATAACGCCCCTTAGCTGTGTACCACAGACTGAAGTGAGCCATGGCTTAAATATAAGGGATCTGACTGCAGATGTACAAACTATTCTAATAATTGTACTAAATGCATATAACTATTTTAATTGCAATGCTCTCCACCATATTACATTGCCTACATGTTTCACTTGATTTTTTTCTCTAGTTAACTAGAGCACATCTCCATCTTCTTAAAGCTTTAAACCTGAGACCGACAAGTTGTCTGTGTGTCCATCTGTCTAGTCCTCAACTATTTTACCAGCTCATAGAATCTCGTTGGAAGACTGTGCTTCTAAAACGTCAGGTGGCTGCGTTTACAAGGCCTTGCCTCACATTCCTGCTCTTTCATAAAAGACCCTGCAATAGTTGGCAGAAAGGTGGGTGCATTTACTGCACATTAAAGCTGCTGCACTGGGCCAGTGGGCCTCTGCGTCAAATGTTAGACATTGCAAACCTGTCAGTACTCAATCTACCATGCTGATTGAAATGACAAGTTAGATGATTAAAACCTCACATTCATGGGAAATGTCAAAGAGGTGTTGTCGTTTAGTTGTCGCAGATTTTCTGCTTCCTGTTTCTTTTGACCTACTTGGTTTTATTTTTTGGTTGTGTCTATAAGCAGAGACTGAGAACAGATGAGGTAAATCAGTGAAGGGGGAATATTATTGACCAAAGAAACTGTTGTTCTTAAAGCTCAGTGTCAGTGCGCTAAGCACTTAGCTTAGCTCAAAATAAAAACTAGAAGCAGAAAAAAATACACCTTCCAACCCCTCTCAGGCTCATTGATTAACACGTCCTTGACAGTACAGTCAAGAACCTGTTCCAGCACATAACGTCCCCTAAAATTACAGACTGCTGTTTTTCACTGTTCTATTTGATACAACATATTTAAAGAATAGTTGGACATTTTGAAAAATATGCTTATTCGCTTTCTGGCTGAGAGTTAGATGAGAAGATGATACCACTCTCACGTCTGTATGCTAAGGATGTAGCTGGAGCCAGCAGCTGGTTAGCTTAGCTTAGCACAATGATTAGAAACAGGGGGAAATAGCTAGCCTGCCTCTGTCCAAAAGAAGGAAAGCCCAACTACCAATAGACTACATTTAAAACTCATGATATATCTTGTTTGTTCATCTGTCCAAACTCTATATGTAAAATGACAATTAGCAGATTTACGGGCCATTATGACTATTTTATTTATTTATGATAAGCTTACTGGTTAGCCGGACTTGCTATATCAATGATGTAATATTGCTTGACAATATTTGTATCTGAAGGGGTGCCCTTCAGAAAAGGTTTGGGAAGCATATGTCTATATTCCATCTTGCGAATGGCTCATTGCAAAAATAATCCAGGGCACACTGTAGGGTTTGTGAAAAAACATTAAATTGCCTTTATTTTACATGGCAATACGCATTTAAAATGACCAAAGAGTTGCGACCACACAGGTCTTCGATGTCTAATTGGAATAATTTCTAGTAAATCTCAGTGAAGTTACACTATTTAAGGGACCACAATGGAAATAAGCCTCAGGGCTTTATTGTGTTATCCTGACTTTGTTTTGTTTTTAATGTATGGTGCATAGTTGTATGTATTTTATAATGAAATGTGCAAATAAAATCAATCAATCAATCAATATTTCTTAGTCAAGCCTTGATTAACTTGCATAGGGTCTTGGGGCAAACATGAGCTGCTGGGCCCCTATTGACCCCCCAGTTCCTCTCACTCTCTGTGCACATGTAGCTAGAATATTAGCTAAACGGAGCCTAGATAGGTTTTCTGTTTGGTGGGGGCTAACACACTGGTAGTCAGTTGCAAACATCTCCATGTTGTTGCATGATAAAAACAGCTTCCTGTTTCTATGAAAACATGTCCTGTAAGTGCTTTCTCATAGGCTGATCAGATAGGTCTGAATGCTCTTAACTGGATTTCACTTAGCCTACTTGGTGGCGCTTTAGATCCATCTATGAAATAATTAAGCCTAGCCCAACTGTAGCCTTTAATATAGGTTATGCTATATAAAATGTGACCGGACCTTTCCCTCATAGACTGCAGGGTTGGTTAAGGCACAGCGGTAGCCTACCTTGATCGTTGTCTCCGGTAAGTTTAGAGCTGTGGCCAGTTCGCAGCGCCGGGGTCTAGAGACGTAGCTCTCCTTGCCATATTCCTGCTCCAACCGGGACAGCTGCTCGCGCGTGAACGCTGTCCGATGCCGCCGGCTTTGGTCGAGCAGAGCGCTGCGCGGGCACGGCTCCGTCTGCTCCTGTCCGCCGGAACCGTGTTCAACGGCGGCGGCCGCCACAGGCGCCTGTCTGCCCTCCGCCACTGAAATGACGCAAATAGAAGAACGAGCTTTCAGTGAGCACTCGGCACTAAATAAGGTTCTACCTGGAAATGGATGCGCTGTTATTAATTCTGCCCAAATGTGTCAGAGCAGGAAAACAGACTACAGATAGGTTTTTATTTGAGAAGTATCACAAGCGATAACAGTGCTGTAGCTAATACACACTGTAAATGCAATATTGTCACAAAGTTGATCAAGTAAAGGCCTAGTGTTTGGGGTCCTGGAGACCCTCTTTAATATTGTCTGCTCAACATTGTTTTATCAGCATGATACTTAATAACTTCCTAATGTTATGAGAGTGACTTGTAACTTGATTTTGAATTGATGACATGTTGATGTTTCAGTTCCTTCTGTTTGGGGTGTAAGAGACTCCAGCTGTAAAATCTGGTTAGGGTTTCATAATGCTCTATATCATTGCTGTTGACAGTACTGTTTAAACAGCAGTCCTACTACTCCTCCAAAATCCCAAATAATCAGATTAAGACTTTTAGAACAGTTTGTTCAGGAGCTTTAACAGGGGTTTCCACCTCTCTGGGATCTAATGGACCCAAACATAAGTAACTGTGTTATATACTGTAGGCTACATCTTCGTGAAGGACTTTTTGGGAAACAAAAGGAACACATATTTTTCATGTAAAACTAACATATACAACACTTCCTTATTTTGTGTATTATGCTCATTTCTGTACCCTATTTGTCACTTCATCAAATGTCGAAGTCCAGTTTGTGACAAAGGGTAGAGTTACCCAGCCAATACTTTAGACATAGCCTACTGGGTTTTAATAACTTTAGTAAAGTAAACTATTAAAAGGAACCTTTGGTTGATTTCGCAGTTATTAGCCTATAGTAATAGGCTACATTACATATGTAATGTTGACATAACACAAATTGTTTAACCATATGGACATTTTGTGTTCAGGACATTAGTTAGGCTACTTTTATTTTGGAATGAATTCTTTGTAAATGTGTCTGTAAAAGAAACGCAGACGGTGATTTTTCAGCAATTTCTGTTCCTGTTTGTAACTTTTTGGAAGCACTTTAAAAAGAAACAAGAACTAGGGTGGTCGTGATGAAGAAAAGATTGCTCAAAAGAAAGTTTAACATGTAGGCTACTTACGCATCAGGCTGTTTCTTTATTAGACGTGTAAAAATGAAGAAGAAGAAAAAATCCCTCCTTTGTGTGTTTTCTCGGTAGTTCTGTAGGTTGAATAAGCTGCTCCGCTTCAGTAAGGCCGGTGAAGATGATGGCTGCTGTCTGACAAAAACTTATCTCCCTGACACTCACACACACTTCATCCAGGTCTGTTCAGACAGTCAGGGAGAAGATGAGGTGTTTTTGTCCCAACACCCCCCTCCTCCTCCCCCTCCTCCACTACTGTCTGTGTTCCCCGGGGCTGCTCTCCTCTCCTCTGCTGCCCCTATCACAGGCGCTCCAGACGGGCCGTCGTATGCGCGTCGGCCCGGCGCGGCGCCGCGGCCCGGAGAGGTGTTAAGGTGTTTAGGGATAAAGCCTTTGGTCTCCGTCTCGGCCTTTGTACTTTTGTTATGGAGAATTAAAGACGCACAGGCAGAGACAGCATCCAGACTCGCATTGTTCTCCGCCGTTTGATGTTTGCGGGGTTGGAAGTAAATCATTACAGGCCTAATGGCTCCAAAGTGGCCGAGGTGAAGCACGGGGGAGAGTAATTAATAATTAGAATGATAGTTGTCGGCTTTATAGCCAATACGTATTTTTTAATAATGTATTAGGCTATATCAGTCTAACACCGACTTTTACAGATTTTCTAACAACATTTTCTTCTTTTCCGCTTCAATATTCTAAGTCCTTTTTGAGTTTTAAATTGTGTTCTGTTCCAAGGTGATGGTACGACGAATATAATTACTTGATGTATTTTCATCTTAAAACAATTAGGCTACTTTCCATTTTTTTGTCTGGGATATAGGCCTAATTTAAGTAGGCTAAACTAAATATGTTATACTTTTAAACTAATACTTGCAACAGATTTTTTTCCCTAGGTGATTTAAGGAACTTTGTTCGGATCACGCGTTTGAATAATAACCGGTTATGACAGTAAGACATGACAGGGCATATTAATTGAGCTTCATATCGCGTAATAGCAGGGCAGTATCAATCAAAACGCGATCCTTTAAGTGTATAGCCTCGCCTCCAGTGTAGAGGCTGACCCTTGAACCTGTGTTTTGGAGTTTATTATGGCTATAATCTGCGTTGATTGTTAATCCAGCGGCCAAATGATGATAAAGAGGACAGGCAGAGGGCAGAGACAGACAGACGCCAGGTAGGGTGGAGTCACTTACATGCAGGACATTTATTATTATAAAAACACTCAGGTAGATAGAAGAAGAGTCATTGACATTACTTCTTCAATGTTGGGAGTGCAGGGCTCAACATTGCGTATGTGTAAAAATGATAATCATAAAATTGTATTTTTCTTTCCTTTTTTCTTTTATTAAAATCCAACATATAGACAAGTATTATGGGGTAATCCTGCACAAATTGGGCTGCACATTTGAAGGTGACAAAATATCAAATATGACGTAAAGAAATATGAAAATACAAAAATGAATATGAAATGACCATAAATCATTATTACACCATATAAGGAAATATTTCATGTTTTATATGGTCTGTGCATGGCCATATACGTGTGTCAAAACGTCATTTCACAGGTAGAACTGTAAGTGAACCTGACGTTAATGTTTGCAAGGCTAAACTGTTAGACCTCTTATGAAAAAGCTTTTTGTAAAAGTCCACTAATAGAAATCCAGAACCAACGTTTTTTGGAATTTGCTATTGTGTGTAATAAGTCCTGTCAACATAATCACAGATATACAGCAAATGTAGTTAGCCAGGTTTTACAGCTGAGGAGCTGGCTACAGGGCACTGCCAGGGGCAGGGCTAGAAGGGAGGCACGGGGTGCCCCCCACATCCATTGGACTAGAGTGCTGAAAATTCTGATACCATGGAACCAGCACTGGAATTGTTTTCTAAAAAATTGGCAGTCTGAGCCTACAGAAAATGTGTGTTGTATTCTGATATACATTTTTTTCAAAATGAAAACAAGTGAAACTAATAAAGAATGTTATATGTTTTATTTAGCAAAATTACATTGTGTTGTTCCCACCCCCCCTGTCTAATTATTGGTCACCCCCTGTGACATCCCACTTAAAAAGATCCTGGAATCACCCCTGGGCATTGCGAAATGACGGTCACGTTAGAGGCGCCGTGGCAGTTGAGTTTAGCTGACAAAATACCCAAATTCCAAATATTAGAATGTGAAAATTAGAAAAATGCTCTGACCTCAGTTTGAGGTCATGGGAATAAAGGTTGGGAGGCGATCATTTAGAGTGATGAAGTGTCCTGTTCTGTGTGAGAGATCAAACACTCACACTGTTTCTTCTTCACTGTATCCACATTTGAGGAACAATGCACATGTTGCATTACTTCTCTATGCAACATGTGTTAAACATATGTAACTGCACATGGTGCTGAATGTTTTGAAAACTTAAGGAAAAAAGTGTGTTGTCCCTATGAACACCCACATACTGAATTTGTTAAAACGAAGCGTCAACTTCCGGGCCTGAAAAGTGAAGCCAAAACTGAAGTGCCTTAAACCTGCAATTCTAGGGGCGGCCTCTAGCTCACCCAGTGGGGGCGTTCACCCCATGTTACAGGTTCGAATCCGAACTGTTGCCCTTTGCTGTGTGTCGTCCTCCTTTCCAGTCTATCCACTGTCACTGTATATTAAAGGGAAAATATACCCCAAAAAATAATCTTTAAAACCTGCAATTCTATCTAATTTCCAACAGGGGGTGACTCCCCCAGTTTATGATGGTCTGTAATTAACTGACAATAGTGGCAAAAAGAAGTCAATTTCTATAGAAGTCTATGTCTACCCTACTTCTCACTTGATGTCTTACCCTAGTAAACATTTTCATAACAACTTTATGGTATCAATCGCTAGTTTCAAGTCTTCCTCAATACAGCATGGTGTTCATTTTGTAAATTATGGTCCCATTTATTTTAAAATTGACGATAAAGCAGGAGATGCCTAAGGGGGAGTGGCTATCAGGACAGAAGCTTAGCAATGCTTATCCGTGGCACTGTGTGCATTAAAATAGCTGTGGACTTGTGTTTGGGTGTTGTCCATGTATTTTTCTTAAACTTTGACCCTTTCACTGTGTTTTTACTTCATCAACGATTATTTGAACATTTGCGTTGCCTTAATATGTCTTTTTAGCATTCTGCCAACCATAGCCCTTTTGTCCAAATATGGTCAAATGCAAACTCCCTGTTTCAAAATGGCAGTCCACAATGGGTGACGTCAGTGATGCTACATCCATAGTTAAAGTTATAGTCTATAGGTAAAACAAAGAGGTTGTAATAATAAGAGGCAACACATGGTTTTTTGCGCAACCGCCACAAGAGGAGCCATGCGGAGCATTCAGTCCAAAATGTGACTCACAGTCAATATAAAATACTGTAAAAAACTGACTGGCTCAGATTATTATTCTAAGTGTCTGACAAGATTATGGAAAGGATCCCTACAGAGATAAACCTTTTTGTTAAAGAGTAAAATCTTTGTTTAAGCAGAAACAGCTCCGAGATCGCTGTCACTAAACCCACCAGACTGCATTTTAATAATCAATACTTTTAGCGTGTACAGAGCCAACATATTTTCACGTGTAAATTGGTAAATTAGTAAGTAATGCGTGATGACTGGCATCCTTTAGTAGCAGTGACAATTTGATTTTTTGACATTTTGAATGTTAATGTTGGATGATTCTGCAAAAGCCCAGATCACGATTCATGACAAGGCAATTCAAGACAAATATCTGTGCATGGAAACTACAGTATGGTTAAGATTAGGCAAATAAACTATGGTTTAGGCATGGTTAAGGTTAGGCGACTAAAACACAGGTGACATGTATATACTACAGGAATTTAACAACCTATAACCTGGAGCTTCTCATAACCTGAACTTTCACCTTTCATTCAGATTTGCATTTTTAAGGCAAAACCAGGACATACATGATCATTTCAATACACTGTATGGCAGACACATGCATCCGTGGAATAGACAACAACAACGACAAACAACAAAATTTGACAGAATGGAGCAGAGGTTGAACAAAACCAGCCAGCTTCTGCTCCTACATTGCTGACCAGCTCCAGAGAGCCGTAAGCTTTGTTGAGCAACCATTTACCTAGACCTCTGTCCTTCCCCGAAAAACACTTGTGTAGTTTGTTTGTTCAAGCAGCAATTATGACTCATATTTACATTTATAGTGGCGGCATTTATAGTATAAAAGCGGCAAGGAGGGCTGGATCAAACACAGGACTAATCCATTTGTACTCGGAACTCGGATTTTCCGAGGTCGAAGTCAGAAACACGCCCCAAAATCAAGTTCAAAAGCCAACATGCCTGCCCCCTGTATCAACAGTTGTGAAAGCTGTAGTAACATAAAGTTATAAGCACTTCTGTCTTATTTGTGTCTCACTAAATCAGTGTTTCACACAGGCATGTTTAACTTCTATCTGTGGACATGTTACGCTGTTTGTATGCACAAAAAACGTAATACATTGTTATTAACTAGTATTGCTAACAATGGCTAACCGTAACTACTTTTGGTACCTAAACATAACCAAACTGCAAACATTTCACAATGTTAACAACATGTTTAAAACAACGACCGTTACGTTCAAAACCGCAACGTTTACGTACTCTTGTTAAGATATGAGGACCGAAAATGCTCATGTGGGTCATATTAGAGGATATAAACAACCTATATTGTCATATGGTTTGGAGGTCTTGTCGCCCTAAAGTCCCATTGCGGTGTTGAACACTGTTAGCTACCTACACCCTTCATTCTGACAGCCATGAGCAACTACAGGTCCTGGTGAGGTAAACATAAGTGGTTTTAGGCCAATGACAAATACCTGACCTGCATTTGTAGTTCTCCAGGCTTGACTGGGTATAAAATAGTAGATGGAAAGTTGACTTGCTTGGGGCAGTTGGGGACCACTTTGTTTCTCATTGACATTGATCATCCATATTTCATCCAGATCAGATCCCCACCAGCTGTTTTAGTTTCAGCAGCCATAAGCTAACACCTCGCCCCAAAATCAAAGTTTATGATGGTCTGTAATTAACTGACAATAGTGGCAAGTATTCTTTTTGCAAATGTGACAGATCTATTGAGCACACATTTCTACCAAATGAAGAATTAACTTCATTTGTGACTGTGCATACTGATGAGATTTCCTTCCTGGCTTTGATTTCGGCCTCAGCAACAGGACATTTTAGAGCTGTAATGCTTTCCATTGTTTGCTCACTCACTCTGCCAAACCCTGTTATTCCAAAGGATTGTCAGTTTTGATCAAAGTACGTATCTGTATAACATATGGCTGTTGAATTTGCTGCATCACCACACTCTGATATTTTACCCTCCACACTTGTGCTGAGTAACCCAGATTTTGTTCTGTCGCAGTTTTGCCTTGGTGTTGTAAAAGTGTGCACTTTCTATCCTACAGCTCTGTCTGCTTTTCCTAAATGATTGATATCCTTTATTGAAGAGAATGTTCTTCCACAACCCCTAACGTGAGGCATACTTAGAATTTTAACTTTAACTTCAACTTAAATGACATCCCATGGCAAAAAAAAGGCACATGAATGTGTTGGTGTGTTGCTACATGCATAGATGTAACTTTCGGGGGGGACGCAGGGGACATGTCAAAATCAATGGTTGCAATCTTCCATAAAACAGAAAGACGAAGCAGAGAGCGCAGGGAGAGCTTCTGTTGCTGCAGATTTGGGGAATTAGTTCATAATATCAAAAGAAAAAGGCTGTGATATTTTGAGAATTAAGTCATAATAAAATACGTTGCTTTGAGACATATCTGCATGTTTTAGCATTTCTGTCTGCTGTAGCCTACAGTTATTTTGACTTTCTTGTGAACGGTAGTTCTGTGTCGCTGTCTCTTCGTCCCCCTTGCTTATAGACACCTTTGCTCTTTTTGGGACTGTCTACCTACTCCATGATTCTTCCAGCAAGTCCTACAAACCTTAAAACCACATTGGCTATTTGTTACTCTAATAAGACCAAGCGGCAACTTCCTGTGCCTGAAAAGTGAAGCCAATGCAGAAGTGCCTTAAACCTGCATTCTATCTCATTTCTAGCAGTGGGCGACTCTGGCTCCAGAAATAAGTCTGTTTCTACAGAAGTATATGTCTATGGTATCAATCGCTAGATTCAAATTTTCTTCAATACAGCACGATGTTCATTTCTGTAAATTCTGGTCCCATTTATTTTAAAATAGACAATAAAGCAGGGGATGCTTTAGGGGCGTGACTACACTCCAATGTGTCAGTTATGATAGAGGCTTAGAAATGCATACCATGGCACTGTGTACATTAAAATAGCCGTGAACTTGTTTTTGGGTGTTGTCCATGTTTTCAATTTAAACTTTGACCCTCTCACTTTTAGTCGCTGGCTGACAGTGCAGGACCTTTAAAACCATACATAACACTTAGTAATTCTCCCCAGCTCCGCCCTTTTGTCCAAATATGGTCTCTTCTGGCTCCAAAATACCAAGATGGCGGATAAAATGCAAACTCCTGGCTTTAAAACAGCAGCGCACAAACCAATGGGTGAAGTCACTGATGCTACGCCAATTCTTTATATACAGTCTATTAATACAACCCATAGGAGCGTTTCATATATTAGCAATATATTAGATCATCGTTTGGGGTAAAATGTACATTTGCTACGTTACTTTCCAGTTACCCACATGGGACATCACGTGACATAGTTCCATGATGTATAGTTCCGTGATGTAGTTCCATGACATTGTTTTGTGACAAAGATCCGTGGCAAAGTTCAATTTGTTCCGTTAAGTTAAAAAATGTACTGTTTCCTTTTATTTTCAGGACACAAAACCCGGTCTCCTGGGTGAAAGTCCTGTTTCTTTGTAGATTTTTTCATGAAATATTATGACTTTATTCTCATTAAATTACAACTTTTTTTCTCAAAATATTCTGACTTTATTCTCAAAATCTCAGAAAACACAGATATACAGGACATGTGTTGAATGTACAGAGTTTTTAACATGAGCAGAAATCTTGCTGAAACACATATGAGCTCAGTCCAGGGATTTATAAATGAATAAAAATGAATTGATATGTTTGCCACAAACAAAAGACCTAAAAGAAGAGGAAGAGTAAATAATGCCGACTCAGTAGAACTAACATTAAATGAGAAAAGTTCATCAGCACCTTACGGAAGAGGATTAGGGCCACCGGTGAAAAAAATATTTGAGTTATGACTTTATTCTCAGAATTCTGACTTTATTCTCAGAATTCTGACTTTAATCTCAGAATTCTGACTTTATTCTCAGAATTCTGACTTTATTCTCAGAATTCTTGAGTTCTGACTTTATTCTCAGCATTCTGACTTTAATCTCAGAATTCTGACTTTAATCTCAGAATTCTGACTTTATTCTCAGAATTCTGACTTTAATCTCAGAATTCTGACTTTATTCTCAGAATTCTGACTTTAATCTCAGAATTCTGACTTTAATCTCAGAATTCTGACTTTATTCTCAGAATTCTGACTTTAATCTCAGAATTCTGACTTTATTCTCAGAATTCTGACTTTATTCTCAGAATTCTTGAGTTCTGACTTTATTCTCAGAATTCTGACTTTATTCTCAGAATTCTGACTTTAATCTCAGAATTCTGACTTTAATCTCAGAATTCTGATTTTATTCTCAGAATTCTGACTTTAATCTCAGAATTCTGACTTTATTCTCAGAATTCTGACTTTAATCTCAGAATTCTGACTTTATTCTCAGAATTCTGACTTTAATCTCAGAATTCTGACTTTATTCTCAGAATTCTGACTTTATTCTCAGAAATCTGACTTTATTCTCAGAATTCTGACTTTAATCTCAGAATTCTGACTTTATTCTCAGAATTCTGACTTTAATCTCAGAATTCTGACTTTATTCTCAGAATTCTGACTTTATTCTCAGAATTATTGAGTTCTGACTTTATTCTCAGAATTCTGAGAATAAAGTCAGAATTCTGAGAATAAAGTCAGAATTCTTGAGTTCTGACTTTATTCTCAGAATTCTGAGAATAAAGTCAGAATTCTGAGAATAAAGTCAGAATTCTGAGATTAAAGTCAGAATTCTGAGATTAAAGTCAGAACTCAAGAATTCTGAGATTAAAGTCAGAATTCTGAGAATAAAGTCAGAATTCTGAGATTAAAGTCAGAATTCTGAGAATAAAGTCAGAATTCTGAGAATAAAGTCAGAACTCAAGAATTCTGAGAATAAAGTCAGAATTCTGAGATTAAAGTCAGAATTCTGAGAATAAAGTCAGATTTCTGAGAATAAAGTCATAATTCTGACTTTAATCTCAGAATTCTGACTTTAATCTCAGAATTCTGACTTTATTCTCAGAATTCTGACTTTATTCTCAGAATTCTTGAGTTCTGACTTTATTCTCAGAATTTGAGAATAAAGTCAGAATTTGAGAATAAAGTCAGAATTCTGAGATTAAAGTCAGAATTTGAGATTAAAGTCAGAACTCAAGAATTCTGAGATTAAAGTCAGAATTCTGAGAATAAAGTCAGAATTCTGAGATTAAAGTCAGAATTCTGAGAATAAAGTCAGAATTCTGAGAATAAAGTCAGAACTCAAATATTTTTTTCACCAGTGGCCCTAATCCTCTTCCGTAGCACCTGGCTAAACATTTGCCAGTACAATTCTTTCTTGTGCGTTTTCAGCCTGCTAAGTGTAGACAGTCTCTGCATCTCTAGCTGAAAGAATGGTGTCTGTTTTCAGGCTGTTCTCATTAACCATTCATACATATCTCTACGAAAAGTAATGAGTGGATGGATGAGTCATAAAGCACAGGGCTTTCAAATGGGTGAGTGGAGACTTTTACCCAGTCTTGTGTTTTATTCCGTGGTGTTTTAGTTCTTTTTTTTGCTAGTGCAAATGTAATTCGCTGTATTACGACTACAAATGAGACTAACATGCAACTTAAATTGCATTCAATCAGCTTTCGTGTTATTTGTGCAAGTTTCTTCTGGATTGGAGCCTAAACGGATTTTATTCTTCAGGTATGTGGACATTTTTTCAATCTCATGCGGCTCCAGTCCTGGCAGTACCTCCACACTGCCTAGGTGAGACAGCTTGCAACTCCATAAGCGACCTCCATGTTTGGAACAGAGCGGAGGTGCTCTGGGTTGGGTACCGAAACCCATATATGTATCTACCAGGCTGAATAGCAATACGGATTTTGGATCCTCAGAAATACCTGCTCTGAAACAGACATCAGAGGCAACAGAAAGTGTGGCAGTATTTCACTGGAAATGATTCCAACACTGGAACATCCAACAGTCTGCAGTTAAAGACTGGAGAAACAACACACACACACACAACTTGATGGTATGTTCAATTACATTTGGTAAGTTGGTGGTGCATTCAATGTTTTTGTAAAATACCCCTTTGTCATCTAGTGGTTCTTCTTTTTGTCGTATAACTACAATTGACTGGTAGAATAAGTTGTTAAAAATAATATGTTGTATAGTAATTGTTATTACATTCTAAATAAAAAAAAAACGTGACCATATGGCCTTAGCAATACACAAGCCAAACGCTTCTTTATTTTAAAGTATCAATTCATTCACCCTTTAGGCACCGACATTTTAAAAGTATTGTTTTAAGACCGGTATCAGAAAAAACCCAAACGATACCCAACCCTACTCTGGGTCCTCTACAGGATGACTGGACACCAGTCCTATAATGCGAATGAGGAAATCAGAGAATTGTTTCAGGTGATGTTTCTTAACTCTGACGTTTATTGTTTTGTTTTGTTTGTTATTAATGTCGTGATATAGGTCTTAAGTTTCATTCATAATGGTCTTAAAAAGGTCTTACAAAGTCTTAAGTTTGACTTAGTAAACCGTTAACCGTTAACACCAAAGGGAATGCAGTTAACAGCCTGCTTGCATAGCAGTTCTAGCTGTTGCTTTTCTTTTGCTAAAGCTATCATGGAATTGTAATCCATCAAGAACATGTTATGACACAGATGACTGTGAGTAACCCCTTAACCCATCCTCACTGATCTGCTCCAGTATTTACAGAAGAAAAGATAAGGTGCCTGATTAGGCCTTTAATGCTAATTACATCAGTCAAATCACTGCAGTAACACTGGCTAAATTCAATACAACAATGGAACTCATGACCTCTCTCAAGTTGTCTCGTAGAAAACGATCTTCACACAGAAGTGAAGATAGCAGCTGCCTCTCACTCAACACTGTGCTTCTCATTGCACGCATCAGTAAAGATGAGAAGCTGTTCATCTTTCATCTGCTACAGCTGGCTGCTGCAGAATAAACTGCTGCCCAGATGTTATGTACTGTTTGCTCAATAAATCTCTGGGCTTTGTGTTAAGAGTCAGTGAAAGCAGCTGCTGCTAAGAACAACAGCAGGGAATACAGAACTCATTATCTCTCAAAAATGTGAGACTATCACGTAGCAGCATTTTACAACATGTTGGAAATATTTATATCATCACCACCACAACTTTGCTCTGCTCAGCAGGTTGAAAGATGTAGATGTTTAGAGAGGTTCTAACAAAAGACGCTATTAATTGTTGCATTATGGAAAATTTGCTTTGAAACATTAAGGCTATCTTTTCACAGAGATACAAAGCAGTATGCAGCCTCTCTTAAATATGTAGCTCTGTGTGTCAGAATGGACATTTAAGTTTTGCAATGGCCACCGTAATACTCAGAGGACATTTGCATAAAGTTGAGCTTTTTTTCTTAACTTTTACATGTTGTGTCGCTGGACGCCTTTCAAATATCTTTAGCTCTGCAAGCGGTGCGGGCTGCAACACCAGGCAGGGACAGACTGGTGATGAAAAATGGCCCCAGACGTTTTGACTCAGACTGGACCACCTAAAATACTTAAATAACAACAACCAAGAGCAGTTTTTTCTCCTATCCTGGAATTCATGTGTGGAGGGGCCAGACCTTACTCTGCAGCACTGTGGAGATAGGTCTGACAATGCAATACCAATTGGTATATAACCCAAGGAATCATGAGAGGGATGTGCAGGGCTGCCTCTAAGGAGGAAGTTAGGCAATGTAGTATAAAGATCGACAAAGTCTGCGTAGGGAGGAGGTTGGGTTGGATTGATGGGTAAAAAAACACAGGACTTTCACCCAGGGGAACGCTATTTGTGTCCATAAATTTATGTAAGATATACAAACTATTGTAGGAGAATACATTGCCCCTTCTAGCCAGCGTCCTCCTTAGAGCAACAGGTTTCTCTTATTCTATTTTACTTAAACCAATCACAATCGTCTTGGGCGATGCTAAGCCCGGGATACAGCAACAGTGGTTCGGCAAAAGTCTCGGGAAGGAACATTTGCACCTTGCAAAAGGAAACGCCACATACAAAATTAAATGAAGCTAAATGTTCACACAATACAGTAACGTGAGCTATTTATATTAGCCGAGTACATGGTTATACGTAATTTGCTCTTACCAGTGTATCACCGTGTGTACTTTATCCACAGCAATCCCACTAATTGGTCACAAAACGTCTCAGACAGAGAGTTAATGCCGTAAACATATTCTTTGTAAATCTTTACAATCATTCCCCGAAAGAACCAAGCAGGCCTGCTTCGTCGCATGATCCAAATTGTCTTCAAAATTTGCTAGCTCGAAGTTTGTTGTTGTTTCCCAAAATGAATGGAGTTTGAGAACGCAACACACAGAGAGCGAAAGGTGAAATTAAATGGTGTATTACTTTTTGTATAAGTACGAATAGTGAATAAGAACAGCCTGGGAGCACATATGGGCACAGTGGCACTGGCAGCAGTCTCTAGAACCAGCTAACCTGTAAAATAAATAATACTAGAAGCAATTTGTTGGTGTTGGTGGTATTTTCTACCTCAATAAATTAGCAATTTCTGCAGAAGCTTACTTCTCTCAGCATTGCCATCTACAACCAGGGCCATTAAAACAACTTTCTCAATTAGTTATTAGTATAATATTATAACATTAAATAAAATGTATAATGTCAAAGTAGCTACGGAGAACTTTTAAATGTTTGTGAAACTGTGTAATTTTCCATCTGATGATCATAAATGACCTGTAGCAGCAACCGAGACTAACAGTGAAAAGAACGCCATTTTTAAATAGTTTTTATAAATGCCTTTGCCCGGGTCCGATTTTTCCGGAGAAGTCACAGAATGACTTTACGGCAGGCAGACATCCTCTACAGTAACACATTCTGATGGGTCACAGATTTCGGTAACACCGGAAAAGCCTGTGTTTGACTATCCAGCCAGGTTAGCAGGAGATTTCTTTATATAGGCCTAATTGTATTTTTATTTTATTTTAAAAGGTATCTGTTGTAGTTATGGCTGATACTGGGGCAGGGCCATCACAGAAAAAAGGAAATTAAACGAAAAACAACTAAAAGCTAGAAGGGAGAGTGACAGATATCGGTAAAGCTGTCAACAGATGAAGACAATTACGGGATTGGAAAGGATTCGAAACTGACCCTGAATTGGCTCTCTTCCTCCAAGACTGGTATGTAATTCATGAAATAACTTTACAATGCGAGACATGGTTGTACGTCAGTAGCCTAACGTTACATGAAATTACGTCACCCTTCGTTTAGAGCCCAGTTTTTTTTTTCTTTTCAGTCCGTGTTTGTGTTAGCCTACTATTTTCAACATTCCAACCAGTTCTCACTTAGAACTAGTAAAATACGGACACTTGGGCAGTGGATGTCAGCGTCAGATACAACGCAAAAAGCACCCTTCAGCTTGTGTGTAGAATGCACCAGGCTGAGCAGCAGCTACACAGTGCTTTAAGATGACGTAGTCCCCGTGTCACTTTTCCTAAACCCAACTGTGGCTTTCTTCTTTTCCTAAACCTGATATCGGGTGATGATTCAGAAATGATGTTGGGAGACCTCAAAGATGACCAGTCTGATGATTACAAATCAAGTGCAGCTTTATTCAAACAGTGAACAAACTTTCATGACACTGGAACAACCATGAGCATACAGACACGTCTGCCCAAGGATGAACCACATGTACATCATAGTGAATACCTTTTAAACACTTTCTGTGCTTACACAGCATGAGACATCTATTTCGGATGGAACAATTTACTCTTAAACTACACCTTTTATGGCACGTGCTCCTAATAGATTCCCACATTCCTGGCTCCAATTCCTCTGTGTGAAAGTTGTGCCCATTCTAAGCTAGGTTTTACTGTGAGACCATATCATCTTAAACTGACTGGTCTCTAGAAAGTCCTTAGAATAGATAAGATACATTCAAAAGTCTGCATGCACCCATACCAAACCTATCAAAACCAAACTGTGGCTTTCTTCTTTTCCTAAACCCAACCGTCCCATTCTTATTTTCTTAACCCCAACTGTCCCGTTCTTGTACCGCGTGTCACAGAAACGTGCCGTTGATAAGCCCACCCGCGACCTTTTCCTTAACCTAACTGCGTTAAAAGTGACGCCAATACTCCCAACCAAGCTGTTGAACATTCTGATGTTTTAGGGATGTTGTTGAGGTAACAGATTATAGAATGTTATTTTATAAAACATTTCCACAATGTTACATAATGACAAAGGAAGAACATTGTCAATAAAATATTCAAAAAATGTTTTGAGGATGTTATTGAGGCCTTAGGACCGAACATTAATTATAAAACTTTACTGTAATGTGACATGTTAACAAAAGGTAGAACGTTCTACCTGCAACATTCTGATTATGTTTTGGGGCTGATTGTTGAGGTAACAGATTACAAAATTTTCTTTTATAAAACATTCTTACAATTTTATATGAATACAAAGGAAGAACATATTCAATGAAACATTCTGAAATGGTTTAAGCATGTCATTGAGGCCTTAGGACCGAACGCTTTTCATAAAAACATTCCTTTAATGTGACATGTTAACAAAGGTAGAACATTCTACCTGCAACATTCTGCAATCCCTAGAAAATCAGTGTTGGAGAGGCAACAGATCATTTTGTGAAAGACAATAGAATTCTATTTCAAATACTGCCATCAAGCCATATCTTCTGGCCACAGGGACTTTAAATTTGTTTTTATTATGAAATATGGCATTAACATTTTAAGAAGGTTATCACCAAACATGCACCTACCCCTGGAGTCGCGCACCGCTTGGATTTGTTGCTTTGCGCTGTGCTCAAAGTTCAAATTATTTTGACATAGTTGCCACTGACCTTTCAAAAGAGCAACCAATGAGATTACAGCTGTACGTGATGTAGCCAGAAGCGACACATATTTGACCGGCAAAACAGTGAAAGAAAAGCTCATCCTCTGTGTCTTGGAGTTCCCTGAACTGTACAACACCTTTTTCAAGACGTATCACGATCTCGGCAGGACAACTGATGCATGGTGTAATGTCAGCAGTCAGATGGGATTACCAGACTTGTGAATAGGCATAACGTATATTAACAAACTTGTCGTTACCTAGCAACGAGAAATAGCTTCCTTGCCACTCTATATGACGTATACCTGTACTGCACTTTGCTCTGCACCCTACCTAGCGGTGCGCAGAGAGCAAATCTCTTATCATGTATAGGTGGCTTTACGTTAAATGCACCCATGCAGGAGAGGAGACAATATATGTTATCGGTTAGGCCGGTTAGCCTTTAGTAGCTATGTCCATATTAATTAAATAATGTCAGTATATTCATATATACAATAGTATATACTATATCACTAGTATAATATTATTTCCATTTGGACAATACAGCAGTTTAGGAAATACACAACCAACATTTAAAATTTGTGTAGATTTTGTTCCTTCATTAAATCCTTGTGCAAGAAAAACGCTTTACATTGGGAATTAGACTCTAATTTGCTAATGCTAAGTACTAATTTATCAATAATCATAAACTCACGCATAACAAATAGTTCAACATTTCTAAGGTTTGCTGTATCAATGTTTTATTAAAATCCCATTTCTCACAGTCTTTTTGAATATGTGACATCAACAAAGAAGTACTAATTTGATAAAGCTGAAAAAGAAATTGAGGCATTGTAACACATTCATATTGTCCTAGAAAACCCAGGATTTTTTTTATAACAGGTCTAATATGATGAAATTATATATTTGTTACAATGCATTCTTTAGGATTTTTTTATTTTGGGATGGGTATTATAGTGGATTTTTTCCACTATGTAGGTATCTGTCCACTATCTGCACACATTTGAAATAAAGTTGAGAAGACCTTACTGAGCTGATCAGCACCGTTTTGTAACGTATGTCCAGAAATGACATTAGGGCAGCAGCCTTGCCTATTTTTAATGTCTTAGAGTACCATTCTCGAAAGGTACCCTGAACGAGCCTTTTCTCTTAGCTAAACTCTGCACCAGGCTTTTGTGACTGTTGTGATTCTGTCTCGTCTGCATCAGCACCGTTGCACGGTTAGCCACGTAGCGTTAGCATTCACTCTAACCAATGTGACACAAACATCCTGCTAGCCACTGAGGCAGAATCTGATATAAACTTAGCTGATGAAGTGGAGGCTGAGGAAGAGCGGACAGCACGCACTACTTTCCCCTTATTCACCTCACCCTGGGAGGAAAGGGCCGAACTTCCCGTACGACCCGAGTGCGGCATCTCATATTGCTAAAAAAACATGGCTAACAATGCTAACATCTAAACCAACCTGAGCAGTTGTTAGCAAGATGGAAAATGGAAAACTTGATAAGGACATACTGTATATAGTCAACCATATGAAAAACAATGAATTATTTACAATATGGCTTCATATCTGGACAGTTCAGCTACTCACAGTTCTTGATAAATGGTCACAAGCTTTGGATAGAGCAGTCAGTTGACTGCGTCTATATGGACTTTCAAAAAGCCTTTGATAGAGTTCCTCATAGAAGACTGCTATCAAAGTTAAAATCCTATTGTTTAAGCCCAGTTCAGACCAAGGATTCACGACGGGACAAAACCGTTTTAGAATGTTGCAGGGAAAAGTTGCAGCGATTCAAGCCAGCTGATGGTTTCGCTGCGACTCAGCTGTTCTAGTCGCAGAGGCTGGTTTTAGAACATAAGGGACGTTACCTGTTTCAACAGCCAATAGAAAAAAAAAAAAGTAAGCTACAAACTATAGAAATAAAATTATCCATAATACATTTTATTTTTATGTTACAAACAGCTGGTCGAAATGGCAGAGTTTTAGATGGACCCCGAAAGCACGGTAATCACTGGAAATGCAACTGTAGCAGCATCTCAATACTACTAACGTTATCCACATTCATATTTACACAAAACAAATGATATATCCAGCTACAAAAAAAGCCTAAAAGTTGGAACTTCGGACGGAAGTGCAACTTCCGCTTGCTATGGAGACGATACACCGTTTCGCCTCATTGGTGTGAAATGACGCTGCAGACCACTCGTTGCAAGAAGTTGCAAGTTTCAACTTGTGTAGTCGCAAATCTTTGGTCTGAACTGGGCTTTGGACAACAGAGTTATTTGTTAAAAACCAGATTTTTTGCACCACAGGAAACGGTAGGTGGTGGTGAATGGTGTCACCTCAGATTGGAAGCAGGTGATGTCAGGAGTCCCACAAGTATCAGTTTTGGGCCCTGTTCTCTTTGTTATGATCTGCCAGGTATGATGCAGTCTGACGTATACCTTTTTGCTGACAACACTAAATTGGTTAGAATAATAACCAGCAACACAGACCGACATTAGCATGAGCAAATGGTGTGGTCAGTGGCTATTAACGTTAAATCCCGAAAAGTGTAAACATTTACATATTGGTAGAAACAATGACATTATAGTTAATTATGCAGTTGGTGATTTTGTGGTTCAGCAAGTACAAGAGGAAAAGGATATAGGTGTTGTGGTGGATGGTTCACTTTAATTCACTTGAAGCAATAGGTATGATTTACGAGGGAATTTTTTAAAACTTTACCCCAGAACATGCATATCTGAAAAGAGAAAGAATTTCTTCACACTTTGTGCGGTAAAAGCATGGAACGCCGGTCCAAGTCCCCGTACAGACAAAAGTACGGAGTGTGGACTGGTAGCTGAAAAGGTGCCAGTTGACCTACTGGGCACTGCCAAGGTGCTCTTGAGCAAGGCACCATGTAACTAGTGTAAATTGTAATTTCCCCACTGGGATCACTAAAAAGTATAAAATATTATTATTAGAACAAACATCAGAGATTTGCCCACAATGTAGATTAAGCTCCCTGCGTGGGAGCAGAGCTGCAACATAATTAAACTCAATATCCGATCTCCTGGAAAATATCAAGGGGAACACCCCCAACACCTGCTGTGAGTGACTTGGCTTTTTTGGAGTTAACTTTAAATTCTGGACGCATTGAGCAACATTAACCAGAGCCTCTGAGCAACGTTAGCTAAAAAATAGAAAGTTTCAAGGAAAATTTGGATTGTGCAATAAGGCAGGCCTGCTTGCTTCGTTCAGGGAATGATTGTTAAGATTTACAAAGAATATGTTTACACTGTAACTGGGACGTTTTGGGACCTATTGGCGGGGATTTGTTTTGCAGTATGGTAAAAACATAAATTAAGTAACCTAAAATATGGCACATGACAGCCTTGAGTCCTTTGTTGTACAGTATGAAGGCATTCTGAGTCTTTGGTGGCTTTTTTAACATTTCCTTCTACTCCCCCATCTTGCTGATGTACTTCTCCACGTCTGCGGGTGTATTGTAGACAGCTATGCGCTCCCCGAAGAGAATTTTTGGTGTTTTAGGAGTCCTCTGTCACACAGTTTTTTTCTCACGCCACAATAAACATCTGCTAATAAGTCCAGGAGAAATCTCAGATCTGGATATGCGCCTCTCAGCCTCAGCAATGCGGCCGCTGCATTCTTTAACATTGGTTTGAACATTTTGAATTGCTGTCAGTACACTCTCCATCTCAGAGTGAACATCTTGTTTAAGCCTTTATGATGTCCATTGTGGACGGGTTGTCCACGACTTCATTGTTGCCGACACCCTACTCCACATCGCGTGCAGCCCGTTCCTCGCCAGAGTCAGGTCCCGCCGGCTTGCCCTTTTCATTAGCGAGACCTCCAGCTGTTTAATGTTGGTCACTTTTCTCAGCATATTAACTTGTATTAGAACCACTGTCTCAAGTTGTGATATTTTTACTCCAATTGGGAGAGCTGCGTTCGCTCAGCACGCCGCCATAACTGAAATTCAAACAGTGATACAGTGGTAAGAGCAAATTATGATTAACCATGTATCAAGCTAATTTATATAGCTCACATTACTGTGTGTGAACAGTTAACTTCATTTAGTATTGTATGTGGCGTTGTCTTTTGTTAGGTGCAAATGTTCCACCTAAACAAGTTCCTTGCCGAGACTATTTTGCAGAGCCGCGCTTAGCTCTGCCCGGAGCTTAGCTCCGCCCAAGACGATTGTAATTGGTTTCAAGAAATGCAAACAACCCCTGACCGTTTATTCTCCTATCCAGGAATGTTGTGTGGACTAGCCAGACCTTCCTTTGCAGTGCTGTGGAGATAGGTCTAGCAATGCGAAACTAGCCATGGGGTGACAGTGGTCATTATTATGTTAAACAGATGGCCCCCATTCTCTGGACATTTATTCCACATAAACAAAAATTGGCTTAATGTAAAGTACTAATATGTACCAAAATGATACAACTCAAAACAAACATTCGCTTTACTCTCATACCTACAGTCACTCCCATAATAACACAAACAGTCCTGCTAACACTCAGCATAATATACACAAAACCTTTCTACAACATTTGGACAAACCTACTCTCTCACAAACTTGCAGGGCTCAACAGTATAGTACAGGAAATGTTAAACTTGTTTGAATATGGTATCTTTCTCATCACCATTTACTAACTGCCTGAGCTGCCCATTAACAATATTTAGAACACATTTTCTTATTCTACAGAATGCTGATGTCAGTTACAAAACTGTTGTGTAAAACTTAAGTTTGTGGAAAGATGATGTGTGAGATTTTCAATGTTAATTAATTTGATCTGATAAGTATAAATGTTTGTTTATTAACTGGCCTTCTGTCATTTTGCAAAAGTCGGCAAAGCTAGTTGAGTATCCCTGCTATGACAACCCAGTCTCACGTCAGCTCGTGATGGCATTACGAAATTAAATCTATTAGAACGTGATACCATTACGTAATTGTGAAGATTTACGTGTTGGGGTCACGTTTTTTATACTAATGTATTTCAATGAGAAGCATCCTTTCTGCAACTCGGCTGCAGCAGAGAAGCTGGATACAGCTTTGATATTATTGGTATTTTTAGCCCAATAACCGCTGTTTGAATCAACATTTATTCACCAGATCTTATCACGGTTTATATGTATTTCTTTTAATGTTATTATTTCGGTCTATTTCGGCCAGGGAAGCTGGATTGCTTTGTTGTTTATTGATATTTTTAAAACTATAACGCTTTCAACATGTATTTAGCTGTTATCATGGTATGCATTTCTTTATTTTGATAATATTATTTTTTTTTTTTCTAACGTTGTATTTGAGGAGTTAAACAATAAAGATAGCATCAATAATAAAATACAGTTTAATGTATGTGTCTCATGTATTGTGTGCTCGGCCGGCCGGCGGGCGGCATCAATCTGAAACGGAATGAAGCCCAGTCACGGCAGACAGCAGAAAGAGGAGCCGAACACATCCTCCCACCCACCCCGGAAGAACTACAAGTGCTCAAGCTTTGTAACAGATTCTGGGACGTGTCTATAGTGGCAGTTGTTGTTTTTAAATATATTGGTATATTTCTCATAAGTAGAAGTTGGAAGTGTAGAATTTTGGATACACCCTGGGGTTATTCTGGGATGGGGAACACACTGGTGTCATCAGATTTTAAAAATAGAATCGTTAAATAGGTGAAAATAGCTTATTACCATATTTGACAGTGCTTACAGTGGATAAACTTTGGTGACCATATCTACATGATAGCTGAGGTCCAGAGCTTTTCATAACAGCTGGTTTTATGTGTGTAGCACCTTCTGTTGCTAAATGACAAGCCTTCAAACATGTACTGGGTTCAAGGTTCAGAGGTCAATATTTCAAAGCAGGAGTAATGTATGCTCTCCAGACTGACATATGTTACTCTCCAGGTTGAGACCTTTCCAACGATGTGTTTGCTATAGTCCTATGACAAGGTTTTAATTTTCACATAGGGACCATTTTGCAAGCTATACTTTATTCTCCCCAGAGGGATATTTGCCTTGAGTTCAAATGCTTCACAAATAATACTTGACATATTGTTTTATCATACAGATGACATACTTACGATAAAACAAATAAACAAAGTGATATGTAGTCAGATTGAAGCACATCACACAGCCACAATCTATTGCTCATCTTTCACAAACAGTGAGCACACAACCCTATATGCATCATATCATGAAGCTATTCCCTGCGGCCTCAAGCAACATTATTTAAAGTTTTAATTGAGTTAGGTCCAAATTAGGGCTATAGTTTAGAATTATTTAGTTTACATTAGGATACCCATTTCTTCTGCCAGAGGATAAGAGCTTGGCATGGAGAATAAAGATTGATCAGAGCATATTATCTGTGCTCCCTGAATAGTAAGCTTTAAATGAGATGTTTTTAGATATTGCTGACATATTAAAATGCTCTGTAATGCAGCCTTGTATAACATAAACCCTCTGATTCACTGTGAGTGTCTGCTCTAAATGATAAGACACACTTTCAACACGGGCCTTCCAGCCAAAGGTGTTGTATATACACACCAAGCTGCCTGTAGGAGCAGAGCCGATTGATTGGTTCATCATTTATGACGTCTGATACCCTCTGACCCATGTCACGACCAACTCCACGAGCAACTATAATCTGTCCCAGCCACGCTCGCGTCAAGAGGAGACCGTGCCTTCGCTGTTGTTGGTCCTAGGCTGTGGAATAGCCTCCCCGTCTCCTTGAGATCGCTGTCCTCTTTATATGAGTTTAAACTCAAACTAAAGTTTTATCTCTTGGAGCATGCATTTCTCTAAATTCTTATTTTTATTTATGTTTTCTGCTGTCTGAAGGATGTTTTATTCTATTATCTTTCCTGACTCTTATGTGAAGCACAGTGGTCAACTTCTGTTGTGTTTACTTGTGCTATACAAATAAATGAAATGAATGAATGAATAAATGAAACTCCTCATTTTGTGAAATGGTTGAATGAGATTGTTGGTATGGCACCACATTCTGATCTCTATGTTAGCTGAATATGCAAAAGTACTTGTGTCTGTGTGCAGTAGGCTGAGGTAGAAGTGTACCAAAAATGCCAAAACACATGTTTATGTACACATACCCATACAAAGCTATACATCTCTGTGAACAAAAACCTCATCAAAAATCTGCTTAAAAGTATGTCATCTGCAACTTTACATCAGAAATGTTTGAAGACTCTATTTGTCCGTTGTTTAGTTCCAAAGAAACACGACAATGTATAAAAGGCTTCATTACCTTGTACCTCACGTTATGGCTCCGTAGCAGACGATTTTGTAAATATAAGCTAACGATTGTGTCATAACCAAGTGACTTACTGTCGCATAGTAGAGGAATTACCGTGTAGTACAGGAGAAGCTCGCAGGCAGTTTCGACTTACATGAGCTGTTTAGGTTTAATTACTAATGTTAACTAGCATGTTAGTTAGCAATAATTAGCCTGTGCCCATGTTATCTCCTTACATCCACCTACAGTCTCCGTCTCTGTAAGATTGGGAATGATTGATTTCTCTTGGCACAGCTACCAGAAGAGTTCCAACTTTCAGACACGTTGCTCACGTCACATTCTCTCAGTAAGAGGCTGCGCAGTAAAGCTGGCCATCACCGGAAAAGTGCTTCTAATAGCCTTCACTGGTCTCCGTCCAGAGCAACGGGGTCTATTGGTCCATTGTATATATGTCAATGTTGAGAATACGATCTCGTATTTTACAAAAATAGTTCACCGAAATGTGTTTCTGAAAACATTTTAAGCGAGAAATAGGCCATGCAGTTGCTGAATGTCTTCATTTCAGATCAACAAAGGTCAGTTTGAAAGATTTTCGTCTACTTCTACTGGATAGTCGCGTCGCGTTCAACGCAATTCATTTGCATAAAGCTGGGCATCAGCCAGCTTCTTGACGCGCAGCATTTTTTCAAATGTAGCGCTTCCCGGAATGCTTTGCAGGAGCGTTGAAGTCGCTTGACGTCACCCATAGGAATAGAGCGGGGTGCGATGCGACAGAAGCGTCTCACGGACAAGTGGATCTGCACCGTAACATGTTAACATGGGAGCCGAAATATAAACGGACACGCCACGCGGCTGACACGCTCGCGCGACTGGTGCAGTGTGTAACCGGCCTGAAGCAGGGTGCCAGGGGGGGCAGGGTGCCAGGGGGGGCGGGTTCCGTGCGGGGAAGCCAGCTGACTGGAGATGAAGGTGCACTTTATATATTGCCCTTAGTAAATGACTTCATTTAAAACACATTTGGCAACTTTATCAGCCTTTTCTAATTATCTCAACAACTGCCGTAATACACCAAACTTCTAACAATATGAACAGCAGTCTTTATAGTAAGTAATATAACAGTAGCAATGACAACAAAAAATCACAACTTTAAATAACAGTAATTAAATGAACGGCAATGCGCATGTTGTATTTGAATGCAGGTTGATAACAATAAGGTAATAACCAGTGCTGAGTGAACAGAAAAGGCTCCAGGATTAGACCAGGTTAGCTGTACAGAATAAATCTCCATGGTAACTTAGGTGCCTCTGCTTTTGTGAAACCGAGTCAAGACTAAACTTAGCCACGATAACTGGGAAATCCCGGCTTAATCCCTTATCTTGGTTTTGTGAAATAGCCCTCTGAAACTATTTCTGCTTCCCCTGTGAAGCAGTGTAAATATGATTCAATTCAATTTTATTTATAGTATCAAATCATAACAAGAGTTATCTGAGGACACTTTACAGATAGAGTAAGTCTAGACCACACTCTATAAAGACCCAACAATTTCAGTAATTCCCACAAGAGAGAAAAACTCCTTTTAGGAAGAAACCTCAGTGATGAGGAAAAACGTCCTTTTAGGGAAAAACCTTGGACAGACCCTGGCTCTTGGTAGGCGGCATCTGACGGGGCCGGTTGGGGGTGTGATGAACAGTGGTAATAATAGTCACAATAAAGATAATGGAACTATGACTAGAAATAGTTGTAGTTCATGGCTAGCAGGGCTACAGGACGTAGCAGGGCACTGCAAAGCGTAGCAGAGTGTAACCGGGCATACCAGGGCGTGGAGCCGGACCACCGGGACAGCTGCAACCATTAAGTGCCACCCTAATCCAAGGAAACATGCTGGGTGCGAAAAAAACAAAAACATAAGGACTCCAGGGAATAAGCTCCCCAGAGCTAGGTTAGTAACAAGCATTTCTGGGACAAGGATGCACACAGAAGCTCAGTGTGTCACAGGACGTCCCCCGGCAGTCTAAAACTAACTTTCATCTTTTCTTAGACATAAGTAGGAGGGGTGCCAAGGAAAAAAGTTTGGGAACCACTGTATTAAAACACGACATTGAGTTAAATGCTATTGGAATATCTTCCTTAAATTTAGCTATAGCACTGTCAGATAGGCATCTAGTGTAGAAGCTTTTATCTAATTTCGTATAGTTGGGTAGTAAGAATTCAAAAGTTATTAAAAAATGTTCTGATAATAAAGGATTCTGCGGAAATACTACTAAATCTTCAATTTCCAATTGAATCTAGTAGTGAGTTGAAAGCAATACTAAAGCTATCGTTGTCAACGTCCACATGGATATTAAAATCGCCTACAATAAGTACTTTGTCTGATTTAAGGACTAAACATAGGATTAATTAACAGACTTGAATCAAAGATGGCTGCAACTCCCCCTCCTCGGCCTGAGCCTCAAGGAATTTGAGTATTAATATGACTGGGAGGAGTGGATTCATTTAGACATAACACATTCTTCATGGCAGAGCTATGTTTTGGTGAGACAGAATAGATCAATTTGATTATCTGATGTCAAATTGTTTACTAATACTGCTTTAGAAGACAGAAATCTAATATTTAATAGTCCACATCTAATTCTGAAAGTCTGACGGTCTCCGACTGAACCTGCTCAGGTTGAATCATTTCCATGTGACATTTTTATTATTGGTTGAACCGACGAGGACAAAATAAGCATTTGGGGGGCTATTGCCCCTGCCTAGAACCAGGGCTGCCAACACCACCTGCCTCTATATTTCAACTAAATGTAGTTTTGTACTTTTTTTAAAAAGTTACATGACCATATATTTATGCTGGCCATTTGGACATGCCAACTTAATGTCTCCTCTATTCAAATAACCTACACTTTTAGAAGAGATTCTGTCACTTTTAAACATATTCAAACGTGATTCAAAAAGTGCCACGTGTGCGTTTTGTTCGTGCATTGCTGAATAAAAATGAAAGTCAATCACATTATATTATTTTTGATTGTTTATTTTTTTATAATCAACCATATTTCTAGAATGTGGAAGGAAACCAGATCACCCAGAGTACACCCAAACATGGCAAGAACATGGAATGCCACACAGAAAGGTCTGGATCAACCAGAACCTGGCTGTTAGGCATCAGTGCTCACCACTAATGAAAGAAAAAATAGAAAAGAATAAGAAGACATTTAAATGAAGAGAGAGGAAAGAGGAAAAGGAGGAAATGTAGAGGATTGATTTGTGAAACAAGAATGTTGTAGCTGGCCATTTAAGGCCTCCTGGGCAGTAGATTATTGCGCTCCTGGCGTTGTTTAATGTACCTAATTTGCGCAGTGGCATATCTGGGCAATGATTCACCCGTCTCAATACATACCGTATTGAGACGGGTGAATCACCTCTTCTCACCCCTAGGGAGACAGTGTTTCTCTGCAGGTGTTTTGTAGAAATAGGTGGGAAGCGGGTCTGCTGCAGGTCAACCATACTGTCCTCTTTGTAAATTAGCTGCAGCTTGTATACCGTTATATTATTTTTTATTGTTTATTTTTTAATAATCAACCATATTTCTAGAATGGGGAAGGAAACCTAATCACCCAGAGTACACCCTCCAGTCTCCGTCCAGAGCAACGGGGTCTATTGGTCCATTATATACTGTCTATGAGTATAACACACCGTTGCCATGCATAGCAGAGCGTTGCCATGGACGCAGTTCTGTTCCCTCCAGAGGAGAGCTATCAATAAATCCGCTAGATGAAGATTGGCGTCGGGGTCCTGATCACCCCGTCGTTGTTGTATTAGCTATATCAACGCTCTACATTACGTACATTGAAGCGATACTGGCGTTATAGACCCGCTGATCGCCGTCTGATTATCTGAGAATGAATGCCCGCATTGCATCGTGGGACATCGGCTTTGAATGCGCCCAGCTCGGCTCATATCGTAGCTTACTGTTCTGTCTTATTTACTGTAATATTTCACCGGTAATAAGACCGAAATAATATTATTAAAATAAAGAAATGCATACCATGATAATAGCTAAATACATGTTGAAAGATGTAGCGTTATAGTTTTAAAAATATCAATAAACAATAAAGCAATCCAGCTTCCCTGTCCGAAATAGACCGAAATAATAACATTAAAAGAAATACATACAAACCGTGATAAGATCTGTTGAATAAATGTTGATTAAAACAGCGATTGTTGGGCTAAAAATACCAATAATATCAAAGCTGTATCCAGCTTCTCTGCTGCAGCCGAGTTGCAGAAAGGATGCTTCTCATTGAAATACATTAGTATAAAAAACGTGACCCCAACACGTAAATCTTCACAATTACGTAATGGTATCACGTTCTAATAGATTTAATTTCGTAATGCCATCACGAACTGAAGTGAGAGTGGGTTGGCTATTATTATTAGGGCGCACTGTTGCTTAGAAGGTCGTTGGTTCGATCCCTGGCCCCTGAAGTCTACATGTCCAAGTGTCCTTGGGCAAGATACTGAACCCCAACTTTCTGAGTGTAAGTGTGAATGTTTATCAATCCTGATGAGCAGGTGGTACCTTGTTAAGTGTTTTGAGTGGTTCCTAAGACTAGAAAAGCGCTATATACATGCATTCCATTTTACCATTTCAAATAGTTCAATCATAGTTAAAAAAATGTCTGTTTAAATAAAAAATAAAAATATAGCAAGTCCAACCTACATGTGCATGTGTAGTCTCCCAGGTGAAAAAGAATTCTATTAAAAATATACTTTAATAAAGTGTACTAAGTATATTTTCTACATTTTGTACTATTTTCGTCAAATCCAAGTATAGTTATCTATTTGACTACACTTCAAGTGTAAATAGTATACTAAAATGGAACAACTTTTTTTAAACTTCAAGTGCACTAAAATACACTAATGAAAAATAATTTGATTACTGTCAAATTAGTATACTTACTTTTTGGACTCTGAAGTTGAACTTAATTACATCTATTTTGAATTATACTTTTAAAAAGTACATGTTAAATACTCTTTAAATAAAGCACAACAAGTTGAAGTATACTTGTTTTATACTTCATGTACTTCATTCATATTTCTAATACACTAAAGTATACTACTTTTTTAACAAGCCGTTCTCAATCGGAACGAGTAAAATATGGATGCTTGGGCAGCGGCTCTCAGCGTCAGATACGACGCAAAAAGCACCCTTCAGCGTGTGTGTAGAACACACCGGGCAGAGCAGCAGCTACGTGGCGCGTGAAGATGACGTAGTATTAAGAGCTACAACAGTAGTGAGTAGTATGAACGGCCAAAATTAGGGTCTCAAACAACGCAGGATTTTCACCCCGGAAACCGGGGTTCGTGTCCTGCGTGTCACGTTTCCTAAACCCGACTTTCGCATTCTTCTCTTTCTAAAACCAACTGTCCCATTCTTGTTCCGCATGTCACGGAAACATAGCTTTTATAAGCCCAGCCACAATCTTTTCCTTAAAGAGTATTTAACATGTACTTTTTAAAAGTATACTTCAAAATAATAATAAAAAAATAATTAAGTTCAACTTCAGAGTCCAAAAAGTAAGTATACTAATTTGACAGTAATCAAATTATTTTTCATTAGTGTATTTTAGTGCACTTGAAGTTTGAAAAAAGTTGTTCCATTTTAGTATACTATTTACACTTGAAGTGTAGTCAAATAGATAACTATACTTGGATTTGACTAAAATAGTACAAAATGTAGAAAATATACTTAGTACACTTTATTAACCTAACTATGTCAAAAATGACGGCAATAATCCCGACTGAGATAGTTACATAAAGCGTGTTTAGATATGGCACTAAAAGAGACTTTTAGCGTCAATAACAACGCCAAAGGCACCCGACCAAGCGATGGGAGTGAGAATATGTTGGCTGTAAACAACCTACACACTAATCAATTAAACAAACTTACATCTCTATTTTATATATTTCCAGGCTTTCCAGGTAATATGGTCATTTAGTTTCTCCATATTGTAACTTTAATGTTATTTCTGCCCACTCTACACAATGCCCTTATTACATGACAGTCCACCCTCTGTTGATCTTCCAGAAGTTTCATCCTTTTTATTACCCTTCAAAGTTTAATTTAATTATTTTGTTATTATATTAATTGAATTGGTGTCTGAAGCCTCCTCAAAGAAAGAGTGGAGATTTCAACAGTCTAGTGTCGCATTGCCAGATCTATCTCCACACAGTGCTGTGGAATAAGTTCTGGCTACACCACAGATACATTCTGGGACAGGAGAAAAAACGCTCTGGGTTGTTTGCACGTCTTCAAACCGATCACAATCGTCTTGGGCGACGTTGCCTCTGCAAAATAGTCTCGCGAAGGAACTTGTTTTGGAGGAGCATTTGTATCCTGAAAAGAAAACACCACACTATTAAATGAAGTTACTGTTCACTCAATAAAGTTAACACTATTTAAATTAGCTGGATACATGGTTAAACGTAATGTGTTCTTACCAGTGGATAGCCATGTGTACTTCTTCCACAGCAATCCCACCAATCAGTCCCAAAACATCCCAGTTAGTAAATGCCGTAAACATAATCTTTGTGCTTTACAAGCATCCCCCGAAAGAACCAAGCAGGCCTGCCTTGTTGCTCGATTGAAAACTTACCATTTTCAGCGTGTATCTTTCTAGCTCGAAGTTTATTGTTGTTTCCTGAAGCAATGTATAGTTTGAGAACGCCAACACACAGAGAGCAGAAGGTGAGGGACATTCGCCGTGTGAGCCACGTGCGGGTTGTCAGGCAATTATCATGGAAATGTACTTCCATTGATCCAGACCATCAGCAGTGAAATAACTTAAGTAAGTTAGTTAAACAAAAATAGTGCATTACAATGTTGGTTGTTTTAGGTGTTTTAGGTCAATCAAACATATTGTGCTCTCAGAATCCACCACAACTGCTGCAAATTAGTAGGTATTCACAGTAAGAAAAAACATATATGTACACCAGACTTCCTAATGGAGACAGATATGCAATCTCTGACAGTTTTTTCATGACAGTGGGTGAATATTTGCATTCTCATGTACAGCATGTCTGTGTTATATCTGTGTAATATCTCAGTGTCTTTGTCCAAACCAGCAGTGAAAGATGCCACCAACAAAGAGCCTGGGTCTGTCTGAGGTTTCTGCCTAAAAGGAAGTTTTTCCCCCACTGTTACACCAAATGCTTGCTCATGGGAACTTTTTGGGTCTTTATAAATTATAGAGTGGGGTCTAGACCTACTGTATCTGTAAAGTGTCTTGAGATAACTCTTCTTAGGATTTGATACTATGAATAAACTTGAATTTAATTGAATAGAATGTCTACACATACAAAGGGTATTCTGATACCTCCATTGGAGTTCTTACATGTGTTTGTGTGATCACCTGAGTTGCAGACTGAGGTACAAGGCTCCCTCCTATTGGCCGCTGAGGGAACAGAACATCACACAGAGAGACCTGCCATCCCAGTCCTCATGAACATCATGTCCATCCTGTCAGCAGAAAAAGCTGTCTCTTACAATGTTAGTGTCCTCACAATAACTGGATCCTGATTGGCTGACAGCAGCAGCTCTTAATTTAATTGCAAGAGTGGAGGCTTAATGCTGCAAACTGACCTGCTAGTAGGGTTTATTGTTAATTTGTAGGAAAGGGAGCAAAACCGATGTATAACTAAAATGATGTTATTTCTGAGCATCTAAAAACCTGTGTGGGAAAAAGGGTAAACATTTTTAATATATGTTGTATCAGAAACAACAGAATTTTAAACGTTGATAAAAACGTGTTTCTTTTGAGATGTGAGCCAAATAAACAAGTGAAATGTGAGTATTTTGTCCTCAACTGGGAAATTTGAGATGTGCTTCACCTTTTTTTGGAACATGCTCAATATAATTTAAGAATAATGGGAATTCTTAAACTTTGGTAGGCTGTAGCCTAATTTCATATCTTCCCAGCTGATCTCTCTTCCTGCACTCCAAATCAAACAGCATAATGTAGCTATTAATGAATTCTGTACATTTAAACTTACTGTTGAACCATGGGAAGAAAATAAACAGTCTACAGACAGACTACTATCTCATTTGCATTAGAAAAGCTCACTGAGCTCATGTAAATCAGTTGTGTAGTTGCTGAAACATTTGCCTCTGCTAGTTATAACGTTGATTTAAAATTTTAATTAAATTAAATTAAAAATACTAACATAAAAATATAGGTTTGGATGAACTCTGCTTTACTGTTCAGTTTCTGCTGCCCTGTGACAGGGACTGTCGAGAGTCTGTACAAAGTCTTAATCAGCCTATGTTATGTGGACAGTGCATAGCGTGTAGGCTGCTGTGTCTGAGAAACAAAAGACAATATACTATGACTATCTGTATAATAAAGACCAATTTCTATAGAAAACATAGGAACAAGATAGCCTATAATGCGCCTTGTAGGCTACAGTAGGGTGTAAGCTACACATTACAGGGCTAAAGTAACGCGCAAACATTGGTTTCTAAATATAAAAACTGGTTTCGGTCTGGACTTTCATAAAGTCACACCGAGTCTGATCATTTCGGTCATACAGTCAGCAACGTGATGGCCTAGCTTTATTTCTATATAGGCCTACACTATATAGGTTGCTTGCAAGACCACTCTATCAAAACTGGACACTCTTTACCACTCCGCTATCCGGTTTGCAACAAATACCGCCTTCAATAAACACCACTGCACCCTGTATCCCTTCACATTCGCCGTAAGCTTCACTGGTTCACTTTCATTTACAAGACCCTTACTTATGTCACCTGCTGCAGCCAAAGTCTGTCACATACAATACCCGGTCCTCACTTCATCTTCAATTAAGCATTCCCCAAACCAAGTCTGCCTCTGGTCTCGCATCTTTTCAATCTGCGCCGCTCGCGAGTGGAATGCTCTGCAAAAGATTCTCAAACTGGACAAATTAATTTCCATTTCATCCTTCAAAACCATCATATCATCCTTGTTCACTTCTCTACATCATAATTTTCCAGCTAAATATTCTTATGGTTTCTCCCTCTCTTACTCACCCATGTACCTGTGCACTTATCTCGTTATAAGTATTTACTGTTGTCCGTGTAGTATTTCAAATTGTATTTTAGGTCATTTCTAAACTGCATGTTTTTCTAATGTATTTATTGTATAGCCCTCTTTCCCTTTTCCTAAGTGGCTTTGCCCCACTAGCCTGTAAAAATAAAGGTGAAATTAAAAAATTTAAATTCGCTGTGAACATCTTCCAGCAAACGGACAGTGGTAGCCTGTTTCATACATTTCTTTGAGTGTTGATTCGGTAAACTGTGGAATCTGTTTCCTATTAGTTATTCCATTTCCAGCTACATCCATCAATTCATCCATCCATTCTACGGCGCTCAGGCCTATACAATTTTTTTTTCATAATTCTACGTCCTTCTCCAAAATTACTAATTCCTAAATAAGATTGAAAAAAAAATATAGGTCTCGAAAAAAATTCATTTTGTGAATTTGGTCTTGCCTCATTAGCTGTGTAATTTCCACCTTGCCATAACGAGCGCAGTCGGCTCAAATCGATCAGATCGTTTCATCTTCACATTAAGGCGATCCACATATTCTGATACTGATCTGTCATTTGAATCTACATGATGACCGGCCAGAGGTCTTTACTTTACTTTACTGTAATAACTCCTCACACTGATCTGAAAGCATTTTAGCAGATTAGTTCATTCAAGTCATTAAGAGTTCATTGCCTGGATCTATATTTCTGTTATCAACATGTTCTCTATTTCAGTTGAACTCTGTTGTATTTCTCAACACATTTATCATTTCACTATTTCATCTCTGCTATCAACTAGGGCTGCCACAAACAATTATTTTAATTATCGATCAATTAATCATTTGTCAAGTCAATTTAATTTAGTCCAAAATCACAAATTTGCCTCAAAGGGCTTTACAATCGAAGAATATGACACCTTCTTTCCTCTGACTAGAAAAGAAAAAATAAGAAGACATCTCAGCAAAATCTTCCTATGTCTTATTTTTTTTTACAGTCCAAAACCCAAAGATATTCAGTTTCCTAGAAGTCGAGGAAAACCAGGACACTGGAGGAGCTGGAAAAAGTGAATATTTGACTTTTTTTTTTTTTTTTTTTTTTAAATACTCAAACTGTTAAGCAATTATCAAAATTGCTGCAGATTAATTTCCTGTCTATTGACCACTTGATTGATTAATTGACTAATCGGTTCACGGCGTTGAGGACATTACTATTGTGGCTCTCACTATTGATCTTGGATCACTACTGCTCTATTTTTGCTGAATTAATAATCAGCACTTTCATATTTTGCAGCAGCAGGACAATAAATATATAATAATAAATATTCTTCAACAGCCCAGCAGACTCTGGCTCACTGTGGGCGAACAGCTGAGTTTTTACATGATGAAATGGTGTATCAGTATTTTGAACAACAGCAGGGACAAATTTTATTTTAATATCAGAGCCATAAGCAAAATCCTAAATGAGGACACTGCCGTAGGACGCAACGTGACAAATAATTTGATTGATTGATAATAACAAATATTTTAAAATAATTATAATAACAACGTCCAACTGTGAACTAATAATTGGTTCAGTTAAATACAAGTTAGTTCAAATAGGCTTAATAGTTAGTGACTTTACTCTTTATTAGAAGGGACACACACATGCGCGCATGCGCATGCACACACACACACTCACACACACACACACACACCGCTCTCCTCTTGTTAAATGCTGCAACTCGGTCAAGTTCAAGGACACAAGACACAATGAATGCTGGGTAAAAGCCTGCCCTCTAACCATAACAATTGCCTATATTTGAGTAAGAGCCGGGTGATTTGGTTGAAATGAATGTTGATATAGACTATACTGTTTCATGGTATGACAAAAATGTGGAACAGGATTATTTTCCCCTGCAGTGGCCAACATCAAACAAAAGTTCATAAAGAAAAAAAAACTGTAGTTCATAATTACAGTTTAAATGATCATTCTGTGTGGATGTATCGTGTGTCTTTAAAGGCTGCATTAACAAATGTGATTTAGTCAGCGGATTTTTTGCTGTTGAACCTGTGAAGTTCTGTCCTCATGCTGCGGGTGTCCTCTAAGGCTCATTTACTGAGTCTCCACAGAGAAAGACTCACAAAACAGAAGCTAACTATTCAGTGTTCAGCTGTTATATCATCATCAGAGGCAGCCACCAGTGGTGTAGTGGAGTGTATATGAGGGTATATGGTGTATCCCTATCAGCCAAAAAAAGAATTGGAATATATAACCTACTCCTAGTGCACTTCATCAACTACCACTGGTCCACTGACAACAACCGTCCACATGCACAAAACTGTCGGCGCGGGCTGAGTCAGACTTTCTTCTTTAAAGAGGCATACTGTCCTGGAAAAATGCACATTTATCTGTTGCCCTGGCCCATTGAGATGTCTTAAAGCTGGTCTTCATGTACACCGCCATCAAACACAGAACATGTAGACTGGTCATGTTCTGATTTACAGTATATGAGTCTAACAATGTCTGTGCTGTTAAGCATATGGCACATATTGTATATTATGTGTTCTGTCTCTGCTCGGTTAAAAGATGTTGTATGGGGGTAATGGTGTCAGTGATGATGATGGTGATGACGTTTTTTAATTTTGTGTCATACATCCAAAGCTTAGAAGGCCCCATAGCCCAAGTATAGCCCAGGGATCCTGGCCCCAAAAGCCCCAGAATCACTTTGTGTCCGTGGATTTGGATGTTTGTTCTCCAAATTTTGCAATATGCACCACTAAACTGCAATATCAACTGAGACTCTGTTATTATTATTATTATTATTATTATTATTATTATTATTATTATTATTATTAGTAGTAGTAGTATTATTAGTAGTATTATTATACAGTAAACAGTATTAATTAAGGAGGTATGGGTGTCAATATGGAGGCAGCAGACAGTTGTCTTAATCCTGCCATACTGCCCTTGTCTCTACTGGTGAACATCAAGGAGACCAGAAACAAACAGGCTGCCAAGCTTCAATTTCTTCAGTTTCATGACCTGATTTCACACAGGCGTCAGGTACGGCTGCAAGAAGTTTAATGAGCCGCAGTAATAATAAAGTATGGAGCTGGATGAGAGGCTGGAAGGCTGCTGTGTGCTGCATGGAGGCGGAGCGACAACCATGCTTGCACAATGGCTGCAGGCACAACACACAGGTTTACATGGTGGCGTTTTTACCCATATGTTCCCTCAAAGCTGAGCAAGGTTCAAACGTTATACTGGAACTTGCAAAAGAAACTTAAGTACAGATAAAGCTGAAAAACCCCTGCGACTGAATACACTTCTTTCCTATATGGAGCTCAGGTCTGTGGAGAACACTGAAGTGAAACCACACACATGTTAAAACTCAATATATTATATGTTTATTACATTTTTACGTAGTGTTGTGTGTTGAATGTTATAAATTGTGTAAAAAACTGTGGAACCTTTCAACAAAAAGACTTAATTCAAGGTCCGCTTGCTAGCCGTTTCGGGTTCTTTCAATCACAGCTCATTGTCTTCCTAAGTGGATGGAGTTTGCTCAGTTGTTATGGAGATGTCTCAGTCATCATCACATGACCTAAGTATGAGGAAAAAAACAGACTGTTGCTGGGATAATATGCTATGGAAGACCATGACATGCTGTTGAAGGCTTGAGAAAAAGCTAGGGAGAGGACCTTAGATTTAATTGTATTCAATTGTATATTGTTTCTAAAGATGAAAATATTCTGCACATGAGGCTTAGGTTTGGGGGAAATGTGTGTAAATGACCCATTCAGAAAGCTAGAAGAGTTCACTTTTAAGTAAAAACAGCAGCTTAAATTCATCAGACTAATGGGGTCAAAGGTCACTTTAGCCTCAGCTCAGTCTGATCAGCACGTACACAGAGACCAATTACAGTTATTGAAAAACGTGTTTAAATACTGTCTTAATGTTTGACATGATCAATGTTTCATACCAATATAATTTTATTAATTTTTGTAACATTAAAGGAAAATTCACTGCTTAACTTTCACCTCAGCCATCTGAAAGATGAAGAAGAAGCTGTAAAAAAAGACTGAGGATTAAAGGAGAAACCTGGAGTTTGTCTAAAATAGAAATGCTGGAAATCTGGGAAGTTCACATCCAACATGACAAAATAAAATACCTCTGCCTCATTTGCTGTGTTTGCACATCATAACTATTTCACAACAAATTACAAAAATTTATTTTCTTAATTTTATTTTCATATGAACGTTCCCGCTCCAAATTAGTAGTGAAAGGTCCCCGCTGAAGTACAAGGGTAAGACCTTCAGTCAGATAACAATGTTTTGTAAATGTTTGGTGAGGTGACAACGAATTGCTATGTTCGTCCAATAACTGTGTCGTTAACACAGCTCCTCTATTTGGTTTAGTGCATTTGGTTGAGGTGAGGTGAAAGTTTTGGTCAATGTTTTCCTAAAAAAGGATGCACAGTTTTTCACAACTGGCATTGCTTTTCATTAAATTAAGTATAATTTCCCCTTTTGCTAACTCTTGTAAGTGAAAGACGTTGTTACAAAACACCCTTGTGGGCCTTTAGCTTTCTCCCTTTCACTAATATACCACTGGTTTACACTTTGAAATAATTCAGATCACACTAGGGAAAGAAGATGCTCTCTAATGTTCCTTTGCAAGTCTTTACAAAGAAAGCATTCTCTAAAATATTAAACAGTTATTTGACCACATAGCCCTTGAATAATTTTGTTTCCCACCTTGTTAAGTCATTGTTGATAGTCATTGTGACAAATCATTAACTTGATCAGTGTCTTTTGAGCATATTTGTTAGGCTATTTCAGAAGAGTGTGTCAAACTGGTAGCCCTTCATATGACTCAATACCCATGAAGTAGCTCTCAGTTTCAAAAAGGTTGGTGACCCCTGCTCTAAAATATTAAACAGTTATTTGTCACATCTTGTAATTTGTTAATTTTTAAGTAGTTAGATAACTTCCAGCAGTTCCAATGGTGTTTGCTTAGAGAACACTTTTCAGTAAGGTTTTGACATCAGTCCCTCAGAAATCAATCAAGTAGGCACAGAGGCAAATGTCAAGACCTACAGTATGCAGGAAATAGACCAGAATGCAATGCGGTGGCAGGATGAGTTCGAAACAAGAATAAAGAAGTATATACAAGCTAAATGTTGACAAAGCCTGACAGATTGACAGAACAAAAAGGACAGTTGCTGCACTTCACTTACTGAACGTCATACCACATAGTTCTGGAGCGATGGGGAGCACGGCTCTGCTGCTGAGCCAGCATTTCACCTGTGCTGATGTGTTCAGTGTTGCTGTTTAAAATACCCCCAGCACACAAGACGCTCCCGATAGACTGCAACCTCTGACAGGATCCCCCATAACAAATCTTGAGATTGTGATGATGACGTTAACTTCACACAGAATACTGACTGTAGTTTTAAGAAAGACACACATCTATTTAGGAAGTGAAATTATGTTGGAGTTAGGAGGTAAACCCTGGAAATGTATTAAATCTGGTGGTAACATTTGATGTTTAGGAATGAATTGAAATGGCAGAACATTGTAAATACAGCTGATACATTCATAGGAAAGTAGATGCAACCAGACGAGAAATGTTCTTTAAAGGAAACATTTTCCTTTGAACAGCAGTGATGAGTGGCATTTTATGGAAGAATGGATGGATAAGAATAATATTAATAACCCAGACAAGTCAAACTAAAGCAAGGCAGAGGATGAGATGAAGCCTGAACTCATACTTTAATTAATTAATGCATAATGCATATTAATATGAATATGCGGGAAGATATTTTATTTTAAGTGTGCAGCACTTGCTGAAATTTCCACACATTACAGTTTTTTTTCTAGCCCTGGAATGCATTTTTATTCATTTATTGGAGTCAGATTTTCTTGTTATCCGGCTGGTTTATTTAAAACAAGTCTATGTTAACTTATGAAATAAAATCGCATACAATTCTCGTCTTTTAATTATTTCCGTCGGCTTTCTGGTCCTGGTACAGTACGCGCGTATAGCACCCGCGTGCCGCTGGCATATTGCCGCTTTTTCAGCCACATTAAGCAGGTTAACCTGTAACGTGCTGCCTCGGTATTTTGTTAACGCTGTCGATGAAAAGAGGCCGTCTATCCCCAAAGCTTCCTGCCACAGCACCTCCCACCTGACACTCTCCACAAATATTATGCTGAATATTACAGGACTAAATGCTGAGGTGCAGGTTATATTCCTTATAGTCTAAGGCCTATATTTAATATGCTTCACTGATTTACTATGCCTATAATAAAATAACATATCAGATCAGACTTTGTATGGGCAGATGCTCAATATCAAAGGATAAGTGACTTTCCAACAATAAATGTTAAAAACAGTTACATCAGAGGTTTTGGTGGTATAGGGCCCGGATCGTGGGGCCCCTGGGCCCGGTAGGTCCGGTACTGGGATTAATCACTTAATCACCAGGACTGTGTAGCTATCTTGTGTCTTGGTGTCTCAACATTAGGGTTTAAAAAAAAAGAAGAAGAAAAAAACAGCTTTTCAGTGGACACGTTCTTGGGTTTTGTAACGCTCATTCGTGGTCGTATTTGCATTGCCTCTTTCATTGAGCCTTTCATCATTTTGCTTTTAGATTGTGTTGATGTGTGTGAATGAATTGTGTGTATTTGTGTTTGCCCTGTATTTGCCCTGGAATTTTGAATTGAATTGGACGTGCGATACTTAATAATAATAGAAATACAATCAACCTAAATCATTAAAAATAAATATGTGCAAATGGCTGCACGAGCGTCAGTGTTAGCTGATTCTGATCAGGGGTAGATATTTATTTAAACATGTCAGAACGGCTGCGACAAGTTTGTAAGAATAAAATGATAAGCCGGAATTATTTTAATGCAAAGTGCTGTCAGAATTATAGGCCACAGATACAAAGTAGACTAAGTAAAAATGAGGTCAAACGAATAAGGGAACAATATTACCAGCACTGCGGTTTAACATTGCGATATTCAATCAGTGCGGTTATTATGATACTGCATGTATGAGCAGTTATTATTATATTAATCATTTGTCTCGATTGGTAACCACGGGTTTTGTAGATAGCCAACTTATAATACTCTTCTTCTATAAACACATTGGTGGGCTACTATTAGGCGATATGTGTAGCCTACATCTCGGCCTGTAATGTAATTAACGGGCCACTAGTGCTTAAACCAATGTAAAACTATGGGAGAAAATGCCCAAATATTGCTTTTTAATTATCAGTGAGATGACGTGAGGTAAAACACATAATCGCGGCTCATTACTATTCTTATGTGAAGGCGGGAATGAAGTGTTTTTGGACCGTGGTTCAGTTCCCGTAAATCTGTACTGAGGCGGATATCTTTTGGTTAATGATTTATGGAGTGGGCAGCAGAGTGAGTCGGGGTGTTTGTCTTTATGCCGGTTAGACTGGTTATATTGGACTGTCCTGGTGCCCATCACTGAGACAGCATGGCGTCTTCCGTGTCATCTGCGCAGTAGCACGCACGTACTCTCTCTCTCTCGCGCGCACACACACACACACACACACACACACACACGCGCGCGCACAGAAAGAGAAGAAGCTTCAAGGTGTGCGGTGGCCTTGAACTTGAGATCATTACATCTGTCTCTCTTTCTGTCTGCCCCCCCCACCTTTCCCTCTCCCTCTTCCCGTGTTAAACTTGACCTTGACCTCCAGGGGCCAGTCTGCCCCCCCCACCACACACACCCAACCGACCACACTATGGGAGAGAGAGACTGACTGTCTGGGTGGTTTGTGTGTGCGCGATGTTTGTCCACTGTCGCCCACGCTGCAGGCCCACAGAACACTGCAGAGACAATCAATGCAAAGCTTCTTAAACCAGTCAGTTTGGTCTTCAGTGGACGTATGTCCAGGTGGGATTGGGATGGGATGAAGGAATAGAACACACGGACAGTCACAGCCTGCAATTCCCATGTGGAACTCTTCCGTAGCTTCACAGTATGGCCACTGTTCATGTGTATCTGTTATCAACAAAGGGACTCCATGTGGCTACGAAGCTATTAAGCCTAATATTATTTCATTTGTATTTTACTTGGATTTAAAAATGAATGATTGACAGAACAGTAAGCTAGTTTGACAAAAACAAATCAAGACCAAAACATCCCGTGAGGGTTGCAGCTTTCAAGCGCATCTTGCGGTGCTCATCAGCGAGTTGAGTCAGCAAAGGTTATTTCAAAAAGTGGAGATTCAGGTTAAGTTTTTTTTTTTTTTTTTTACTACTATATGTCTTATGTTTTTCTTTAATTTCTTTTTAAACGCTTACATGTGTCCTTAATTGTCAAACGTTAGACCGGAAAAATAGCCTATAAAAGAAGTTCAAATTAATTTATCATTACAGTTATAGTGTATCCTAACTTAAAACTTTAAATTAAAGTTGTGCTGCTTTTTCTGAATGCCAAAGTATTTCGGGTATAGGGTACGTTGTACAATTATTAATTCAGTGTCCACTGATCTCAAACAAGCAGTGCATTTAATTCCTGCTGTATGCTCCGGATTGACAAGCTAAATGCGCAGAGGAAGCAACACGGGCGAAAAGATCCCCATCTGTGTGTTTACTGTGCCGCTCTCATCCTCAGCAGCTTCCGCCTCCGTCACCTGGAGGACTTCACACCTGCTCCTGTCCTCTGCCTCTGCTGCCTGCCATAGCACAGGGGGCTAAGCTGGGCCTGCTTTGTAAAATGAGATCTAATGCAAAAATGCATTTATTTTACGGAATCAATTCTACACAAAGCAGCATGGACTTCATTAGTCCCCTGATCCCTGAAAAGGAACATAAAGTAGGGTAGTCACTGCAATAGTTAGTTGCGGATTCCAACCAAAATAAAATAGGCTAAAGAAAAAGTAAAACAAGAGAAAATACTTGCCCACCTTTGGTAGTCATAAGCTCAGCTCTGCTGCACTCACTTTACCGTACGTTTCAGCATTAAGCTCACGATGCTGTGCGATTACTGGAGATCTCATGGTTTCCACCGATACCACGTAACGTGTAGGCCTATATCTAAAAATAATAAAATAAAGTAGCATGCTTCCATTTAAAGCAAAATGCAACAACATGACGACATATACGCATCACAGACGCTCAATGGAGACTTTCTTTTCCTTAGCCTATTGAAGGGATAGGCTATTTGATGAAATCATGGTTCAATAGTTGCCAACACTAACATAATACTATTACGACAACACTGAGTCATGTTACTTATCTGAAAACTCGGTTATTCTTTCCATAATTTTTTCTTCATATAGAAAATGACACTTGTCGTTGTAATAGGCTTCATGTAGAAAGTGACAGTGAGTCCATGAAGGCGAGTGTGGGTGCACGAAGAGGTTCGTTCACCTTAAAGCTCTTTGTGCAAGAAAAGCGTCAGAAGAATTCCTTCCAAACAGCACCAGGCGCAGTTAGTGACCCCGTCTCACATAAATTCAAACCAGTAAGCAGCCAGTGAAATGATTGCGCAAATAACGCGGCTCAGAAGTGCCATGAAAACCTTTCTGAAGCGCTTTGAACCAAAGCCATATTTCTCAAATCTTAAAACCTCCAAATCCCTTCCATAAATCCCCTTTACGCTTCCTTCAGTGAGATGGTGTGAGAGCGGACGGACTAAAAGCATCATAAATCCAGGCTGAGAAATATCCAAGCGGGTACAATTATTTTAATAATTAAATGTTTCTTTTGAAACTCTGGAAATACTCCTGCTATGTTATTATTTTTTAATAATTTTATGACAACGATAAACTTGTTTCATGCATTTGGCACCGCCGGTTATAAGTCTTTAAATGTGTGTTGGAATATCTATAGGTAATATCCGGCACAATTAGCATTAATCAAATTTTTTTTTCAATGTCAGAAGACTTTTACTTTACTTAATATTTTCATCATTGTGTCTACTGCACACGTACTGTCAACTAAAGACAATATTTACCTAACATGAAAACATGAAATTTCAGGTTCTGGCAATTCCGTTAGTTTAAGCGCGCGCTCCCCATGCGTCTTTACTCACGACACTAAACACGTCTGTTCAAAGTGATTTATTTTTCTGTCACAATGATAATATCACTCTTCCTGGCAGCCGCAGATCAGAGACTTGAGTTTGACATGATGCAGCTGCACGAGAAGCGGCACATTCGGGGAGCTGAACCGCTTCACAAAGCTCATGGTCTTCTCGTGCCACAGCTCGAGCCTCATAAAAATATTTTCTTTGACTGACAATCCCCAACAAGTCTCTTCTTCTCCTTTTTTTTCTATTGCCCCATCACGTGATCATCTGGTCTCATCCAATGGACACGCGCCCTCCCTCATTTCCTAGTCCCGGGGGCTTGTTGCGTCAAGGCTGCGGCTGGGATGTAACCGGAGGTCCGGCCGGTTACCGGGACTCTTTGCCTCCGAGCGAGCACCATCACTAACCGGTGCAAGGCAGCGCACGCGTGCTATGACAGTGCGCGTGACGGTACATGTGTATTACCTGAGCTGTGTGTCAGCAGGATAGCCAGCAATCAGAGAAGAATAACTGTGCACCAGTTCACCTCATTCAGCCAATGTAGCAGCTTAGCGCACCGGACCGGACAGAGTCTGAGAGGAAACGGCGACGAGCGGAGGCCAGACCGGGAAAAGGAGCGCCTATGACAGCCTCCTTGGTTCTAAACCCTCGCTGGCCAGCGGAAACGGTAATGTTTGTGTATGACAACAACCTGGACGACCTGAACAAGAACATGGAGGGGCTGGTGGGCAGCGGCAACTTCGCTGCAAGCCAGTGCCGCAACATTATGGCGCACTCGGCGGCCGCCGCTGCACTGGGCGGCCACCCGTCCAGCCTGGTGCACTCTTCGGCTGGCTACTCCACAGTGGACGTGTCCGCTTCAGGCTCCAGCGAAACCGGTGCGTCTTCAGGGAAGCAGTGCACTGCCGGGCCGTGCCCGGCGGCCGCAGTGCCGCACCAGAGCTCCTCGGCCGCCACCGCGTTACCATACGGCTACTTTGGTAACGGCTACTATCCGTGCAGGATGGGGCGGGGTTCTCTGAAGTCGTGCACCCAGGCGGCGGGAGCCGCGCTCAGCTCGCAGTATATGGACACGACGGTGAACTCTGACGAATACCCGAACCACCGGGCCAAAGAGTTCGCCTTTTACCACGGCTACCCGAGCCCCTACCAGTCCATGGCCAGCTACCTGGACGTGTCTGTGGTCCAAACGCTGGGCACCGGGGAACCGCGCCATGACACCCTGCTCCCCATGGACAGCTACCAGCCCTGGGCTCTAACCAATGGCTGGGGGGGACAGATGTACTGCTCCAAGGACCAGGGACAGGCCGGACACCTCTGGAAGTCTGCTCTGGCGGGTAATGCACTTTTTTTATTCTCATTTAAAATATGATGTGTGACATGTCATTATGAAGGAAATTGTAGATTTTCAGCCAATTTGGTGACATTGTTAATATGCTCTGATAATCAATCATATGCGTTATGTCTACAATATATATATATATATATATATATATATATATATATATATATATATATATATATATATATATATATATTTATATATATATGAAGCATGCTTCAAGCAGAGACATGTGGCTGTTAATCAAAGCTCTAACAATCCCATCTGGTCTGACAGCGTTTTGTGGTTTTGTGCAACTGATGCGCACTTGTCCATTGACTTGTCAGAGGTGAATTGTGTCTAATTATCTATTACTGTAGAGGACAGTAGCAATATTTAGATTTCGTCTGCCTCATCATGCTCTTTAAGGAAAAGACATTTATGAATCAAAAGGTCATGTGTTGCCTTGTACTGGAGAGTGATCTGTTAACCTGATAACTAGCCAATTATTGGTTGATTGATGCTCACATTGTGGACATACATAACATTAAGCATAATAACAATTCGATAGAACGATCTGCACAATAATTGATTAATGGAAAATAAGCTCTCTTCAGATATAGCTTTTACTTATATTTCACAAAGGAAACTGAAAGTATGCAATGAAATAAAAGCCAATAAAAATAAAGCAATGCAACACACACATGCACACTATATTTGAGGACAGTAGTTGCAGCATGTCAGCTTGAACCTGCAGCCGCATGGTCGTGCTGATGTAGAGAGCAGACATCCACCATGTTGTCTGTCTGTGTGGTAGGTTGGATGTCCAATCAGCTCCAGGCATAACGTCGCTGTCCTCATTTAAACCGCAATCTAAATGCTACAGCACACATTTGCCTGTATTTTTTGTATGTATCCTGTATCACAATTTGCTAGAAACCGAAAAGTGTATCCCGGTGTGTAGCCTACAGCCTCAGACAGCCTTCTCTTTGTCCGCTTTTTAACAGATGTGGTGGCGCACCAGCACGACGGCTCGCCTTTCCGCCGGGGTAGGAAGAAGCGGATACCGTACACCAAGCTCCAGCTCAAAGAACTGGAGAAAGAGTACGCCGCTAACAAATTCATTACCAAGGACAAGAGGAGGAAGATCTCAGCCGCGACCAACCTGTCGGAGCGGCAGATCACCATCTGGTTCCAGAACAGGAGGGTGAAGGAGAAGAAGTTTGTCGCCAAAGTGAAAACCAGCGCTCCGTAACATGCAGGTTCCGGCGCTTTTGGACGATGTAGTGAAGGAACGTGGTGTATTTGCGTGTTATACTTTACAAATGAACTGAGAGAAATTGCAAAAAAAATGTGGAAAATAACGACGTGGTACTCCTGACGGACTTTGCGTACTCGTGTGCGTCAACAAATTGAAGAAAAATACGAATAAAAAGGACATAAAGGACAAAATAAGATTAAAGAAAAGAACCAAAGCCCTCTGATAAACCTTCTCCTCAGAGGCATTCTGTAAATACAGCACCTTCCTGCCTGCTTTGATGTAACTGTCCTGTCTACTGTCTGTGTTTTACTATTTGTCGGTGTTGTCTGTGCCCTGTAGCCTATAGCCCCAAAATACACTATTATTCTGCCCATATTGTTTATAACGCCTGTAAACCAGTAATCAAAGTGTAGTGCAAACACGTAATAAACCCTTTTAATCCTGATGCAGTTCTTCACATCTTCAAATTCATCAAGAAGTTAACTGGCAACTTTGGATTCGTGCGCGTAATTTGTTTCTGGATGTCTCTCAGCCAGACTATGCCCGTAAAATGTGCAAACAAATCCGCATGTAGGTCATATCAAAGGCGGAAAGTTGATACCCGCAAACTTGACAAACAGGAGGATTCAGACTTGTCATGCAGATTAGACGTGTTTATGAGACTGTGAATTCATATGTGGATCAGGCCACCCTCTGGAACATCACCACAGCAATGCTATATATTTCCTTCCATCATTTCACAGGCATGTATAGACCCGTGTGAGCAAACCCTCCAACTAACTAAATTGGACAAAGTATTAAACCTTTTATTCTTTGAGTATTTTACTCAAAAGTGTTTCCATGCATTTGAAGTATACTATAAGGCATCACAGCATGAGCATTAAATTGTATTTCAGTATGAGCCGGGGGGATTACTTTTTCTTCCTCAGGTTTACTTTATATATATATATCGTTATAGTATCTTCCTCCAGCTGCTTAGCCTCCATACCTCAGAATAATTCAGGACATTGTTCTGTATTGCGATCATGATGCAAGACACCGCAGAAAAGTAGACTTTAAAAGTTAGTTTTGGAAGGCCGTGGAGTACAATTTAACACCATGAAATTAATTCCACTTGTTATACTAATTGTACGTATTACGTAGTTGCTGTCCGTTCGTACTAATTCCAGGGTTTAATTTATGCGAAAAAGGCGGACAGGATTTTAATGTTTTTGTTTGAAGCTGCATTGAATTAGAGTATGCCAAATTGATCGTGGATTTGTTCTTGAAAATGTATTGTCAAAAACACAAAATACAATCAAAGCCAAATATTTCAGAAGGAAAATTGAGAAGAATAATTTTATACACGCGAAATGGGAAAGTGACAAAGAGCAGGGACTTAACGGGGAAATAGAATAATTGCATTGAAACTATAGTTTTAAATGTCTCCATAAGGACGTGCTCATCTTTAAACAATTTAAACAGTAGTAGGCACAATCGGGAATAGAATAGATACTTTCATTTGCGCTATTGTGTGTCTTATGTGCATATTCTTGTAGCCTGCATTGTGTGTCTGTCTGTGTGTTTGTGTGTGTGTCTGTGTTTGAGAGAGTGAAGCCCTTGACCTTGAGAATCACGTGACCATCTAAGGGCTGCGAACATTTTACGACAACAGAGCGTGTTGTCTGGTCTGATAGACACCCCCTCCCCTTCACCACACACACACACACACACACACACACACACACACACACACACACACACACACACACACACACACACACGCACACATACACTGCGGCAGCTTTAGGCATGAACACTCCTCATCGATCCGCTCCTGCGGCGCGTTCACGGCGACAAGAGAGTGACGGTGAGCAGCGGGTACACAATTTGTGTGTCTGCATCAGCTTTGTTGAGTGATGGTAGGTCTAGGTCATCGGCAGCAGCAGCAGACAGCCTTATAAATATTATGTTGACGTCCAAACACAAAGTGAATGTAACAGAAAGCCGTGCGTAATGTTTGGCGCATCACGGTTTTTATAGAATCCTGAGGTTTTAAGCCCGTGTGCTGGCGTTATAGAACTAGTTTATTAATTGTAATAATTCCTTGCATGTGGGTGATGTCCAAGTCATGGAGCTCATGCTCGTCATAAGGTCTCCCTGGGTCCCGGCTTGTGTTCACTGATTCTGGTGTCATGTGGAACACTTGTCAGCTGAACAAAAATGCGTCCATCTAACTCCTCCGTCAGCTCTAACACCAGAGCAGATTCAAAGTTTGGGTTAAATGCAAAATTATTAAAAACGCTCAGAACTTTGTGTAGCTTCAGCTGAATTCTGGTGTCCACATTCGGCCAACACAGCATTCATAGTGGGGATCACTCCCCTAAAAAAAAAAAAAGCAGTTTCCTTTTCGTTGTTTGGATACATCCACTAGTGACGTCGTTCAAATGGTAACAAATCAGAACCTTGTTTCCGCTCTGACAGAATCTTACATGTTCAGCACTGCATCACGAAGTCAAATGATTTCTAATTTGAACTGTGTATTAAACCTCTCATTACAAGTTGTTTTGATGCAGTTTTAGGCTTCCTTCTTATTTCTATTTCGCATTAGTGAATGCAAATATTTTAAAAATGTGTCTAATAATTAAATAAATGGTGCATTGAGTGCTATTTGGACCCATGGTACAGGCCGTCCGCTTTCTCTCCAAAAGGGACAAACAGACCTGAAAGGCTGCGCCAAAGCAATGCGCAAACTGACATACTGTAGCCTACATTTTACTGTTCATGCTACGGTTTACTTCAAATAGGCTACTTTATAATCAGGAAATGATCAGTTAAGTAAACCACTGTAAGACTTCATTAGCAGTGTCGTGGTGATATTTCCCAGGGCTAACCCAAATATGAATGTATAGTGTCAGGGGACATTTTGCTCTGCATAAGGCTAAATTATCACGTTTGTCCAAAAATGAAAATAAAATTTAAAAGTGCAAATTTTTTTAACACTGAATGTCTTCATAGCCCTGCTTTAAGGTCGTTGGTTTTCAGATGAGAACACAGTTCGGTTTCCAAACGTTGCTTGCCTTTTTGCGCATGCATGTTACTTTGTTTACCTTTGGTGTTACATTTTCCCAGACGTCGGCACACGGCAAATTTGATCTTTGTCATTTTATGTTGTTCCCGGCCTTCTGAACTTTGATGGAAACAGTAAAATGCCCTTTGGAAACAGTAAATAAGACGGTACATGCATGTATGAGAGACAGAAGAGAGAGAGAGAGAGAGAGAGAGAGAGAGAGAGAGAGAGAGAGAGAGAGAGAGAGAGAGAGAGAGAGAGGAGACTTACTGTAAATGTTCAGTTAGTAGGCTACTCATTTATGTGGCTGAGAATATAATTTGCTGAAAATATAAATGTAGTCTGTTGGCCGTGCTGCGCTGGTTAAAAGGCGTTGACTAAGTAACGTTCAGGTCCTTTTTAGAAGTGAAATCAAACGTTTAAACAGACGCTGGGTAGCAGTTGCTTCAAGCAGGCCGGGCGGAGCAACCAGAACACATGAACACACCACTACAGATAAATGGAATAGAGGAGCTGCATAAATGACAAAACTGATTTATTGTTTCCATCAGAGAAATATTAATTTAATTTGAACCGATATATAATTCAAAAAAGAAGCTGGGTTCTGCTAATTTCAAAATCGACTTTCATTTCCTCTGTGTGTGTGTGTGTGTGTGTGTGTGTGTGTGTGTGTGTGTGTGTGAGAGAGAGTCGGACGTTAAACATTAACATTGAACTTGACAAACGGCGGTGTGCTCTGCTGGCTTGTTGACTTTCTTTACTGCTCCGATTCTGTCCTCCTTTAAAACCAACAATACTGACGGAAGCCCTGAAGCTCATAAAGCTCTTTCTCCCCTTTAGTCCAAATACCAGAGAGAGGAGGAGGAGGAGGAGGAGGAGGAAGAAGAAGAAGAGGACCACCCGACTAATGATTTACTTTATTCTAACACAACTCAACAAAACCATACGCCAATTCAATCCACAAATATAATTCTGTCATCCTATATGTTTACTTAATATAATATAATATACATTTACATTACTAAAGGAAAAACTGATTAATTTGATTTATAATAATATTTTTGTTTTTACACATTAGGTTTTGTCACGCTTATATTATATATATTTTTTTCCGAATAGAAATGAACACATTTACATGTGAAAATAAAGTGTCCATGAAACACTTCACTTTGAAATGATTTAAATAAATTGGCATGTAGGTTATTACATGCTACAGGAGGTAAATCATGGGGAAAATATCTATAATCAAGCTTCTCATCGCACTATTAAATACAAACAAAATTATAAAATGTATTTTAGTATAAATAATAAAAAAAAACTATAGTAACTAAATAAATAAATTGTAGCCTACTTGTTTAAAGTATATTTTAAAATTTGAATTTCTAGGCTTTGGGCAGTGGTAGAGTGCAAGTACATACAGTATACTCAAGTACTGTACTTTAGTACAACTTTGAGGTAGGCCTATTTGTAGCCTATAATACTTAGTGTTTCTGTTATACTTTTACTCCAATTCTGAAATATTAAAAATACGTTGTACTGCAATACATTTATCCAACATGTAGGTGTTTTGTTTTAAGATTTTAAATACAAAATATATGACCGGCAAAAAAAAAAAAAAAAAAAAGATACATTGTTATTGATAAAAACAAATATATGAAGACCTTAAATGATCTTTGGCCATCTACAACATACACAATGCTGCATACACATAAAGGCATCAGTAATAATGATCCAATATTATATTACATAGGCTAATTTAATCTCAAAGGGGTCATTCACCATGAGGAATACTTTTGATAATTTTGTCCTGGAAATATGTAATTTTATTGAAGTATACATTCTGAATACTTCTTCCAGCAGTTAAAATATCAACAATTTCAAGATAATTTTAGCATCCACAGCTACTATTATATTGTAGTCACAATGTGCAAAAAAGGTAAAAATGCTACAAATTGTAGCATTTTTACCTTTTTTTTACCATTGCCACCAAATTGGTGGCAATGAAGAGGTTTATTGGGTGTCAGAGAGGAAATCAGAGAGAAATATAAAAGAGGTTTTATAATTAGAATCCAGTTATAGAAAGACAACGTTTTTGAGTTGTTCATCAGAGACACTAATAAACATATGCTTAAGTATGATATTATATTTAAAGAACATTTTGTTCATGAGTGAAATGAGTCCCATACAGACTCTACTGAGGACAGCTGCAGCACAATCAGCTACCAATTGCAGTTAGGCTGCACAGACAGCACCAAGCTACACTAAAAAGGATCAAAGAGGGCCAAAGGTCAGGCCTCACTGCGCCCTGATAATCCATGGGACAGATATTCACATGACACTGAATATAAGATGGTAGAGAAAGGAAATAATGATAAAAAAAAAATCAATCAGTAGATGTTTCTTTTTTCCCTCTTCAAATGTTGAGTTATTTTTTCACTGTTGAAAAAAAAGACCATTCCCAGATTTGTCTTTTATTTCAGTAGAATGGAGCAGAAATGTTGGTGTAAGTGATGCATGGTCTGACCTGCTGTGGTAGTAAAAATGAAATGAATAGACACAGAGCACTTTACATTCCTGCCTCCAGACAGCTGCACTCTCAGAGGGGAACTGTGGAGAGTCAGTTGAGCTGGAAGAGTGAGATCTAATGTCACATTTTAGGTAAGTTTGTGGTTTTTGCAGTAACCTGTAGTGGAGAAAGTTTTCAGATCCTTTAGCGAAGTAGACGTATCAACATTTCATTGTATTAAAATGTTTCATCAATTCACAGTAAGTAGTCAAATTCACAGAAATGGTCCTTGTGAGTGTTATACTACATGATATCGTTGGATTATTATGACGCTATGATGCGTTAATGTGTAAGCAGAATTTTACTGTTGCAGTTGGTCAAGGTGTGGCTAGTTTGAACTATTATATATACTGTGTGATCTACAACAGTGCATCATATTTTATAAGCTCATGTGCTTTGTATGTAAAATATTATTATATTTGCAGCTGTCATATAAATGTAGTGTAGTAAAAAGTGGAATATATAGAAGTATAAAATAGGACATGAGTAAATGTATCACTGACTGAAATACACAATGCTTTCTCAAGGAAAAGGACAGGAACTTTATGTTCCAGTCCCTCATATATTTCTTTAATGTCATGATGAAGTTAAGGAAGACTGGTCGTAGGAAAAGGGACATCAGCCTATTTGGATGCAGCCCTTGTTTTCCCTGAAGCAGCCAGTGCTTCCTGTCTGTCAAAGCTGCAGGGTCTGCCCAGCCAGGAGCAGCTGGGAGGCGTTCACGCTCTTTGGGATCAGGGTCACAATAATGACCATCATGACGTTTTGCAGGTAAATGTAGTTAAAAGTTGAATAAATATGCAGCACACATGCTCACGCAGGGCAGTGATTGGCTGACATCTCAGTTGGATGGTTTTCAGTCATCCACCCAGCTGAGATGACAGTTAGCATGAAAGTGCCTGGAAAAAGGACGGAGTTTGGAAAACAATACAAGTACAATCATTTTATACCATCGTTGAAGTATTTTGAGCATTTTATTATTTATTTTTTTGACATGTTGTGACTGTAGTTATACAAGGCAAAAATGAATTATTCACATACAACTATTCTGTTCTTTTTAGTTTTCCTTTATATATTTAAATCAAATCTTATATCTGTCCCCAACATCATTCTTTAATAAGGTTCCATTTGCAAAGCACCAATCAGTGTTCAGAATATACACAGGAGAACCAATCAAGTTCTGCCCCTGTGTTGCCTTGCTGCTCCTTGACTGGGGTTAAAGGAGCTAAAAAGATCATGAAATTGTGAAGTTGGAAGTTTTGAAATCTACAAATGATTTGGAAGATATTGTGAACGACACATTACAAACGATTGATGAAAATTATGATAAAAAGTAACTTTTTTAGCTTGTTTGAACTGGGTGAAAAGCTGATTTTCATGCTATGTATGAATCTGAGATACAGGTTTCACGTTGGCTTCCTGAGGTTTTGGTTTTGTTTTAGCCATCTGATGCTAACTGAAAGTATATGTGTTTTATGCAGCAGACATGCCGTAATGGCAGTGAAGGCAGTCCAGGCTCTACACTAATGTAATGACCTGGTTGAACTTGTCCAGTTAAAATAAAAGCAAATTTGGATGCAGAAAAGAGACCGGAACTCTGAAAAAAAACAGCAGACAGAGGGATACAACCAGAAAAATGAAAGGAAGTACAATCATAAACTCGTTGAAAAACAGCATTGTTGTTTGTTTTTTTGCATTGTTTTGAATTGCATTGAAAATAAAACCATATCTTCGTCAGTAAAATATGTGATATGACTATAGCATGTTGCTAAATTGCTCACACATCTCCCTTTAATTATGAACACATGCATTCTATTGGAGCAAACTATTTCTGTTCTGTCATGCTTTAGCAGATCAAACCTTATAATTCCAAACAGAACATGAGTTCTCACAGTCAGAAGGTTCCATCAAAAAATCCACCTGTTATACAAAACCCCATTTAACTTGATAGGATTTGGATTTTATATTTAGAGAACTTGTTGACTTTAAAAACTTGGTCCCCAGTTTTTCTAAACCATATAATTTCAAGGTGACAATATATGAAGGAAAGCTTTATTCCCAGAGTAGACAACTTTGCATGATATCTGTTTTTAGGAACTGTAATAGGGCAGAAAGCCTGTCTCCTCCATGTTGGTGTAAAACATAAAAGAGGATCCGGCTGTCATCTGTCAGTGAACAGATAGACAGAGGGCTGCAGTGATAGTTCCACCTTAAATCCTATTTCCCTCCTGTCCAACATTATCACTATTCTATCCTTTGTTTTAACACTGTTATGTTCTATAGTTGATCTATTCTATACTATACTATTCAATTCTATTCTATTCTACATTGGTTTATGGGTCAGCGGGAGAGGAGTTGAGGACCCACCCCCTGACACACACACACACACACACACACACACACACACACACACACACACACACACACACACACACACACACACACACACACACACACACACACACACACACACACACACACACACACAACTCCCAAGAGTATACTTTATGCTTAAGACCAGGAATGCAGGACTAAGGCTCGTTTTTCTTCCTCAAGTTCATGTCCAACAGACCCCCCTCACACACACACACACACACACACACACACACACACACACACACACACACACACACACACGCACGCACGCACGCACGCACGCACGCACGCACGCACACACACACACACACACACATTTCCTTCCCACCTTCTCTCTCTACCCCTCCACCTCCTCCTCTGTCTGCGTTGGGGATTGTCTTTTTGTTTCCCAGGTTGGACTTTGCAGTTGAACTTGAGACAGACAGACAGCTTGTAAACAGTTAGTAGTCTGGCCCCTGTCTGGTCTGGAATGGCCTGGAATGGCCTGGGGGGGGGGGTGGGGGGGGGGGGGGGGCAGAGAAATGGACACAAGACTGAACAATCTTGTTTCAACACAAACACCTTCAAATGAATTTCAGAGAGATCTTTGCATCTTTAAACACGTCCAATTAAACAATTGGAACGACGTGCTGACGTTTACGGTAAGTGTATTGTCTCACTTCCGGTGCTCCTGTGTCACGGACGCTAGTTTGCTGCTCCAGCAAAAACCTACTCAACTCTGCGCTATTGTTTAATTTAGCGGCTAATTACCTGGATTGCATTTAAACTACACTAGTTATACTCAAGAATTTATAGTTCTCATCTCTTACAGTGACTGCCTCACTGATCTCACAATTGTTAAAACGCTGTTAGCTACTTTTGCTTAGCCATTAGCAATGGCTAATTCCTCTCCCTCTCCTGCTCTCCCTTGCTCGGTGTGTCAAATGTTTACCTATTCCTCTTCCTCCTTTAGTGATAAAGATACATGTAATAAATGTAGATTATTCGCTGCTCTGGAGGTGAGAGTTAGTGAGTTTGAGGCAAGGATTCGCATGTCGGCCTCAGTAGATTTCTCTGGACCCCTGCCATCCTGTGGGCTACGTGGATAACTGGAGGGCGTTCTGGGGAAAGCCTGGTCTGATTAGGAGAGACGGCATTCATCCCACTTTGGACGGAGCCGCTCTCATATCAAGACATCTGACCGAAACAATTATCTGTCATAAACCATGACAATCCAAGGTTGAAATCAGTAATCAGAGGTGCAGTGCTACACGCTTCTCTGTGCTTCCGTTGGAGCAGCTACCCACTCATAGTTCCATAACCACGGTGTCTGTCCCCCAACTCAGATCAGTTAAATCAAAGGTAAACAAAAGAGGAGCTATACTTAAGAACCTAATTGGAATTAAAACTACCACTGCAAAGATAGAACAGAATAGGAAAATGAGATGTCTTCTAAAGGAGTAGTTACACGGTTTGATATCAGATAATCAAATTGATCTATTCTGTCTTACCGAAACATGGCTGTGCCATGAAGAATGTGTTAGTCTAAATGAATCCACTCCTCCCAGTCATATTAATACTCAAATTCCTTGAGGCTCAGGCCGAGGAGGGGGAGTTGCAGCCATCTTTGATTCAAGCCTCTTAATTAATCCTAAACCTAAACTAAATTATAACTTGTTTGAAAGCCTTGTTCTTAGTCTTATACATCCAACATGGAAAACATTACAGCCAATTATATTTGTTGTTGTTTACTGAGCTCCCGGACCATTTTCTGAATTTTTTTGTCATGTGTAGTCCTTAAATCAGACAAAGTACTTATTGTAGGGGATTTTAATATCCATGTGGACGTTGACAACGATAGCTATAGTATTGCTTTCAAGTCACTACTAGATTCAATTGGTTTCAGTCAGTGTGCATAAGGCCACTCACTGTTTTAACCACACCCTCGACCTTGTGCTGGTATATGGCATCAAAATTGAAGATTTAATAGTATTTCCACAGAATCCTTTATTATCAGACCATTCTTTAATAACTTTCAAATTCCTACTACATGATTATACAAAATTAGATAAAAGCTATATATATATATATATATATATATATATATATATATATATAGCTTTTATCTAATATATATATATATATATATATATATATATATATATATATATATATATATATATATATATAGCTACATTTAAGGAAGATTTTCCAACAGCATTTAATTCAATGGCGTGCCTTAATATAACAGAGGACTCTTATGTTATGCTTTAGTCCCTCCCAAATTGATAATTATGTAGACTGTGCTACAGCCACGACTTTAGACTCTGTTGCTCCTCAAACTCCCAAACTCGCCAATTAAAACAAACCTCGCGAAAACTTGAAAGTGAATGGCGTTCCACCAATCTGGAAGAATCTCGTTTAGATTGGCAAGACAGTCTGAAAACATATATGAAGGCCATCAGAAATGCCAGATCAGACTATTACTCATCACTAATAGAAGAAAATAAGAAAAACCCAAGGTTTCTTTTCAGCACTGACAGAGAGTCACAGCTCTATTGAGCCATCTATTCCTATAGCTCTGAGTAGTGATGACTTTATGAGCTTCTTTAATGATAAAATTATAACAATTAGAGATAAAATTCATTACCTTTTGACCTCAACTTCTAACAGTTCACCTTTAAACGCAGGACCGCTAGAAAGAACGACAAGACCTGACATATACTTACTCTTATCCTATAGACCTTCAAAAATTAATGATAAAGGTCTCTTCAGCTAAGCCATCTACCTCTTAGACCCCATCCCAACGAGGCTAATTAAAGAAGCGTTACCCGTGGTTAACACTTCATTACTAGATATGATCAATATGTCAGGTTATGTACCAAAGTCATTTAAAGTAGCTGTGATAAAACCTCTTTTTAAAAAAAACATCCTTGATCCTGAGGTCTAGCCAACTATAGACTTATATCTACTCTCTCCTTGCTCTCCAAGATCCTTGAGAAGGTAGTCGCTAATAAGTTATGTGATTTTCTACATAGCAATAGTTTATTTGAGGACTTTCAGTCAGGATTTAGAATGCACAGACGGCACTGGTGAAAATTACGACCTTCTAACTGCTTCAGACAAAGGACTTGTCTCCGTACTTGTCTTACTAGATCTTAGTGCTGCATTCGACACTATTGACGAACCATCTTGTTACAGAGACTGGGACATTTAGTTGGCATTAAAGGAATCTCACTAAGCTGGTTTAAGACCTATTTATCTGATCAATCTCAATTTGTTGATGTTAACAATGAATCCTCCAGGCCTGCGAAAGTTAGCCATGGCGTTCCAGAAGGCTGAGTGTTTGGACCAATTCTATTCACCTTATATATCCTTCCGCTAGGCCATATCACTAGGAAACACTCAATTAATTTGTACTGTTACGCAGATGACACCCAATTATACCTATCGATCAAGCCAGAGGAAACCAGTCAGTTAGCTAAACTTTAAGCATGCATTAAAGATATAAAATCATGGATGACCTTCAATTTTAGTTGTTATTTTGCTGGGCCCTAAACACCTCCAAACCTCATTATCTAAAGAATAGCTACTCTGGATGGCATTGTCCTGGCGTCCTGCACTACTGCCAGAAAGCTTATAGTACCTTATTGTCCCATTAGAGCACTGCGCTCCCAGAATGCAGTTACTTGTGGTTTCTAGAGTAGAATGGGAGCCAGAGCCTTCAGCTATCAGGCTCCTCTCCTGTGGAACCAGCTACCAGTCTGGGTTTGGGAGGAAGACACTGTCACCACATTTAAGAGTAAACTTAAATCTCTCCTCTTTGATAAAGCTTATAGTTAGGGAGTGAAGAGTTGCAGCGTTCACCTAGACTGGCGGGGGAGAGTGTATTGCTCGAGACACGGCACCCTTTCTCTTCTCTGCTTCTCTTCATAGTCATCAGATTCATCTACCAACCCTTATAGAACTGGCTCAGGTTTGCCTCGCACCAGCTCTTAATTATGCTGTTATAGTTTTATACCTGGGGAGCTTATTCCCCGGAGTCCTTATGTTTTTTCGCCCAGAAGTTTTCTTTGGATTAGGGTGGCACCTAAATCATGGTTGCAGCTGTCGCCGTGGTCCTGCTCCGTGCCCTGCTACGCCCTGCTACACCCTGCTACACTCTGCAGTGCTCTGCTACACCCTGCTACGTCCTGCTACGCCCTGCTACACCCTGCTACACTCTGCAGTGCCCTGCTACACCCTGCTACGTCCTGCTACGCCCTGCAGTGCCCTGCTACGTCCTGCTATGCCCTGCAGTGCCCTGCTACGCCATGAACTACTACAACTTCTATTTCTGGTCATAGTTCCATTATCTTTATTGTGGCTATTATTGCCACTGTTCATCACACCCCCAACCGGCACCGTCAGACACCGCCTACCAAGAGCCTGGGTCTGTCCGAGGTTTTCTTCACCACCCGAGGTTTCTTCGTTAAAGGGAGTTTTTCCTCACCACTAAATGCTTGCTCATGGTGGAATTACTGGAATTATTGGTCTTTGTAAATTATAGAGTGTGGTCTTGACCTACTCCATCTGTCAAGTTTCTTGAGATAACTCTTGTTCTGATTTGATACTATAAATCAAATTGAATTGAATTGAAACTCAGAATGAGATACTTCACATTTTGTTTCCATGCACTTTAAAGGAAAGATAAACTAATGATAAATAATAATAATAAAAATAATTGCTGGGAATGGCAAGGGGATGCTGGACACACTGATAAGGAACTTCCTAAGTTTGACATTTCTCACTGAGACAGTTACTGTATTTACATATCATAAACCTAGATTGTAAATGAAAATAAAAGTTTCAGCCTCCATTGCTAATTGAACAAAGTCTACACAAAGTGACACAAGCTGTTGTTACTGTACTGCAATTGTGTCATTTTGCAAAATTTAATTGAATTTAAACAGAGATATGCATTAAAATAAAAACACCCCAACCACAGATCAGCAGGCTGTGTGTTTCTGTGTGTGTGTGTGTGTGTGTGTGTGTGTGTGTGTGTGTGTGTGTGTGTGTGTGTGTGTGTGTGTGTGTGTGTGTGTGTTTGTATGTGTGCATTTTTACAGCTCAGGAAGAAAAGGAAATGACTGTAAACACACTATACAGCCGGACAGGCCTCCAACAAAGCCTGTGTGTGGTTATTGAGAGGGTGTGTGTGTGTGTGTGTGTTTGTGTGTATGTGGGGGGGCACTGCAGTGCTAGGCAGGCTCCAAATGCATCAAATACTACTGGAACAAGAACGCTCCATTCTTGAGAAACATATAGAAGGCATGCTTTTGATTACTTACACACCTGAAACTGCATGTAACCTATATTTCATTAGTTGAAGAGAGTTGACAAGGCAGATGAGTAGTCAAGTCATTTTACATAAGCCCGAAACCGGTGCAGCACGTTGGAGGGAAGCATATTTGCTTTTATTGAAAAGATTTGGTGAATACTTCCTGTTTCCAATGAGCATCTTCTTCTTTTTAGTCATCAAACACAAACACAAGAGTTCATATTTCTAAGAGGAGTGAGAGCTTTAGCTGGATGTGTCCACACTCTGAAATACAAAACCTCTTCAGTGACGATACTTGGATACATCTCTGCACTGACATGGCGATAATCCACAAGGCTCAGATCCTGCTGGGTGTCTTTTATTTTTTTTTTAGTTAAGATTGAAGAAAGAGAAAATCCCGCACACTGCTCTTGATAGCATCACCATTTAAGAAAACTCACGTTTCGGTCCCTCGGGACCTTCTTCAAGAGTATTTAAGATAAAAAAAAACATGTATATACTTTTTTAACCTTTAAATCCCCTTTAAAATGTAGTCTAAATGTAGGTCTCAATTATACAAGAAAATAATACAGATCTGTCATTAGGTGTTAGATTTTCAGAGGACACGCGTCAGACACGCAAGTACATCTTAACATTTTATCGGCTTCAGTGCAGCTGCTGTTAATAGTTGAACAGAGGAACAATGGAGACGATGCAGGAGGCTTTCCTAAACAAAGGGCCATGTTTGGATAAATGGATTGGAAATGGGCTGCACAGCAATCTGTATCCAAAACATATTATAGGCATTATTAGACTATAACTGTCTACACTAAGTAGTTTCTTTCCACGGTATGCAGGTGGTAGTTAACAGCAGCAACTGTGAGCCTGAATTTGAGCATGACACTGGTAGCACCAGCAGACCATTGTGCACAGCCATGTTGACAATGATTTGGGATTACAGTACACTGTGGTGACTACTTTTCGTTATTGAGCAGTTACAGTAGTGTGTAACTGTGTGTGTAACACAGTACAACATGCATCTAAAAATATTAATTGCTCTAAAAAAAAACAATTAAAGATGGGGGAGAGACAGCAACCAGCATTTGGCAACAAGACTGTCATCATCAACACTAGGAAGCAGATCCCCAGCTGCCTCTACATCCTCCATTACCCAACAGCCTCTAATCAGAGGCAAGACGTACAGCTCTACAACCACAGTATACAGTTGTACTACATTTTCTTATGAAACAAATGTTACATAGAGTATCATGTGAGGCATTATTTACTCATTTGTTAAAAAACTCAGACAATTGTTTTAAAAATGCTGGTATAGTTCTGATTTCAATGCTTAATGAATAAAAACTTTGAAATACAACATATGCAGAAGAAAAAGTGTGAGCATGGATTGGAAGGATATTTTTAGGATATTTTTGGACTGCACTCAGAAACCTTTGGGCGAAGGACTAGAACTTCTGAAATGATAAATCATATAAATTAAATTGATCAAATCATCACACATGAAGCACAGACTTTGCAAAATAATTATTATGAACCAAATTAACTTTCCATGAGATATTCCCACATAAATCATAAAATAAATTATGCAGGAGTAATTATTTATATAGAGAACCAAATGTTTATTTAATTAGCCAAAAGAGGGGAAACCTCATATCTGGAAGAACCGTATTAGATGACTTCTTAATAACTCCAGAGAATGGGGATGTGGGGGATAGAAAGTAAGAACTGGCAAAGATTAGATCAGACACAATAATTATGTATTTCAGTATTGCCATCTGTATTACACACGTCAATATCAAAGTTATGGTAATATAATAAATACAGCATTCAACATTTGGACAGTCCTGTTACTGTACTTTCAAAGAACTTATTTAGACAAACAATACTTTAAATATGTCATAAATAATAAAAAAGCAGTGTCAAGTACTGCAACATTAAAAAAGGAGACAGCTAAGATGATGATGACTATTGAGGAGAAACAAGACAAATCTTATACAGAACTATATATAGATATATCTTTTATATATATAATTTTTTTGAGGTAATGTCTGTGTGATTTGTAATATTTGGACAAAAACAGAACAGCATTCTGGTTATAAAGCAGTGGACTCAACAAACCAACCAACCCTCTTGTGTAATATTGCTTAATACCTGTCTTCCTCCACAGATCAAGAAAACTAGAATGAATTAAAAAAAAAAGACATCTTCATCAATCATTAGACCTTCTCAATATCTCTGAATATCCCAACACAACATTTAAAATACAATACTATATTTCTATGGAGTACGTTTGGTCATAATGGTTTCCTTTCTGCCATCCTAAAGGTTTTAGCAATGTGTTCCTGGTCCTCTTCCGTGTTCCTTTTGGCAGAGATCTGTGTGCAAGATGGCGTAGCAAGAGCAGTACTACATGATAAGAGAAAGGCTCTGTCCAGCCAGGTGTTCTGGTATCCAAAAACTCTGCCTCTTTGGCTTTACCTCATGTGTGACATCAAACACATTCTGATTCTCATTTTCATTAATTGCTAAGGACAAAGCAACCCTATAACCAAAAAAAACGACAATTCTGCAAAACCACAGATTGTGATGAAAAGATGTAATGACATTTTTTGTTGTTGACATACATTTTTGCTTCCTACTTTACCTGTGCACAGCAACTACAGCAAGGTTTAGGGTAAGAGATGATGGTTAGGATTAGAGTTTGGTTAGGCTGGATTTTAATGTATTTCCTAAAATACTGGGAATGCAGGATTAGAGTTAGATTAGTTAGATGTTGAATATACACATGCAAACATAAACACTCACAGACACACACTGACATCTTTAATGAGCTGCAGTCCAACATGCAGCGGGCAACAGAAAAGAGAGTTTTCCTCGTCGATCGAAGCCGTGGTAAGTTTAAGACTGCATGCAGCTGTTAAACAACCAAATGTACTGTCAGACAATGCACTACTCATCTGTGGAATTGTACAGCCATCTACAATGATTTTGACCTTATGAATGTGTAGCCTGTGTGTTTAGCTGAGATGTGAATGTTTAGCAGCATGTTGCTTTTTGAGGTGTTTCGCTGTGAGATCCGCTCCAGGCTGATTTTTTCCCTCATTTACTTTGACTCATGTTGGACATAATTAGTTTTATCATGAAACAAGTGAGCCGGTAATTATTACCAAGCAAGCCTTAATTACGATGAACAAAGTATTTTTAGTCAGTCAATTTGCACAGAACCACAACATAAAAAACAATTATACAAAACAGCTGCGCAGAAACACAGGTGGGCTTAGTTCGAGTGTCCTCCCCAAACAGCACTGAAAGCCAAAAGCTAGCAAGAAAGCAGAAACCAAACTGACAAAACAGGAAATTAAAGGAAATGAATGTGTAATGAATGTTAGTATGGTGGGGAAGAGAGTAGGATAAGAGACACTGTAAACTCCCTCAGACACTTCACTATAGTGAGTATATGCTCTTTATACTGTATGCTCAAACCTGAAAAGTGCCATTGCCTACTGGTAGATTAGATTTATAATTATTCCAAAACTAAATGTTTCTGTGCATAAGTCAAAACTCACATTGGGGAGTGGAAAATATTAGGATGATGTCAGATCTGTTGTCATATGAATGAGCAAACAACGAATGTCACTAAAAGTGTTGGAGATAATGCAATCACTAAACATATATATGTATATTTGTGTGAACATAGATTTTATATTTATCAAGGGGAATTAGTCACTTCAAACTCTTTCCTCCAAATATTAGGTATATATATACCAATTTATTACGCTAAAAACATTTGGACATTTTTAGACTTTTAGGCTGTTTTGTTTGTTTCACTGATAAAGGAAAATACATGCATGAGTGGCCATATTAAATTTGTAACATTTGCTAAGAAAATTAGGTATTGAGTTACGTAACAACAATATGATTTATACAGTATAAATAAGAAATAAGACTGTACCTAGAATGGAGCCTTGTGGAACTTGTGGATTTTAGAGAAAATAAATGAGTTTCACAGCAGATAGCTGTATGACTTATCCACATCCCCATATTCTACTGTGAAGGGAGTTCTAATAACATCTGTTAATAACTGTTAATAATTAATATTGACCTGTGGTTGCCCACATTCTAGTGCAACAGAAGAATCATTCACTAATTTAATTTCTTTATTATATAACTTAATTTTCTACAACAGACACTCACCGTTAAACAATTAACATATTTAAACAGCCTAACAGCTTTATAATAATATAGGCTTTATTATAATATAAATGGGCAAAAATACAAATTTCAATCAATGAATATCCATATTACTTCCTGGATTTATGATATTACCATTTGCTAATCTACTCCCCTTGACATATTCACCATTCCCTCTACAGACTAACATAACTCACAAAGACTATCACCATGTTTTGTACTGTAGGTAACCTTCAGAATATCTTTTAGACAATGTAAGAGGTGTGGAACATGTACAACAATGAAACAACTGTAGACTACATGGTCTTCAAATCCTTGCACATAGCTACATCTTTATTTCACAAACTTCTTATTAAATTCATTATAAAGGCTACATATTTTAGAAGTACATTGTATATACAACATACAGGTCAGAGATTTAAACTTTCCAGATATAGATAGAGTCATAACCCACAGTATATCAATATAACAGTGTTAATATTGTTTTGGCTTTTTTAGGTAGAGGTCATTTTTACTCTCCTGCACATTATCCTCCATTCTTATTACGTCTATGTCTTTTTTATTTTTAACATAAGTAAATAAATAAACTGAATCTCGGTGTTCTTGTTAAATGTTGAACGTTTTACTGTACGATACCCATTTGCCTTTTCTTTAAACTAGTATTCTTTTTCCACAGTCTTGTGTATGTCAAGCATTTACCTGTGTGGAATATTTATGCATAATGGTGAACACAGCCCTACATATATAAACCTATACTCTATCAGATAGTTAACAGAGAAGACTGTCACAAGTATTTTAACTGTATAATAATAAGTCACACTCACACTGTTATAAGTTCATGTCCAACAGACTGTGCTACCTGACACACACACACACACACACACACACACACACACACACACACACACACACACACTTGGCATGGTGATAAGAACCAGATGTGTGTGGGATCAGCTGACCTCTGAGAGTCACTTCCTGCTCTGACCGCCATGTTGTTGCTCCTGTAAAACTGCGCTAAAGGAAGAGAGATTTCCACCTGGGTGGTTTATCAACACCTGAACAGACGTGTGTGTGTGTGTGTGTGTGTGTGTGTGTGTGTGTGTGTGTGTGTGTGTGTGTGTGTGCGCGTGTGTCAGAGAGTCTTTTTACAGCTCCTGTCTGACTCTCTTTCTACGTCCATCGGTAGCTTTTGAAAGATGTTGTTTCAAAACGTTGGTGAACACATTTAAAGAAATGAAAATGTAAGAATTGAAGCAATCTCATGTTATCATTTGATAAAGGTTTTATTTGGAGGGAAGTACCTTTCAGCCAAGGCCTCCTACCACATGTACACATAAAGGTTTCTTTGTAGAATAACTACTAGATTAACTTCAGCATCTTTGAATGAGAACAAATAATAACTTTGAACTATAGGCCTTCCTATTTTCTTCTCTTTGTCTTCCAAAATACAATATTACTGTATATATATTAGTAAGTTATGTAGTCCATAATGTAGGCCCATTTCAGTTCATTTTGTCTTGGTTTCTTTAGGATACAAAATGCTCAGCACAGTGTAGTCATTATTTAAAGTATAACCAATAAAGAGAAACCCAAGATCCAAAATAGATCAGCCCTCACCTATGTATGTACTAAAGTATTCATATTTATGTTAAATTGTGAGACAATAAAAAAGTTGTAAAGAAGTTGAGTATCATTTGCAGTCGGAATATTGATTGTTGTCTCTCAGAAGCAAGAGACAGAGTTAGTGGGACGTTGTCACAGCACTGCCAACCCTCTGCTGTGAGCGTGAATGGCTGGGCGTACAAAGGGCCGACTTTGACACAGTGGAGAGGGGTGTTCATTCTTCCAACAGTCAAAGTTGTTTTCTTTTAATCACAAACATAATCCTTCCCAAACTACCAAGTAACGGTAGTTTTGGTTGTCTACAGAGGATCAAATGCAAGCGTTCTGACTGGCCACATTGTAAACTGGCATAGAGTGTGCATGGCCCAGTATTTGAAGGCTCTGAATTAACTTCACTGGTACCCATCTACCCGGCATCAATGACATGTGGTGGTGATGCTACGGAAGGACGGCACCCTGCTGACACGGTATCTGCTGCTTTGAGACCACTCAACTCCACCTCGTCCTCCTCACACTCCTCTCACCTGCCTCTACATGTTATTATTGCGCTACAGATATCACATCTGTAAATTCTATTTTTGTTTGTTTCTTCTACACACCAACATGTTACCCCCTTTTTGCACTACCTACCCCACTCTTCCCACTACTACTACTACCTCATTTTTTCTCTTTATCAAAAAGCATTTATTAATAATAAATTACGGTACAGTGAATTATATATATATATATATATATATATATATAATAAATTCAGATAATAGAACAAAAATGAATCAACCTTTGTGAAGAATATCCAGCTATTTGTATACTATGTGCAATCAAATGTGTATTACGAATTACCTGTCAACATTCCACTATGACGACTAGCTAAAGAATCCCACAGCCCCATACATAATACACTTTGTAAGGTTATTAAGTATTGATGGTATAATACAATGTAGTCATTAATAGCTCAAGTTGTGCTGTGCGTTTCTGGAGGTTATGAGCCTCTCTGTGTGGTAGCTTTAGCACACCATTAGTTGGCTAACATATTTGTCTATGTGGTTTAATCTGTAGAAATTTGCATTGTGTCACTAAGCAGCCAAATCTATCTATCTAAATTTGTAAGTAAATTTGCCTATGGCCATAATCTATAATGATCTGAGTTTTTGATTAATACATATTATCGTCACCTGACTTATTCTTTTTATTAGTAAAATAATTCTCAGTTCATCCTTTTTAGCAGTATTGGTATCAATATCGAAGGTCTTAGCATTGTGTCAATAGATGTAACACCTGAGAAAGAAATGGTTTATTTTTAATACTGAAGGATTAGAGACAATGAATGTTAATATTACAGAGGGTATTTCTTTAAGAAATATATTAGACGAACACAGGATTTTATCTGATTTAACAGATTTTTATTTATTAATTTATATGTGCAATGTCTCTATCCAATTTACAGAGAACATTTTCTGTTGTAGTGCAGAAGGACATCTGTATAAGTTAATTATTTGTAAAAGAAGTGCATCAATGAATAGGACTGGTGCAACACTTATATAATATAAAATAAATTAAATATGACAAGATTCTCTACTGGGAGGCAGGAATTCAATAGAACAAAAGTTTTAACACCACAAATAACATGAAGAACATGTTCATCAATCTCAGTGTTAAAAACCAATCGTTGTGTCTATCAGCCTATCGGTACTATAACTGAATGACATACTACTCTGCTATACATTTGACTGAAACGGCAGGCTGTACTGGAGAACAAGGCAGGGCACAGTTTGTTAAAATATGAGTCTGATTGATATGGATTCATATTCACTGTCGGGAAGAAAGAGAGAGAATTTGAGTTTTTAGCTCTCTTTCTCCATCTAGTGTTCTTTTCATGAACTGCATTTCAAAGAGACATGAAAAAGAACAGCAGAAAGGTTTCTCTCATTTTGTCTGGGGAATGTACAGAGAGTGGAGGCACCAACATGAACACCAGTACAATCAAACACAATATATTACAACAGCAACCTGCAATAAAATATTACCATGTGAAGATAAAAATTATCGCTTTCATTTTGCCATGTACAGAAACATACAGTAAAGGGGTGGCAATGCCAGTCTGTCTCTCGGTTGGTCGGTGTACCACTTTGGTCCAGACTGAAATATCTCAACTATCTTTGATCATGAAATATGGTTTAGGCATTCATGGTCCCCAGAGAATGAGTCCTAGTAACTTTGGTGATCCTCTGACTTTGCATCTTGTGTTAACCAGCAGCTGATGTATCCAGTGAAATACGGATTGGCTCAAACCTTGGCAGAGACATTTGTTCATGGACAGACTTGTCCCCCTCAGGATAAATTATAGACCAAGAATACTTTTCTTTCTCTTGCATCTGTTATGTTTAAGCGTAAGGGTGACACAAATCTTTGTGGGAAACATTAAAGTATAAGGCTGAAAAACATCCCATGAAAAGACCAAAACCAACAATGTGTTAGTCCATCTCTCAATACTTTCTGACTTCTCCACCCTGTCTGTGGCTCTCAGTCCCAATCATATTGGTTCCTATGAAGTAAGTAGTGAGTAAATCTTTGAAAATTGCTCATGGATTTATTGTTTAATGTTTTAAAAAGCCAAATAATGTCCTCAAACAGCTGGTCACTTGCTAGTCACTTGCTAGTTTCTAGCAAACTTTACTTAAACAGGACAAAATAGTGTATTTGTTGGGGAGTATTTTCAACAGTGGATTTATCCACATTTGGTGCTCTATTTGTGGCAGCAGGACGCTGTATTTGGGATTGAGTCAAAATAAACTACAATTCAATTCAATTTTCAATTCAATTTTATTATCTCGAGACACTTTACAGATAGAGTAGGTCTAGACCACACTCTATAATTTACAAAGCCCCAACAATTACAGTAATTCCCTCAAGAGCAAGCAGTGCGACAGTGGCGAGGAAAAACTCCCTCTTGGGAAGAAACCTCGGACAGACCCAGGCTCTTGGTAGGCGGTGTCTGACGGGCCGGTTGGGGGTGTGATGAACAGTGGCAATAATAGTCACATTAATAATGGAACAGTGACTGGATGTAGCGGGAAGCTGCAGGGTTCAGCAGGAAGCAGCATGACATTGCAGGGCACCGCTGAGCTCAGCAGGGTGTGCAGCAGGACCACGGCGACAGCTGGAACCAGGATCTTGGTGTCAACGTTCTCCAAGGAAATACGCTGGGGGAAAAAAAACATAAGGACTCCGGGGAGTAAACTCCCTAGAAGCTAGGATTAGTAACAAGCATTTCTGGGACGGGATACACACAAATAGTAATAGTAATAGTAATAGAAAGGGAGAGGAGAGAGCAGCTCAGTGTGTCAAAGGAAGGAAGGAAGTCCCCCGGCAGTCTAGAACTATAACAGCGTAACTATAACAGCGTAACTAAGAGAGACAGGTCATAAGGAGAGGTAGCTTTTTCGGGCTTAGAACTCTCCCCCTGCCGGATCGGGCTTGGCTGGCCTGCCTCCCTCTACTTTGTTATGTATTATTAATCTAACAATTATGAAGAGAAGCAGGTGGGCCAGTTAGGTGGACACTGCAACTCCTCACTCCCTAACTATAAGCTTTATCAAATAGAAGAGTTTTAAGTTCATTCTTGAAAGCGATTACAGTTTCTGCCCCCCGAACCCAGATCGGGAGCTGGTTCCATAGGAGAGGAGCCTGATAACTGAAGGCTCTTGCTCCCATTCTACTTTTAGAGACTCTAGGTACCACCAGTAACTCTGCATTCTGGGAGCGAAGCGCCCTAGTGGGACAATAGGGTATTAGGAGCTCTTCTAGATATGATGGTGCTAGACCATTTAGAGCTTTGTAGGTCAAGAGAAGGATTTTAAACTCAATCCTGGATTCAACAGGAAGCCAGTGCAGAGAAGCTAATACAGGAGAAATATGATCTCTTTTCTTAGTTCTTGTGAGAACAAGCGCTGCAGCATTCTGGATCAGCTGGAGAGTCTTAAGGGACTTATTTGAGCAACCTGACAGTAGGGAATTACAATAGTCCAGCCTGGACGTAACAAATGCATGGACTAGTTTTTCAGCGTCGTTTTGAGACAGGATATTCCTAATTTTGGCAATGTTACGAAGATGAAAAAAGGCTGTTCTTGAGGTTTGTTTTAGATTGGCATTAAAGGATATATCCTGATCAAAAATAACTCCTACATTTCTGACAGTAGTGCTGGAGGCCAGGGCAATACCATCCAGAGTAGCTATGTCTTTAGATAATGAGGTTCGGAGGTGTGCACTACAATGTGTGTGTTCAAGGTAATTGAAGGAACATGCCACCCAATGTGGCTCATTTGTGTGTTTTTATAGCACCGATGAAAAAGATATAACAGGCTGTGGTACACACACTACTTATTAGTCGATACATTCAATTTGGTAGTAAGAAAAGTATAGAACATCATCATGCTAATCCTTTTAACTGAACCAAAGAGTCCTGTAGCATCTAAAGGCAGCACCCAACATGGTCCTGTGTACACACATAGGACAAAACAAAAAAAGACTGAAGGCAACACTAAATAGAATGATAACTGTAATACACTCAGCACCAAAAGCAGCATTATGTCATAAACATATGCTGATACTATATGTAGGATGTAACACTAGTGCTGCTCCAGGTTCAGCTTTCTGTATAGGCTCTAAAGTACAAAGTACATTGCATACAACATGAGATATAGTAAACAATGTTGTGGCTTTAAGATATAATGCTGAACAGTATTTTCCAGCAAAAGCAGCATCACCAAGACTGGTACGAGTACATGTACACCATGAGTAAGAATACTGCATCTCTTAAATGCAGTGGCTGATGATAGAATAACATAGATAGACAGATAGATAGATAGATAGATAGATAGATAGATAGATAGATAGATAGATAGATAGATAGATAGATAGATAACTTTGTTTTCTGTCCTAAAGCAGTGACAGAAATTCTCCTTCAACTCATTAAACGCAAATATTTAAAGATAGAAAAGAGCAGCTGTACAGTGGCTATTCATGCACCAAGAGCAACAGCATCTGCTATAATAATGTAGGCTTACATGTAGAGACATTTTTAATTATTTCCTAACAATGATGGAACAGTAACATACACTTTAGTTCACTCATTTAATTCTTACATTGAAGTGTCACAACAGCAGAAGTATGCATAGTACCATTTAAGTACCCTTTAGAAAAGAGTGTAATATATACAGCATGAACATCTACAAACTATAATGTGTACTGAAACACATATCATCACAAATAACAGAGGGAAGGAAGATGTGGCAATTAATGATTACATATAAAAAATGGAGTCTTATGGGTAACTGAAGTGTAGTGTAGTACTGCATCTTCTGAGCATGCTGAGCAGAGGTTGGGTTCCATTCCCACACTACTAATATAAGGACACATTGGGTATTTCAGTGGCTATATCTTTATACTTGTATAAAGTGATATTCAGCCATGCTAGCAGCAGGACTCTCAGGATACTGATGGTCAGCTGGTCCACCAGTTTGGTCCAGACTGAAATATCTCAACAACTGTAGAATGGATGTAATCTGGTGCAGATACAGGGGAGATTCTAGGATCAGACCTTTAGGGGGGCTCAGCCCCTAATGAGAATGTGACACAGATACAGTGCCTTGCAAAAGTGTTATCACAGATTAGCAAAAGCCAAAGGCTTAGTCTCTATCTATGTTTCTGTTAATGGTAATTGTTTGCCCTCTGTCACTAACAGACAAGTTCAAAAACTCTCACTTAAGCTCTAAAATTGATTAAAAATAAATAAATAAAAACAAATATATATATATATATATATATATATATATATATATATATATATATATATATATATATATATATATAATTATAATTTTAAGGGGGGCTGAGATGAAATTTAGGGGTAGATGCAGCTTATTACACAGGCCAAGAAAAAGAAAGACAAAAAAATTGCTGCTTTTCAGTTCTCCATTGTATACAGATCACACGAAACAGGAATTGGCAACGAAAGATGGGGTAAAGATGGTTAGAGCAAATTAGGTTGAACCATGTTTCCAGCTAATGCTAACCAAAACAAGTTCCCCCCCAAGACTATTTTGCAGAGCCAATGTCGCTACATCCGGAGCTTAGCCCAAGGTGATTGTGATTGGTTTAAATGAATGCAAACACCCTTGAGCCTTTTTTTTTTTCTTCTATCTCAGAACCTATGTGTGGTGTAGCCAGACCTTACTACAACGCTGACAGTGCTGAGGAGTAAGGCCTGGCAATGTGAGACTGGGATTCTTTCTGACCTTTGGTGATCCTTATAGCACCACCATTGAGACAAAATTGAAATACAGTATGTCTATAATACTCAAAATGACTTACATTCCAGCAACATTCAAATCCCTCTCTGTTTGCCACAGGCTGGAAACTATCCTCTCCGGATGGATTTTGGTGAATTTCTTTCCTTGAGAGCATATTTTAGGGGAAATCACATTCTAGCGCAACTCCTCCACTGGCTGTCATGGTGTCTCAGCTCAGGTGTGATGCAGGAGAAAACAACAAAGACAGAAGCGCCAGGCTGCACTTTGGTTCAGCCTCAAGGTCAAATGAGACCTATTTGGGTTGGGGTGCTGTGTTGTCCATGTTTTTTTATAGAGCTGAGAATTAAACCCTGATTGCTGTGGGTTTTCTATCTGCTTCCACTTTCACTCCCTGTGAAGGCACGGATGCTCGTCTTTCACAGAAAGACGCTTTTATGGAGCTGCAGCCTGCTGACGGGCAGCAAGCGTGTGTTCAGCAGACTTTAATTGTCTGTCGGTGGCAATAAAAGAGCCGGTGAAATACACAACCGTAAAAGAGATGCAGGCCGGAGCCCGGTGCATCCTGGGAGACGGAAATGAAGAAAACACCAGAGTAGGGGCTGATAGAGATGAGATCAGACAAAGAGCCTTTCACCTTTAAATTTAAATTACCGGATGCATTTCAGTTTGGAAATGACTCTACGTGAAACCCATCAATCAGTTTGGGGATGCCATCGTCATAACGCCCTTATACACATTAATACATTTATAAAAAAAATGGCCTGAGTAGGTTAAAACGTAATGAAATCTGCCACCTTATTACATTTTTAAATGAACTGGTAATGATGACTTCAATGCACATGAAACATGATCTTAAATATGCATTCAAAATAACGTTCAACATTGATTACTGTAACAGTTTGACTCATTATATTATCATTGCATCAGTAGTTATATTACACTGCATGAAGTTTTCCAACTGTTGTAAATTGTCATATTTCATGTCTTTGTACCACAGTGCCACCTCCTGGTCCTAATCAGGCACTACAGGAGCATTTCATTACAGACAGCAAAAATTAGATTACACAAAAGAAGTAAGTATATGTAACTGAAGTAACTGAAGTGCACAGTGAGTTTCAGATCAGTAACACATTAATGTCTGCAGCTGCATTTAAAAATGAATCAGAGTGCACCCTGTGGCTCAGAAGTGCTGAAACAACAAACCCCTTGTCTGAACCCACTGTGTGGGGGACGCCTTTATAGAGCTGTTGACTGATGCAGAACTTTTCCTCCTCACGTTTCTTAAAGTGTTTAAATAATCGAAGACGACAAATATTTGGCAGTGCAGCAAATATCTCTGCTGTTGTGACTCTGCTATTTCAGACAAGCCAGATGTCCAGAAGCAGACATCTGGCTTTGGTAGAAAAAGGCTTTGAACAGCTTCCCAACATGTGATGAAGAAAGGAGGAACAGGATGAACTTTGTTTTCTGAAGAAGAATGTTGCATGGTTTTCTATGTTCTCATTAAACATCTGGAACTGGAGATTAATAAGATAATGGATAGTATTTAAGTACTTTTACTTAAGTAACAATTGATTTAATAGATTTTTGATCTCATAACTTAAGTTTTCCCATTTTATGTTAATTTAGGTACATTTTTTACTTGACTACGTTCATTTCACATCTCACAGATTGAGTTCACATGCAAAGGGAATGATGCATTCTCATCTAGAGTTAAAATGATCTCCATCTGTAGTGCTGCTTATTACATGAATGCATCAGTTATGATACATAAAACAACACATCTATATAGGACTTACATGTGGAGCTCAGAACATATGTGGCATTTTTTGCATGAAAAATGTAAAATGTTCCCCTTTACCTGAAAGCACTGTCTTTTGCTACCACAAAGTTTTGCAAAAACAAAGCATTCAAGAATAATATAGACGATAATAGACTTGTTGCTTGTTACTAACTTAGCCCTTATGTTTTCTCATCCCGCAGTTTTCCCTGGATTAGGGTGGCACCTAAATCATGGTTGTAGCTGTTGCCGTGGTCCTGCTAGGCACCCTGCTACACCCTGCTATGCCCTGCAGTGCCTTGCTACACCCGGCTATGCCCTGCTACACCCTGCCACGCCCTGCAGAGCCCTGCTACGCCCTGCTACACCCTGCCACGCCGTGTAGTGCCATGCTGCACCATGAACTACTACAACTACTATTTCTAGTCACTGTTCCATTATCTTTATTGTGACTATAATTGCCACTGTTCATCACACCCCCAACCGGCACCGTCAGACACCGCCTACCAAGAGCCTGGGTCTGTCCCAGGTTTCTCCCTAAAAGGGAGTTTTCCTCACCACTGTCGCACTAAATGCTTGCTCTTGGGGGAATTTCTGGAATTGTTGGGTCTTTGTAAATTATAGAGTGTGGTCTGGACCTACTCTATGTTAAGTGTCTTGAGATAACTCTTGTTATGATTTGATATTATAAATAAAATTGAATTGAAATTGAATTCTTATTTTGAACTGTAATGAAAGACTCTGTGGCTTAATCAATGTCAGCAATAGCGTGTACCTTACGTGTTTTAAGGTTCAATTTATTTGCCATTCCACTTTCCCTGGGGACATGCAATAACAGTCTCTCTTCGAATTTCAACCATGCGCACAACTATAAGGTAACATAAATATAAATAACATGGCTTCTGCCCAATCAAAAAGCAAAACAAGATTGACTGATGAGTGATTAGGGTACTGTAAATGTACAAAGAGAAAGTACAAATATACAATAGGTTCATCAAACAATACACAAAATCAATGCTGCAGACTGAGGAAAATATAATTTATTTCTCTCCATATACCCAAATCAGTCAACATGTCAACATGGAGAATCAACAACAAAACAAGTCCCAGTTTTCATGCTACTACAGTAGTGTGCATAACACTGTTAGCACCGCAAACAACAGACAAACATAATATACTGTATCCAGTACAGGTTACAATCACAGAAAAAACAACAACAAACACAAAAATGATCTGAAAAAGTACAGAAAATACTAGACATTATCTCTTTGCCTAGCTGGATCTGGCCAGAAAATGTCATCAACATCACGGGCAATATCCTCACTGGCAAGACAGCCGTCTTGAATGTCAAACCCATCCTTGCGCAGCTGGGGCATCGACTTGGTCACAGGCGTCCTCCATGGCCTCAATGAGGGGTACCTGAGCCTGGGGCCGGAGATCGTAAACCCTTGCATGAATATGGGCCCCCTTCCTCCTTGTCCTTCTCGACCCTCAATCCTCAAATGTCACAGGGATGGGTTTCAAAAGTGCTGATATGGTGCATGCAATGAGCAGCTGATTACTGTAACTGTAGACAGATTTTCCTTTACCTGTTTCCTTGTCGAAATATCCTTACGACAGATGCCACTGTATATCTACTAAGATTTGTCTGAACTCTTAGTCCAGCCTCCCTCAGTGTCAATCCGTGGTTCACAACATGGTCCACTAGTGTTGCGCGACTTTCATTTGATAAATTTGGTCCTCTTCTTCTTTGAGCATATTTTCCGTCTTCAGGGCTCCCTCTCCCTCTCCCTCTCCCTCTCCCTCTACCTCCGCCTCGGCCTCTTCCTCTTCCTCTTCCTCTTCCTCTACCTCTACCTCTACCTCCTTCTCCTCCTGACTCCTTCCATTTTGGTTGAAGGCAGGTGAACTTACCTGCTGCATTTTATATAGTGCCTAAACCTGATTGGTGTGTCTACAATTAAGCAATCATGTGTTTGCATACCTGGTGGCTGTGTTTAACCAATTGGTTCAGGGGTGTGTTCATTTGAAAGCCTTTGCTTTGAAATTGCAAGGAAATTACATCATGATTAATGTCTGTGTCAAATGCATACAAGTTTGTTTAGTGTTTTGCAAATCACTTTGTGTAATGTTTAGCAAAACGTGTGAAGCTGACAATGTGCAAATCTAGGCCAGTGTTTTGCTCCTTGAGTGTAAGGTTTTGCTAACTGTGGGAAAGTTTTAATTTTAGTGTGTAAGCAATTGAAAAAAAAAAAAAACGTTACGTTATAGTGCCTGTCTCTTTAAGCCCTCTTCATGACAAAGCCCGGTCTGCTCTGATTGGTCAACCTTTCTTCTGCATTGGCACTCTCAGAGTCTCTGCACCATCATTGCAGCCGGGGAATGACTGCAACGGCACTGTAGCAGTACTTTCTACATATATATATATATATATATATATATATATATATATATATATATATATATATATATATATATATATATATGTATATATATATATATATATATATATATATATATATATATATATATATATATATATATATATATATATATATATATATACAATCTATATAATAAAGTGGACAGTAGACATCACAACCAGAAGTCCTGACGGCTCATTTAATGGCACAGTTTCTTTCATACTGCCTGTGTCCATTTGGATTGAGCATTTTGATACTTTCACAGTATTTATATAGCACCTTGACCAGTATGTATGAACTAATTATTGGCAAATGTGTCTCGTAACTCACCACTAGTCCTTAATTCAAATTTAGTGTACCATATTGTCAAGTGTTACCAATAATGATTCCATCAGTGTCATACAGAGGCGCTAAAGGAGACTTTTTGCATCAGTAACCAGCTTCGCTTTTTGATGTGCTGGGAGTGAGAATGTGTTTTATTATGTGGCTCCCTTTAGTGACCATAGTAATTATTTGTTTGTTTGATTCATTTATTTGATGATTCAAAAATTACATAACAGCACATAGGCCATTAAAAATCCATGAGGATAAAAGACGTGCTTGGTCGGGACTCTTGGCGGCAATTTTTGATTCTCTGGGGCGAGAGGTATGTTTAACTGACATGAGGCACAAGAAAGGGACAGGTTTAGGAAAAGATGGTGGGTGGGATTACAAAATGTATGTTTCAGTGACACGCAGGACAAGAACAGGACATGAACCCCGTTCCCCTTGGTGAAAGTCCTGTGTTTGTTTCAGATTCGTGGGCAGATTATTCCACTGTACCGCTGCGCTGTATACAAATGTTTTTGTGCCCATTAGACTTTTGAATCGAAAAGGAAAAAAACTGCCAAGCTACCTCTTGTAAAGCGGCTATGATTTTCTCTTCGCAGTGAAAAATAGTTGAGATCATGTTTTGATGATGGGAGCAAAGCAGGAATTCATGTAACGTAATATTACTGTAAGACATACGGATAAAGTCCATTAAGGGTGGGTGGATCAAACAAACACAGGACTTTCACCCAGGAGACTGGTGTTCGTGTCCCGTTTGAAAAGAAAAGTAAACGCTGAGTCATTTAAATTTGACGTTGCAAAACGGAACTACGTCAAAGTCTCGATCACATGCGTAATTATGTCATGTAGGCTACATATGCACGGTAATGGAGTAAAATAACAAATGTAAAGATTTGAACCCAAACCACAATGTTTTTGTAAACCTAAGTTCATAGTTTTGTTGCCTAAACTTAATCAAGTAGTTTTTGTTTAGATTAGTCTCGCTTTGCCAGATCCTTCCTCCAGAACGCGCTGGAGGAGAGTCTGGCTACCCCCACATAGCATTGGGGATGGGAGGAAAAAGTGCTCTGGTTTATTGGCATTTCTTTAAACCAATCACAATCTCTGGTGGTACTAATGGTGCGTTCTTTTTGTCCACCGAAGTCGATTTACGAGTTGTTTTCCGGAGTTACGAACCGGAAGTTGCAAAAAGAACGCCACCGAGGTCGTATATACAACTTGTCAAGTCGTCTGAACTCAGAGGACCCCGAGTTCACTTTCAAAGATGGCTACGTCGTGCATCACACGTAGTAAACATTGTGGTTTTCTACCATTTTAAGCACTTTTGTCTTTGTTGTAACCAAATGAAGAAGTGGTACACGTAGCACTGTATACTGCTACCTATAGGCATGTTGCTACAGTCTTATTAGGAGTTAAATACCGCCTAATTAGTTATTTTGTAACTTGTGCAGCTGAAATTGGCTAGAGACGCTCGGTTGCTATATGACAACAACGGCTTAAGCCGAGCCTTGAGCAGAAAGCAGAGCAGTAGCCGAACGTTAACATTAATCAAAACGTAATTTTCATGTATCAAACTGTGAAATATATGTGTGTAATATGTCAATAACTGGGTGAATAGAATCCTAAATGTCACTAAAAATGTTTAAAAAATCCATCTTTTCTCTGACTCGTAGTATTGTGTGGCAAAAAGAACGCTACAACCCAAGGTTACTCGTTTTTCGACATGGATGTGACGTCACACTCGAGCTACTAGTCGCGATTACAAGACAAAAAGAACGCACCATAAGCACCGAGAAAAAAAAAATAAAAAAAAGGCTATATAAAAAAATAGCCTCGGGAAGGAACTTGTTTTGGTGGAACATGTGTACGTTTAAAAGTTGTTTTTAGTCATCTATCAGAAAACTCAGATAGGACAGATAGTCTAGCTAGCTGTCTGGATTTACACTGCAGAGATCTGAGAAAAGGTTAACCATACTCCTCATAAATCGACCAGAGTTTAAAATGCCAACACAAAGGAAGCCCAAGTCAATGGATATCTGGCCTAAATGAGTCTAATACGGAGCAATCCCTGAAGTGGAACGTCAAGGATATAGACTATATTTAGATAAAAGGATGGAAAACGCTCCTGTGGGGAGTATTTCCTGCTACCGCTAAGGGGCGTTAATTTATAAAATGCTTCTATGGGCGTATTAGAGGGTAGGAACAAACGGCCGATGTAGTTGTATGATTTGGAGGACTTACTGAATTATTTATAAGACATTGGTTGAAATGAGGCTAAATGGGGGTTGATTGTGCGACAATGTGTTTCAGGAATTCTGGGTTTGACCAGTATGGAGTGTCACTGTCACTAATCAGGCTGTTAGATGCATGAAGAGCAGGTTCTTTTTTTCTTTTCCTTCATTTTGTGCACAATACAAATACAAAGAGAGCATTAGATCTTTCACTGTGACATTTGCAGCACCAGTGTGTGGCTGTGGAGACCCTGCAGCTGGAGCAGGTCACACTATTGATGTGCTCGGTGAAACACGGGGAACAGTGAAACTACATTAATCCAAATCGACCTCGACCTTCAGATATGCAAGGTCACCGAGGGCCGCGTGCGTCTGCGCCTGTAAGAAATGCATATCCAGCTCCATAAATATGTTTTAATTTTCCTAATGTGCTCACTGGACCGATTTAATGAAAAATGCCTCAATTCCCCCGTGACTCATTTTATGGAAAACAACTCCTGAAGGCATGACAGAGAGAGAAAGAGAGGGATTACAATCTGTTTTGACATAGATTCCGTTTCTTCTTTACCAATCCTCCCAGTGACACACATACACACACACACACACACACACACACACACACACACACACACACACACACACACACAAAGGAAAAGAAAGGCAGAGTGGGAGTTTTGGGCCTCTTTCTGTGCTGTAAAACTTTATAGTGATCTGGGGCCCAGTTGTCATGGTACCCAGTTATACGAGCTTGACAGTGGATATGGGGGGGCACCATTTGCAGAACTGTGTGTGTGTGTGTGTGTGTGTGTGTGTGTGTGTGTGTGTGTGTGTGTGTGTGTGTGTGTGTGTGTGTGTGTGTGTGTGTGTGTGTGTGTGTGTGTGTGCGCGTGTGTGTTGGCAAGTCTTCTGTTTATAATTATGGAGAAAGTGGGAAGAGAGAGAATGTGTGTGAGAGAGATCATTGGAATGTCATTTTTGAAAGCAGAAGGCTCCTCACACACACACACACACACACACACACACACACACACACACACACACACACACACACACGCGCGCGCGTGCAGTTTTACAGCAGGGGCCAGTAAACCAGGGCCCTCAATCCAGGAACTTCAACGTAAAAACTGGCCAAGAAAACCGGCACAGGCCGACTAACACGGAGAAACAGTACAACCACACCGTGGGGGAGACAGAAAGAAAATGTGAAAAATCACTCTCCATCCCGGAATTTGATCATCGCCGTGCGTCCTGCGTCATCCCGCCGTCAAGCATGGTGAGTCTCTGCTGACAGCAGGCACCAGGGGATCTCCTGTTGAACCAAAGATTACTATCCCATCCTATTCGACGTGTAGCGGACCTGCTAACTTATCAGTGAGGCAGTGTAAAGTGGTCGTTTACAGACAGATTTGACTCATTATCGTGAGGTTACAGCGGTAGACCAGCCATGCTGACAGAGATATGAGATTAGTATTTTAAAGGCCTATCTGGACACCATGTGCGCTCTCATCATCCACAGAGCGCAGATCTGTACAGCCTATTTTTACCCAACATCAATCTGGGCTTAATATGCACCTAAAACCTCACTTAGCTGTATCATCCCAAAACATGTTGGTTATTTTGGCAAAACATCAAATAAAGTAAAGTTTGATCACGGACTCTATAAATGTAATAATCAGTTACCGTTTAAATAATCACATTGATAAGAGACAGGAAACTGTCATTGTAGAACTAACTTAACGCTGATGTGACTTTTGTCATATTAATTAGACTTTCTTATGATTGATGACACATTTCAGAAGCACAACAGAAAGTGACACATTGCACTGTAAATGCATGGTTATATTCAATGGATTTCCATTTGCTCTGGTCTGTGATTGGTGTTGACAGAACTTTTTACACAGCATTAACCCTCCTAACTCCTGTTATCCTGATATCTGATTCGGAAATTCAATTTATTATTATATCTGTTATGGGAGCATTACACATTGTTTATAAGAGTTCTAATGTATGCAGGGTTTAATAAGGTTTAAATGGAAATCATAAAAAATATATGAAGGAAAACATATTTACTTTGCAATTATCATTATGAGTATATAATTATTTGCAATTATCATTATACAGTATATCAAATTACCATCTTTCTAAATTAGCATTGTATGGAACCCTTATTGCGAACTTGGTATCAAGTTTTGTAGATTTATAGTAGTTAGAGCAGCAATATAAATTATGATTGCATTTTTCCTTCCAACTAGAGACCATATTTCCCTTTATTTCTCTCCAAAGCCTTCGGTCCCACTTTTAAGCCAGCTGAAAGTGAATATTGGTTAAACTTCTCAGTAATAATCATACACAGCACATGCTTAAGCAGTGCGTAATAATTCAATTCAATTTTATTTATAGTGTCAAATCATCACAGAAGTTATTTCAGGACACTTTACAGATAGGTCTAGACCCCACTATATTTTATGAAGACCCAGCAATTCCCTCCAAGAGCGAGCATTTGGTGCAACAGTGGTGAGGAAAAACGTCCTTTAAACAGACAGAAACCACAGACAGACCCAGGCTCTTGGTGGGCGGCCATCTGCCGCTGCTGGTTGGGACACAGAGACACTGATACAGATGTACAGAAATCTGATTCATAATAATTATAGCAGTTGGTATGATGAAAAGTGGCAATTATAGTAACAATAAGGATAATGGAACATAAGAAGGCATGTTTTATTTACTCCTTTAAATGCAGGATGTATCATGAATTCATGTTGCGCACTGCTAAGAAAGATCAAGACACTAACACTTAATGGCTCAGCAATGAATAGCCTACATGTTAACTCATATGCATTACGCCACCAAATTAGTTGGAATCCAGTTACGCATCATAGTGATCAGCCTCTCTGAAAGCAGAACAGTTCTATAGAAATATGTATACTATTTTATTTATCTTTTTAAATCCCTCAGTCAGATGCAAATGTGGCTGCACGACTCCAATGGTTCTTGTTTATGTCACATTTACAAGCGAAGGGGGTGGAACAAATGTGGAACAAATATTTATTTTGATATTCCTGTGGTTTTTGTTGAAACATTAGAGTGTAGCATGGAATGGACAATGGTGCACTAAAAGCTAAACATCTGGCAGGTGCCGGCTGACAAATGTTTGACATCAACAGTTTACATTGTAAGGAAGCGAGCAAGAATAACTGGGTATTAATGTTGTGACAGGAATCTGATTATGACTTGTCCTTACAAGAGGTTGTTTCCACTTTGAGAAATGGTTCTGTTCTGCTTTCAGAGGCTGATCCGAGGCCAAGTTGGTGGCATATAAATGAATGTATTGAGTGTGATTTAATCTTTTCCTTCATGATCCATTAAGCGATAACTAATCACATGATAGCTAGAATATTATTTTTTAACAGAACGCAGCAATTTATGACATCCTGCAGTCATTCATGCATAAAATCCTCATGGGTCATGCATTAGTTATGCATTACTTGTGTAATGTACCCTTATTATAAACTATTTTCAGCTTTTCTACTGTGGAGCTCATGCGTTTTTTGGGAGCGTACAGACACTCCAAATCCATTTCTCATCACACACATATGTTCTGTCCATGTCTCGTTTTGGTTTCACACTGATTCAGCCACGGACATGGAGCAGCGGTTTACATCGACGCCACATCTTTAATTCTGCACTTGTTGACAACTGATGCTGCTTCTGTGTTTAGAGTTGAATGGGGAGGTGTGTCAGAGAAAAACAGCGACACATGGAGGCAATGTGATGCTCTGCATCCGGCCAATAACATTCCCAGTCCAGTCAGTGAGCAACACAAGTCTTTATAAGGTCATCCTTCTCTTTCTCTTTTCCTTCTATACTATTTTAAATGCAACTACGCAGTTCCACTGCAGGCCCGCACAACAACCTGCATGTGTTAATTTAATCTTTATGACAGACAGCTTAGATCAATGGTGGGATAAATAGGCCTATATTCAAATACCGTATGAAATCTCATTCTGTAATTCTCGTGTTAGTATTTCAGTGGGACACGTATTATTATAACAACCAGTAGAGCAGAGCTCTGTTAGAGGAAACACGACATAGGCCTATTCCTCTTTTTGTGCTTATACATTTTCCGATTTTGAACAATAAGTCCTCAGTGATATTCAACTTATGTTAATGTGAATGTTTCTGCAAACTAATGTGTATTGATACTTTCATATAGCCCATAAGGCTATAAGGATAATGCTAAAAATACCATCCTTTCATATTGGCTAAAATGTCAGTATGTAAAAGCAAACAGTAGCCTACATTTTGCACTCCGTTTCTTTGTGCTACTATTATTTTCACAATTTTGAAAGAGTGACCTAAATAGTTAATTAATGAATAATTTATGAGTTATTGTGTACAATTAATTAATTTAATGTTTATTTAATAGGTACAAATACAGTAGACTATACATATACTTGCAACAATTATCCAATGCAATGTAGGTACAGCATGTATACTGCTTACTTCCAATGCCCATCCCTACTGTAAGGGCCTTTAAAATAGCCAATATGATATGCGCATCGTTTGTTCATATCCAGAATTAAATATTCATATAGGCTACATTTGTATTTTATTTTCTTCTATGGTAATGTTTTAGGCATGAGAGGCTGCATGCGCTTTCAACCTGGGGACTAAACACAAGCAGCCGTTTGTTCAAACACACAATTTGAGTAAAAACTGAATGTAAACCCATAATTTGCTCAGATTTTAATACATTTAAATGTGTGAAAAATATGCAAACAGCCTTGTCAAATTTCTAATGCTCGAGAGTGTGAGTGCAAGCAATTCACAAATGCGCTTTTGGTCAGTAACAAAACTTGGGGGGAAATTTAGCATATTTTCATGCTAATTCAATTTTAGCAGCTATGTTTAAATCAGTTTCTCATGTTTCCTTCTGTGATCAGTGTGTCAACGTTTCCACATGCATTCCCCGAAACATTAGAGTAGCCTACTTGATAAAGCAGCCGCTATCTTAGAGCGATGTAAAGGCCTAATTTGAGGGGAAATTCCACAGTGGGCTGCTGCATTGAACTGGACTGTAATTGGATGCAGCATGGAAGTCAGGCCGCCTCTGTCTCAGCTTCGGCTTCCTGCCCGCTTTCAGGCTCTGAAGCAGCGTGGTTCTCATTAGAAACTGCGGTGAAATATGGACGGAGCGCGTTCTAATGGCGCCTGTAGTCGATTTCCCGTTATAAATAAAAGAAGAAAAGAAGAAAGAAAGAAAAAATGAAAGAAAGAAAGCAACCGTCAGAGCCCGGGGCGTGGCCTGCCCGTGAACCTCAGACTGTCATTGGCCGCCCAACAGGAAGCGTTTCCAGCCAAAGTCTGTCTCCGCCAGCATCAGCCCAAACTGTGGCCCCCTGCTCCTCGCAAATGTTTCCACAACAATGTCAGAGCGCAACACACACACACACACACACACACACACACACACACACACACACACACACACACACACACACACACACACACACACACACACACACACAGTGAAGGTGCATCTCCATTAACTCCTTCGCCCCACGCATCCTCCCTGCGACTCAAAAATAACGGGGTTAATATCTCAGAGGTGTACGCACAAGGATGCACCAGGAGCAGCAGCACGAGCCATATCCCCCGATGTCAGTGACAGCCACCGTCAGGCATCAGCACCGAATGGAGCAAGGCGCACCAAAACACGTTCCCGGTTGTGAATGAACGTATACGCACGTTTTTATGCTACTGTTCGCAGCATTCCAACAAGAAGGACTCTCTCTCTCCCTGGCCACATCCTCCTCCTTCTCTAACCACGTCACTCAGAGACCGAACCGGCAGCTCGGGTCCAGACAGCCGCCTGTTAGCAGCCTGACCGCCGTGCCACACGCGTCATCATCACAACGGTCGTCATGGATGCTTCTCCCTGCAGGATGAGTCCTGTCCGGGCTCGGATTCGTGACTGGAGTCAGCTCTCCGTCACATCTGAGACGAACCTCCTCCGTTTAAAGTCCACGAGGGCGGCTTAGCGCATCTGTGGCGGCAGAGATAATAGCCAAGGAAGTCCTCGTCTCACGCATTGGGCACCTCGCGCCAGCTGCAGACCTCACATAAGCTACTTTGAGCTTCCTCGTGGATGAGAGCGACCCGTGACAGGAGGCAAGAGGAAATAACGGGAGCAACGAAGAATGTCATTCGGTTCCGGTCCAGTTCCAACAGTCGCAGGTACAGCTGCAGCAGCTTCGGCAGCACGGAGGAGGGCGGCATGAGCGGCGGAGAGCGGACAGTAGGCTACCGGGGCCACACAAAAAAAAACACAAGGTAGGCTATGGAAGAGAGAACGAGGAGAAGTAGAGAGAATGAGAGGATAGGCTTCCCAGAGAAGGAAAACAAATTCAAAGAAAGGGAACATTTAAAGAAGAAGAGTGAGGAGGGGAAATAAATGATTAAGGCTGATCAAAGCAGAGGGGAAGATAAGAAAACACAGTAAGAAAAGGTGGATGAAAGACAGAAAGCGGTGGATGTGTGTGAGGAGATATAGCCTAGGCGGGGTAGCTGGGTAGAAGAAGAAAGGATTGAAGAAAACAAAGGGGAGGAGACTCATAAAACAACAGATGGAGATGGACTGTGTAGCATATACAGGAAAGAAGAAGAAGAAGAAGAAGAGTAGACAGAGGGAAGTTAGGCCTATCAGAGAGCTCTGCCAAGGCAGTAACGCGTGCGTGTGTGTGTGTGTGTGTGTGTGGGGGGTCTGATGGCAAGACAAGGTGACTCCCATGTCTCTCCATCCTGTCTGACTTCTCTTTATTTCGTTTTATGGCGGGCTCTTAAAGACAAAGAGAGTCATTTTTTCACCTCTCTCTGAAATGAATTTATTGCTCCAGGAGGGTTCAATTGCCCTCTTCCCGTGTCCCGCTGCCGGACAGGAAAGGCCGAGCAAGACAAACTTAAGTATCCCCTCTGGACATAGACCAAACTCTTATTCTCGCCTGTTTGGCATGCAAAGTGAAGGGAAAACTGCATGTAGGCTTTCAGGACGCTTCTTCTTCAAAATGCGCTGAAACTCAAGTACTATTTAGTAGCAAGTATGTAAATAAATAAAGGTGTATTTCATCATATAGGACTGGACAAATGAATAAAATGCAGTTAAACCAATCGCAGCTACTTCCGATTGCATCTAAATCCACAACCATGAACTGTAAAAAAATTACGCTATAGGCCTACACATATGTCCACACAATATATGTCCACTACAAAACAAAGACCAACGCGCGCGCACACACACACACGGACGCACACACACACACACACACACTTTTATTTATTCCCAATATATCGTTTTAGACGAAAAATAAACATATGTTTCTAACTGAAAAAAGAAGCATGTTTTACTAAGTATTACTTGTATTCTATTTTTTGTAGTGTAAAACAAATAAAAATAAATATGTATATAAATATATATATATATATATATATATATATATATATATATATATATATATATATATATATATATATATATATATATATATATATATATATTTAATACCCACATAGGGAACCATGTTGAAATCATATCTACTTAAATCCATTTTAAACCATAGCTTTCGGCCCCAAAACACCAGTTTGTCAAAATACAAAGACACGTACATTGAGCTTTAATATTGGAATTTTAGCTGTGTGCTTGCTGCTCCTCTCAGCTGCGAGCCTGCTCGGCCCTGTAGGAGTATTTTTGTGGAAGAAAAAGAGGCCGAGCGACTTACTGGCTATAAATAGGGAGACGCGTTGTTGCTTTTCGAGGCAAAGTGATTCAGATAAAGAGTGAAGCATCTCTCTGCTCAATAGAGACAACACCGCAGAGACAAACAGTAACAGTTTAAGAATGATTAGTGTGTGGAAATATCTTAGTGGATGACGTCACAAAAAAAGCAGTGGGGCTGTTTTCTGATGCAAAGTTTTAATATTATCACAACGTGAATTTTACCCCCTACTAGTTGACTTTCAAGATGCCCAAATTACAAGATGTGGGCCTACAACATTTATCTCGCTTCTTCCGTGTGCTCTTCCTCTTCAACTGTCTGAAATGAGACACTTTATTCATTATTCCACGACTTCGATATTTTGTGCGTTTGTTGCAAGTGCTGCTATCTATATTGAAATGTATAAATATTCCACCGGAGTAAGTTATTGATCTGCCAGATCGGATTGGAGAGCAGCCGTGACGGCCTAGCTGCAACCGCATACAATAATAGGCATAAACAAATAAAATGAAAATGAATAATATAAACGCAGGATTAACACATTTAGCGTCAACGCTGCTTTTAAATATTGTTAATTAGTTAGATAGGCATAAACAAATAAAATGAAAATGAATAATATAAACGCAGGATTAACACATTTAGCGTCAACGCTGCTTTTAAATATTGTTAATTAGTTAGATAGGCTAGTGGTAATTCATTCTACAAGATAATAATCAAAATAGCATTAGCTGATTTACAGTAAAAATGAAGCCTGATCGTTTTTTCAGTGTGAACTGAGATAGGTAGGCCTACTCTAAAAAAACTCTGTCTATGTCTTCCAGTGTTGTTTCTTAGTCTTTACTATTTTCATCTATTATGCTGATGCGTCAGTTTGAAGAAGCAGTGTTGTGTGCATGTATGCTTTACCCGCCCCCAACTTGTACAGTTCAAAATGAAGAAGTAATTTCCGAAATAACAATAGGATGAATAAAATGTAACTATAACAGCCTACATAATATAGGCTATGTAGTCTAATATACGTTTAAAATACAACACACACACACACACGGATAAATTATAGTAAATAGCCTACTTAAGCGGAGATAACAATAATAACAACCACAATAATAATAATAATAGTAATAAAGTGTAATAATAAAACAATAATAATATTTTATTATTACTACGGCATATTTCCTCTCTTACTGTGTGTGTGTGTGTGTGTGTGTGTGTGTGAGATAACAACAAACAAAGTTGAGATTTCATGATTTTACTTAAATGTTGTAATTCTGTTGTTATTTAAACGGATTTTGGTCTTATATATTACTTTTTATTTATATATATAATTTTTTTTGCTACAATTCTTGAAAAAGTTGAATGCATGATTTTGTTTGGTCAGCGATGTTAATAGCGTTGCAGGAGACAGTTTACTTTACACATTGTTTATTTTCTTTTTAAACCCTTCATTTTCATTAGGCCTGGTTGTTAGGCTACATGGCATATGGATACATGTATCAAATGTGACCGTTGTCTGTTTGCCTTTCATCCTCTCTAGATGAGCCCGTAAGAGGCGCCCGGTCCCGGCTGCGCACTTTCCGGCCGTCGGGGCCTGCTTGTCGGCCAGAGCCGACAGGAAGAAGCGCCAAGCCGCAGACCCTGGAGCTGGAGCTCCTCCTCAGCCTGCACCAGAGCCGACAGCGCCACCTGGAGACCAGCAGGAGCGTAGACCTTACTGACCGGCAGGTAAAGATTTGAAGATGAAAAAGCGGCTGCAACCAACCAGAGTTACCTCAACAATAAATGGACTAATGAAGAAGAAGAGGACGTTCCGGTGGCTCGGACTATATGGAGCTGGAACACAGAGAGGGAAAGCAGGGTGTGAGTTGCTGCCCTTTGCTGCAGTTTAACATTTCACACACACACACACACACACACACACACACACACACACACACACACACACACACACACACACACACACACACACATGTGCTTGGTGGATTTTTCTCTTTTTATTATGAAGATAAAACAGAGTTAAGTCCGAGCAAGCGAACCGCACACAGGAAGAGGAGACGACAGGATGCAGCCATATAGGCTGATATGTTAGGGCTGACGCAAAATTTAATATAAATCTGAAGCGCTGTATAGCTACTTAATTAGGCCTAAATTTGATTTTATTTTCATTTCCCATCCAGGCAACTTGGACTCAGTCTGCCTGTCTTCGTCTGGTGAGTGTGTGTCTTTTTCTGTGCATAATGACAGGAGGTTGTTGAGTGAAAGGTCACAGACTATGTAAACATAGAAATTTCAGAAAAGTTGTAATACAAAAATACTTAAAGTGCTCATATTATGCTTTTTTTTGGCTTTTTCCCTTTCCTTTATTGTGTTATATATCTTTTTTGTGCATGTTATAGGTTTACAAAGTGAAAAAGCCCAAAGTCCACCCCAAAGGGACTTACCATCTCCAACAGAAAACATTGTTCACAAACTGCTCCAAACAGCTCTATTGTAGTCAGAGACGAACGTGGTCACTTTGTAACACACGTTATAATGCTCGCCTAGCTGCTAGCGTGGCATGCCCTCATACTCTGCTTCTGACTGGCTAGTAGTCCTTACCTAGGTACTGTACACGTGCGACTCCCAACAAAGATGAAACAGAAGTGAGATGCCTCACTCTGTAGCTAAAACATAGAGCTCAACACACAGAGTGAAAAGAGGAGCTGCATCAATGTGCAGGATGACAAAAATATGGTGTTTTTTGAAAATTAAACGTAAACCTAATTAAATAAAGTAAATGTAAACCTATTCTGATATAACTTCTAAATACAATTATGAACCTGAAAATGAGCATAATATGAACACTTTAATGCAAGTAATCACCTGGGGAAGTTTCATGTTGACATCTGTTAGTTAAAAGTGTTTACCCTATTCATCTGTAATGTCTTGCAAAATGTATTTAATATCTTTAAAGGCTGTTTTCTCAAAATGGGTTTTGCTCAGATTCTGAGCCAGAAATCTCCACTTCAGTATCACTTACATATACCACACTTTCATTTCATTCCACAGTTTTCATTCCTATCTATATTCTGAAGGTTGTACAGAGGCATTTGTTCAGATATAATTCATAGCTGGATTTATGTAACATTTTATTCCTAAAAACATGGCAAAAAAGGATTTTTAATGGCTGTTGACACCATGGTCTTAATTTATGAAGTGATAAAAAGAGATATCCAAAATTCCGTCTGTAAAAAATGTTTGTCCCTAATATGTCAACAAAATAATAGATAATGCACAATTTGCATATCTAGACATACAGTAACATTTCAGAAAACTTGTCTTAATGTCAGTAATCAACTGGGGAAGTTTCATGGTGATATCTATTAGTTAATCCACCCCCCCACCTTATTCACCTGGGGAGTCAACATATATTGGAATCAGCTTTTAAAACACCCACCATGTGTAAGTTTTTAATTGTAGAATGTAGAGTCCCCCTGTTGCTAAAACTCACACATTCCCAAACAAAGGACATACTCTCAGCATCCTCAGCGATAGAATTATCTTCGCTTTTAAGTGAAGATCTTAAGTGTCGGTATTTGTAATTATTGTTTGCAACAAACACTTCCTTTTGTGTACACTCTGTGAGGCTGCTATCCTGTCTGCATGACTGACACGTCTACTTGCTTTTTTACCATGACCCATTCACTTAATAAAGTGCTTTAATTTCTCCTGCTGTAGAAGCCTGTGTTTGAAACAGCAAGTTTAAGAAAAAGTTCCATAAATGATGATAATTTAATTTTTGGTGGTGCTGAATTCTTTTTTTTTTTCAAATACAACATGGGCTGTTTGACAGTGAAAGCAGAAAGTGTTTCCTTTTCTAAACAGTGGAATTCCATGAGTACCTATGATTATGCATTTCGTTTGCCTTCATGTTTTCCATCTCCTCTCTTTCCTAAGTCAAAATCAGCAGCTGTAATTTTACCTGAAATCAACCAGTCTGCATGTCAGGGATGGTCCAACTGTGATACACAAGCAGACTAAACAGTACATTTAGGTTTAGATTTCATCAGATACTTTGTACTGTTTTTTTTAATTTACATACTGTAAATAATACATGAAATATGTAGAATAATAAGCTGCATATGTTTACCTTCTCTGCTAAAGGAATCAATAAATATACAACAAACAGAAATGACATTGCAGTACGTACTGTAAACTTTCACATTAGTACTGCCACTGTTGTTGTGGTAATACCAGTGGTCAGTAGTATTCATCACAGTGGAACTAGTATCTTGTTGAACCAGTAGTATAATTAGCAGTAGCTACCAGCTGAAGAATAGCATCCTTTCATATCATATTCATGCCAATGGGAATCACAACTCTTAAAGGAACACGCCGACTTATTGGGAATTTAGCTTATTCACCGTAACCCCCAGAGTAAGACAAGTCCATACATACCCTTCTCATCTCCGTGTGTGCTGTAATGCTGTCTGACGGCTCCAGCGGCATCAGGCCAGCACAGAACATGCAGGTGAATGGTTCCAGTAATCCTACTGCTCCGAATAAGTGACAAAATAACACCAACATGTTCCTATTTACATGTTGAGATTTATACAGTCACAGCGTGTACAAAAAACAACGTAACATGAGACATAGCCGTCTTCTAACTGTAAACAAACCAGGAACTATATTCTCAGGCGGAAGAATATAGTACTTGGGCGGAGTGATATGCTCGCAGCAAGCCTGTCTGAGAATATAGTTCCCGGTTTGTTTACTGTTAGAAGATGGCTGTGTCTCATGTTACGTGGTTTTTTGTACACGCTGTGACTATACAAATCACAAAATGTAAATAGGAACATGTTGGCATTATTTTGTCACTTTTGTCACAATTGGGAGCAGTAGGCTAGTTGGAACCAGTTACCTGCAGGATCTGTGCTGGGCTAAGCTAATGCTGGAGCCGTCAGGCAGCGTTACTGCACGCACAGAGATGAGAAGGGTATGCATCGACTTGTCTTACTCTGGGGGTTACGGTGAATAAGCTAAATTCCCAATAAGTCGGCGTGTTCCTTTAACACTTCAGCTGTTCTAGTTGGTTCCAGTCTGTGGGAAATATGTTGGTTCTCCTGATGTAATGTTTCCCGTGAGAGCTTTCTAACTTCTATTTCTGAACTTTGACGAGTTCCACTTCCTGTTAATTTAAGTGAAAAGGCAAGAGATACAGATGGTGCTAGGCACATGATTTATACAAAGAAAGGCAGTGATAAAATACTAATATATTCCATTGTCTTTTAATTAGTAATGCATATATGGACCTACAGTATGTTTTTACCCAATCATTTTTTAAAGAACTATTCTTGAAGAGATCGCAGAAGTAGTAATCATTGCAATAGTACTAGACTGTAGTATTTATAATGTCAGTAGTATTTATAATGTAAAAAAACTGCTTGGTTGCATCTATCAGTCTGCATTTAAGTCCTGCCTAAACATACCTGGGTGTAGTAAAAATCCACCATGACATCAAGCTCTCTCAGTATCATCAGTAACACATACACTGATAGAGCTGCAATAAATGACCCCTGTTGTCTCTGTATTTCTCTTTACAGATACAAGTTGCACACTAAAGCTCCTTTCAGGAATGCACTGCAAACCTGAACTTATCCAGACATTACCTGGCAGAGCTGTATGTGAGAATACAAATGTCTGAATCAGTTGGAACGGACATTAAACGGTCTTTACCCTGAATGCGCCCTTATACAAAGTCTGTGTAATCTCTGATTGCACCGAAAGTGTGAGAATTCACAGAAAGCGAGTGGGTGTGTTGCTGACGTTTGATGCCGCTTGTGCAAAACCAGCAGAAAAAAAAACAACTTCTGGGGGTGATGAAAGATGGTGATTTACATGAAGAGGAAAACAACAATGTCTAACTGGACAGACAACGAGATTCGGGAACTTTTGTTGGTAAGGGCCAACGCAAAAATCAAAAGACTTGATGGTTTATGATCAAATTATGAACAACTCAGTGACGCAGTGTAATCTGAAACATATCCGGTCTGCTGCACGCTCAGCGTCAGCCAAAATTAAACCAAACTGCAACTCCCAGGCCTGAAATTGAAGCCAATGCGAAAGGGCCTTAAACCTGCATTCTATCTAATTTCCAGCATGTGGCAACTCCACTGGTTGCAAAAAGAAGTCTCTTTCTATAGAAGTCCACGGGAAAATGAGTCTGACCTTACTTCTCACTTGATTTATTACCTCAGTAAACATTTTCATAATGACATTATGGCCTCAATCGCTAGTTTCAAGTCTTCATCAATACATCATGTTTCATTTTGTAAATCCTGTTCCCATTTATTTTAAAATTGACAATCTAGGGCGTGGCTACACACCGACCTGTCAATCAGGATAGAGGCTTAGCAATACAAACTCCCGGCTTCAGAAAAGTAGTCCACAAACCAATGGGTGACGTCACTAATGCTACGTCCATTATTTTTACCTATAATGGCGGACCTAATTCCTTGGACATTGTCAGACGTAGGCCTATCTAGTTTTCTGTTACCTGCAGCTTAGCTAAGTTGCGATGGTTTATTGGGTTCACACGTGCATATGATAGGGTAAGGTTATAAAATTGTGCTGCAGTTGGAAATCTCGGACAGGATACAACAATAGACCCATGTGGAGCTTTGATCAGGAACATATGGCTGAACTTCCTCTGCTGCTGCACTAGCCAGCTGCTGTCCGTTTGTTAAGAGAAGAGAGGAGGAAAAGAAACTGAAGTAAAGGAAACAATGCTGACTGTAATTCAGTGGAGAGAATGCTGAGTGGGGCACGCAGGAGAAAACAGAAGGAAATAAACAAGGAGAGGAAATGAAAGAAGAGAAAGATAGAGAGAATACTTATAAAGGAAGGAGGACAGCCTCAGTTTCCGGGCTGCAGGTCTAAAGGCGCCATGTTGAGACAGCAACATTTGTGCAGCGCCACACTGTCTCCTGCCTCATCTCTGTCCTGTCTGCCTCCATGTCCGTCTGAATGCTTCTTTCCTTATCCCATCTGTCTCTCTCTCCCACCTTTACTTTTTACCACAGGGGTAATTGACCAATTAGTTTATTGGTGGTTGGAGGAAGTGGAGGAGGCAGTTGTGCCAGTGGTGGATGTTACTGTATAGTGTGGTTTTACGGCTGCCTTATTGCCCCTTATTGCCTATTGGTGGTCAACAAAAGACACTCCAAAGGACGTTTTTTGCCTCCTGGAAAGTCCGCTTTCATTGACATCTTTCCTTAGCCTGACAAGCCAGACCCACATCAGGATGATGGGTCTGGGAACTCACCACTGGCAGGGCTCAATCCAAGGGCGTGATAAACGGTTGTCTTTCAAATTTCCTCTGCACTCACAGCCAACCAGAGCAACGCTAGTTGATAGATTAAACTCCGAACACATCTTCCTTTTTTAAGAATGACTTCAGTCTTAACTCCAAATCTTCCAAAGAAGACCAAAGCCAAAGCCGATTCGAAAGACCGCTGTTTGCCAGCAGCAGCAGCCATCTTCTTTGGTTTTATTTAGCAGGGAATTCACACGGAACCGTCGCAACTCTGCCGTCATTATGTTAAACCCGCACACCAACTCTATACACGATGTGATTGGCCTGACCAGAATTAGTTTTTTCCAGCTCACAAGCTAACGGAGAGTTGCTAGACTGACCCTGGCTGCAAATTACATTTGCTGCCGCTATGGTGCGTCTAGATTTCTAAGCTAGTCTGTCTCATTCTCTTTTTGTGATCAGCTTTGTCTCTCATATGCACATTCTAAATACACGCTGATTCTCAGAGTCTGAAAAGATATTACTGTTGTCTCCATCCCCATCCACTGACATGATTCCTAAATGCAATTCTTGTATTTACTGACCCATATGCTCTGTTAACTCGTTGCGTTGATTATCTGCTTCAGATGATGGCATGACAGCTCCAGAGGTTTTCCAAACTTCTTTTCACATCAGGGTCACACAGTTGTATATTCATTAAGCCAAGCAGAAACCTGGTGCTGAAGGGATTTTACTTGTTAGATATGATTTACTGCAGCAGTCTGACCTTCTACTGCTGCATTCAGTCACATTTGATTATAACCAGAGCAAAGCAATACTGCAAGTCTGAGTTATTGTACTTGCATGACCATTCAACTGTAATTCACTTTAACATTGATTTGCATTTGTCAATCTTTCAGATGACTCTTGGCATACATAAAACACAGCCAGCTTTCTTTAGGTGTTTTGATTCTGTGCCACAAATGTGAACTTCAGATGCGAAACAATAGAGCAATAGAGTTTGTGTTAATGTGTTATGTAAAGTCATAAACATAGAAACAATAAAAAAAGCAACTACATTCATTCCTTCCCTTCGCCATGATCTTGTGTTCTGTAGTCTGAAGACTGCACACCCTTAGAAATATTAAAGGGCAAACTCTGGTTTAGCACAACTTGGATTTTTTTGTTACATAAGTACATCACTAAACAGAAATTCTCTATGATCTGTGTCAGTGGTTGGGTGCACAAAGCATGTTAATTTAGGAGATCACTGTTGGTGTCCCGTTTCATACTAACGTCAACGTTAGTGTATTTTAATCATGACTACAATCTTTCCCTAAACTTACAAGAATAGTTCAACATTTTGGGAAAGATGCTCATTTGCTTTCTTGGTGAGAGTTGAAACGATCAGTACCACTCTCATATCTTTGTGGTAAATATGAAGCCAGTGCCAGGAGCTGCTAATTCAACAGAAAGCCTGGAAGCAGCTAGCTAGTTTCCAAAGTTATTCAAATCTGCCTACCAGCACCTCTGAAGCTCACTAATTAACATATATCGTTATCGTTAATTTATTCTGTACAAAAACTGATAGCTTAAAATTCCGTCAACTCCGTTCATTTCTGTAAAAAACTAAAACGGAAATGATTTTAGCTCATTTTTTATTAGTGTTTTAACCTGGCAATATACATTTAATTTTTCTTGAAGGTTTTACTTTCAGTTTTCAAAAAATATTTTTCACTGCTTATATCCCCTGGTCTGGGGTAGAAATAGTCCGGCAGTCCCTTATATATTTACCAGATACGAGAGTGCTATCGATCATCTTATCTAACTCTCAGCAGCAAAGTAAATTGAGATTTTCTGTTCCTGTAACCAAGTAGTGATTTTCCCTAAACTTCCAAATGTTAACCATAACGGACAGGAACGTAATTTGTAAATGAAAGACACTGACAATCTCATCATGACCCAGCCGCCAGTTTTACGTATCACTTTCTACAAAACAATTAATAGTACGGAAGATTGTAGTTATGTAAAACAAAGGATTGTTAACAATTAAGGTTAGGCAACTAAAACAAAGATTGTTGTTATGGTTAGTAAAAAGGAGAAAATTAATTGAAAGTCGGGCACGGAAGTCTCCTGCACAAAGGTCAAATGTGCTGAATTTACTTTCACACTTCACTTCACTTTTAACCTGACTCCGCCAGATGGATTGCTTCGCATTTGCTCTGGAGCTCGCGAGATCAGGATGGTCTCACGAGGCTACTTCACTTTTACATACATACACATTTCTTCCTGCATTGGCAATTAATGCTGATATTGGATGTGAATCAAGAGGTGCAATCAAGAATCGTGAATCAATAGGTTAATCATCCAAGTCATCCAATAGGGATGCTAGTTAGTCCTAGACATACTGGGCTGTGATCATAGTGGTGTCTGATCAGAAATCACTCACATATATCCTCTGGGAAGGAAAATGACATACAATGTATTTTGAAGCCCCATTGGTTTCAATATAACATCTAAACCTACTGTAATCTATTTCCTAACCGTTTTAATGGAGATTGTTGTCCTGTGCTCTTGTGTGAAATTTCCAAAACCAGCCGTGTGTAGAGTCCCTGGATTCATACAGGAGCTGTGTGATGTAGGTAGTTTCAAGTTGTTGGGCTGGATGCTTAAGATCACAGGAACTTGAAACTGCCTGAATCACACCTGCCTCAACTGCACACAGCTGCAAGCCAACAGACAGCAGAGGAGGAAACCAGGCATCAGCGGGAAGCATGGTGGCCCAATGGTTAGCACTGTGGCCTCACAGCAAGAAGGTTCTGGGTTTGAATCCAGGTCGTTACAGGGCCTTTCTGTGTGGAGTTTGCATGTTCTCCCCATGTTTGTGTGGGTTTCCCCCACCATCAAAAAATATATACTAGGTTCTAGGTTCTCCAGTCAGTGCCCTGCCCTTGATCAAGGCACTGGCTCAGATCTGAAGTTGGTCCCTGGGTGCTGTGATTGGCTGCCCACTGCTCCCTTGAGGGATGGGTTAAATGCAGAGAATTAATTTTGCTGTATGTGACAATAAAGTACTTTTACCTTTGACTCGACCCTAACCCTCACATGCCAAACACATGTTTTTTGAAAATGAAAATGGATACATGTTGGTTTTAACATGTGATGATGCATCAGAAACCACAATTAATATATAATTTCTTTGTCTACAGCAAGGTGCTTCCAAATGTCTTTATATTGTTCTCTCTGGTGTCTGTGGAAGCTCTTATCACTGGCTGTATTTGACATGGATCTCATGTAAACTTTATATCTTTTATGTGTGTTGTCAAAATGTCAAATGTGGAAACATGATTGCTATTCAGAAAGGACAGGTAAAAATGTAGACAAGCAATATAACATGAAATAGACAAAGTCATGTCTAAACAAATCATTTAAGCTGAAATTATTAAAATTTAAGTTTTTAAAAAAGACATCAGTAAGCTATACTGTATATCCTTGGTGTTTGTTTTCACATGTGTACTTATTTGGTCAATGCTAGCAAGCTAGGTTAACTAGCTTCCACTTTTTTGAGTGCTTCAACTTTTTTAGTAAAACAAACTTAAGAGCATGTTGGGTCCTCCCAAATGTTGCATGTTGTAAAGGGACAGCTGTCAAAAAAGCGCTTGACGTAGGTGGTGTTTTTCAGAAAAGTTTTTTCAACTTCAAAAAGAGCGGCAGAAAAAGAAGTCGGTGGTGGCGTTTAAATAAGCGCTCAGGACTTTTTTGAAAACACAGTTTACTCCATTGAATTATCACGTAAAACCGACACTGGCAGCTTAAATAAAGATGCCAAATGTGAACATATATCCTTAACAGTACATAACCAATGTTATGTGGACTTTTTGAAAAAGAGAAAACAAAAAAGCCTTGTATCAGAGTCCAGTCAGAAGCGCACCACAGAAGTTAACAGCGCTTCTCCTAGCAATGGCAACCCCCAAAGATCCACTGCGGCAATGGCAAAATATGCACAATAGCTGCAGCATAACTGAAGTGTACATTTCTTTATACCCAAAGTGAGGACAATTATAATTCCAAAAGTTTGACTTCAATGACAACACTGTCTGCTACTCCAGCATTTGAAGACTGTGTCCACCCACCCAGGTGTTTTCAGTTATTCTGGCTGATTAAGCCTCTGCTCAGGTTAAAGTGAGCCATGGCTCTGCTGAGTCTTTCTATTCTCATAGCATTAACAGGCAACACAACTAACAGGAGAGTTAGGGGGATGTCAATCAAGCACAGTCCTGAGTCAAATAAGTAAAAACATCTGTGTACATGTGCAGAGCCTGGACTTACACACAATAGGGTGCATACCATTTGTTTGTAGAATAGTCAAATGAAAATTATTTTTAGCTATTTCTTATAATGAATTGCTGTGCATATTTCTCTTCAATTGATCTGTGCCACTGTTTAACAGATATTTACTCTTACATTTTGAAGTGTGTGGCCTGGATTTATTATTGTCTATGAGAACAGACTTTTGATAGTCCACTTCCACATAAATGCCTATTGAAAAGGTGATTTGAAAGGAATAGTTCCACATTTTGGAAATGCACTTATTTGCATTCATTCTGAAGGTGAGATGACAAGATCAGTATCAGTTTCATGTCAGCATAAAGACTACATTTCTGTTTATTTACGGTTTAAACAAACTAGATGTGTGTGTGTGTGTGTGTGTGTGTGTGTGTGTGTGTGTGTGTGTGTGTGTGTGTGTGAGTGAGTGAGTGAGTGAGCGTGTCAGAAGGGGCCAGAGGTCTCATGGAATTGGCCTTCCCTGTTCCACCTCGTGCGCCCTCTGTAGTGCTGTGATGATGAACGCTGGCTGTGTTCATTTTAAAACATGTTTTATGAAGTTCAGCGTGCCGCCATGAAGCTATAAATATGTTCCCTCTCTTCCCCTCCTGTGTCAGTGGCGCAGGGTTTCTGTATAATTTGCAGCGCGTTTAATAGCACATTAACATTTTGCTGCTACACTCTGGCTGCGTTCTGGCGCCCGTACAGCACGCTGTACAAGTGCCCCATTCTCTCAACATTACATCAAAGATTGTTGTTGACACGGATTGTAAATGAAGCAGTTCACTGTAAAAACTCATGGTGCATTTTATTAAAATCCACTTATGTTTAATCATTACTTTAGAACTTATTAACTTATTAACATTTAGAAATATTGTAAGCTCATTAGCATACATCCTAGGGTTATGGATTAGTTTTATTTTCGAAAGTTTAGTTTAGTTGCATACATAGGAAAAAAGAGTATAGCACAATGGCATAGGAAATGATTCATATTATACACATTGGATGTAGCAGTAAATATGACCTGGGGGATTATTGTTTGAGGATGCAGTGATTTTCAGCTTTAATTCAATTACATCGACACGTTATGCAATGATTGTAGCCCTTTCTGTACATAGTTCAATACAGTAGGGGGCAGAGATTGGACATAAGCTTTCAGGGACACTCCGACAATCTTGTGTAGAGTCACACTCAGCCTGTCACAAGACTATAATATCTTCTGTGGCTCTGGAGGAGCTTTCTAAAGTCTGAGAAAGTAACCCAGATGATGTCACGGTGATGTCATTAGGGTTGTACATCATACCTGCATTAGGTCATCGCTAGAGCCGCACCCATTTTTGGGGGAAAGTAACATACATATGGAGAGAAATGGGAAAATACACTGAAATCTGAAGCTCCTAAGATGTGTGAATATTTTCTGTCAGTGTGGTAAATTACTAAATGATGCTGGTGACAGTTACTACTGATGGATGGCTAATGTTAGCTTGAGTGGGAGGCTGCTGCAGTCCAGTCATAAAGACTGTCGTCTCCAACTAAACCTAAGCATAAAAATCAAACAGCTGGCTATTACCAGACAACACTTAGCCTAATGATACCTGGGGATTCTTTCAAATGTGTGGAGATGCCCGGATAAGAACTATCCGGCCATTGTGTTGGGTCATTGATCCACTTAGATGGAGGAAGACTGAAGGGACATGAAGGCGATCTACCTTAATTATGGTATAGTATAATATAAAAACATAAAAAACAAAACGTTGGTTCAACAAGAAATAAATCCATATAAACTTGTCAAAATTATGATCCAAACTAAAGCTCACCAAATGTATTGTATGCCAAAACTGAATATGTAGAGTAAGTGTGGCTCCAGCGGAACCAGAACACAGAAATACTTAAGTTAACTACAAATACCTCTAAATTGTACTTAAATTCTGCAGGTAAATGCACTTAGTAACATCACAACACTCAGAGGATACCTGAACTCTATGACCGACAGACCTCAGGACACTTGGTCTGGTCTTCAGCGAACATGTGATCAGTCAATGCATTCTCCTCATAAGAAAACGTATGAACAACAATTCGTATGATATTCTATGAAATTACGGCAACTGCTGGCCCATAACGTGATGACCGGTCACATGACGGTTAAATTTAATGGTCTTTACAGTTAAATTTAGCAGAGAAAATGTTAATATGAGCCGGGTGCAGGGTAAGTTATGGTCGTTTCAATTCAATTCAATTCAATTTTTATTTATAGTATCAAATCATAACAAGAGTTATCTCGAGACACTTTACAGATAGAGTAGGTCTAGACCACACTATATAATTTACAAAGCCCCAACAATTCCAACAATTACAGTAATTCCTTCAAGAGCAAGCAGTGCTACAGTGGCGAGGAAAAACTCCTTCTTGGGAAGAAACCTCGGACAGACCCAGGCTCTTGTTTCAGAGGCCGTTGCAGTTAAGTTTAGCTGACAAAAGGTGACTGTCTTGCAGCGATGACAATTAAAGGAGAATTACAGCCAATTTGTATGTTAATCTTGATCGCTATAAATATGCGAGTACAGTCGATAGAAAAAAAAAATGACCCAAAATGATGCGGTCAACACGGAGTAGCTGCAGCTACATCTACAAGCTTCCACTTAGCTAAAACGGCAGTTGTTGGGGCAAGTTTTAGAGTGCCTTTGTGCCTCTTAACAGACACAAAATGCAATTGAAATGTCTGTGCAACATGAACAGGGCCCTTAAGTCACAACAAGATGCCTTTTCAACTCAAAATAAAGTTGAAAGTTGAAGTCAACCTTCCCATCCTTGTTGTACTATCGGCCTCGTGGCAACCATTAAAGCTTTGCTCAGTAGTAGATAGGTGTATAAAACATTCACAACCCATCTCGCATCATATCACTGACAATAGTACGCAACCATGACAAGGATGTTTCTCTAACATTAAGCACATGGTTTTTGTTGTTATCACAAACAGGCTAACATATTTTCTTATTCCTTTTTTAACAATAGCTTTATACAGTATCTCAAATATACTGTACAAGTGATGTATTGTGTGTAGAAACCATGTTGTGTTTTTGAGCTACTGAGATAACCAGAGAGATATCAGGAGATTGACTAAAAAATACCCTGTATATGTAAATTGTACTTTGTGAAATTTTAAGGATTATTAGCTGTGAAAACTGGAAACGTTCCTTGAAATCCAAAACCTTCCTTATTGCTTCCATACCAAAAGTCGAGGTTCATTGCATGTCAGTAGGTTTGGGTAATTTAAGTAATTGGACATTTGTTTTGGAATTTGCACCACTAATGTACTATATGAACTGAGGGGATCCTGCACTTCTAACTAATATTGTTGCCATGTCTTGTTGAGGGGCCTTTTCCTAAAATCTAGTTCCAGGAGATTTATTATTTCAGTTTATATTGTGCTCACATGGTGCATATTCCTAAATATATTGTGTTTTTTTTTAATCAAATTAAGAACTACATAACAGACAGAAACCTTCAGCCCAGATAATGTTTTCTCAGCATGAGAATATTGTTTGGTTTCTGCGTCTGTCTCCACAGAATGAAGCTGCTGTATAGTCTGTGTGCACTCGTCTTAATGGGAATTAGAGACAACAGAGTACACAGACAACAACGCACATGGAGAGATGAAAGCTTTGCCTCAGCCTCCCTAAATGGCTCGCCCAGCCATGGCTTTGATACATTTGCCTAATCTACTGCGTGGTGCATGAGGCAGAAACTGAAGAGACAGTAGACATAGCCAGTCTCTTCGTTACTAACATTAAGTTAAGTATTTAGACCCTATATTTTGAAAAACATGGGGAGGAGGGAAATATGTTAGGCGCTCTCCTGGTCTGATACAAGTTTGAAAATCATCTGCAGTTCTGCAAATAAGGAAATGTAGGGGATTACAGTCACAGTGAGTGTTTATAATGCAGAATATAAATAGGCATTTCACACACACACACACACACACACACACACACACACACACACACACACACACACACACACACACACACACACTACATAATATAAACCACACATTCCCTAAATTACTACATTTATTTTCTGAATTTCTCCAATGGGAAAAAAAAGCTTCTCACAGAAGTAAGATGTGTTGAGACAGCAAATTAGGTCGTAGATTTTAAGTGACCAAATGTTTCATTTGCAGTGAAGACTGGAATGAGGATGGAAGCTCAAACTAGGCAGCCGGCTATTATGGTCCAAGCTTTTACCGCTTGAAATGAACCCAACCTGAATAAGAAGGACAATACTACAAAATTAGAACCATTAAGTCAGCAAAAGTCTGATTTTCTCCTTGCTTATTTATCTTTTGGACAATTTGGTAGAGGCTAACATGCCAACAAATTTGTAGACAAACATTCAACAAAGGCTTTTGGCGACATAATGATAGGAAACATATAAATTAAATCACAAAACCAAGTATTTCACATATCACAGAGATTTGGTGCTGAATGCTATCATATTAAAATGAGGCAGTCCCCCCCCCCCCCCCCACACACACACACACACCCTCACCACAAGGCCAGGTGTTATGACATGTCTGTAAACTACCCCATGAGGTGTGTGTATGCTGTGACAAATGTTAGCCATATGCAAGCTAAGTATTACAGGATATTAGCCTACAAGCTACGTTTATATGGCACCTTAATTAAATGTAGGACAGCTTACTGTTCTGATGCAAAATAAAGAACAACTGTGGGGACAAATGAAGTGCTATCAGCTGGAGATAAAGTCCAGTCATAACTTAATTAGCTCCACATGTACAGTAATATGTTCCTCAAAACAGAATTCTTGTTCCTTGTATGGCTACTTGTGTGGTTGTGATGTGGAGAATGAAGCCCTGATACAGAGACAGGGTTGGTCTTACGATGCATGGCTAAATACTGCTTTGTGATCAATATAACAATTCGATCACCTTTTTTAATATATCTTACAAGGGTAAGCTTCAAACACAATATAAATATAAATGACTACTTGTCAATACTTGTGAAAAATAAAATGTAGTTGTAAAGGGGTGGACTGGTGGGTTACACAAGTTCATTTCAGCAAAAAAGAGATTTTCAATATTTGATACTTTTGCTTTTTTGTTACTTTATGCTTTCATTTAGTCTCTGTAGCAGTGACAAATACTGTTATATATAATTATGGATCAGAAGCAAAAAAAATGCTTGTGTTTCAAGAGCATCTCTTTCTTTAACACACACACACACACACACACACACACACACAAAAACACACACACACACACACACACACTATAAGTCACAAGTAACAGAGATGAGGATGATTTAGACTCTAACGCACACATGACTTTGGTCTTTTGCATGTCTGTGTTTTGTGGCTTTATAGGGATGGCAGCAATAACATAACTGTAACAAATGTTACATTACTAAACGTCTAGCTATGTATTCTCTTCATATTTTCTTGCACAAGCATTTCATCAACATTCAACATAATAATAATAATAATAATAATAATAATAATAATAATAATAATAATAATAATAATAATAATAATAATAAAGCATGATAATAAAGCAAGTGATTTTATTGTCATTGTAGCAAGACGATGCAAAACGTTTGAGAGGGTTTTTAAGAAGGTAATGCAAAACACACACACACACACACACACACACACACACACACACATACACACACACACACCTTTCTCTCCTTGTAAGATGTGTGTCAGAGCATTTCTTGCCGCCGTCGAGAGACCGCCCCACATCATGATACATTTCTACTTTCCCCTGCTGTCGTAGACAGTCAGTTAATAACTCTCTACTGACTTCATTTACAAAGGCAACTTTACCATCTGAGCTGTAAAGAGGCTCAGGGAGATGCCTGCAGCCTCCTCAGGCTTTTCAGCTGAGAAATACGATGCTGTTCATGATCTATGAGGCCCAGGCATGGGCTGTTATTAAAATATATAGCTCGTATCAATCAAATAGCGTATCATGCTCAATTGCCATTATTGTAACCACTGATGCTTTTTCATCAAAATAGAAAGAAAGCCTGATCAGTCATTACACATCATTTTGTTAAGTGAATGTGTATCATCCAGAATCTGTTTTGTTTTTTTTATTATTAAAGAAATGTTCATGTTTGATGTGGTAAATGTGTGGCTACATTACACAGGAATGCATATCCTAAAAAAACTGGGAATTGTTTTATGTATTAATAACCCATATTTACCACATCAAGCCATATTTACCAGATTCATTAATCAATCATAATGAGATTATCTTAGTTAGTATCTTATTTATATGACACCACGTATGGAAGATGTCTACATACAGCAGTATCTATACAGATACATCTTGAATAGCATTTATAACGCATTCCCAAATACTTATAGGTCAAAATAGCCTACAAAGGCTATGCCCACGTGTGTGTGTTAAATTCCAGAACAAAACGTTTATTAATTTTTTTACTACAACTATTTATCTCAACACACTATTAAAAGACATGTTTCTGCATTGTGTTATATGTATAGCTTCCATTTTATTGGCCAACTGAGTTGGACAGTATACATCAATTTTATTGCTACTGTAAAATATATTTCGACCCAGCTCAGGAGCTGTTGTCCTGCTTGTTCCCAGCCCTGAAGCGATTGAATGTTTTGTAAAAGAAAAAGAACAAAAAAAAACTGTGGTGAAACTAATTATCTAGTTGTAACTATATAGATGCATCTGTTTTTTTCCCTCAGTTTTACCCGCTACAATCCAATATCTGAAAGAAGCAGATAGCTTTGATTTGACCCCGACCCGCTGTCTTGAGTCTTGAGCCAAAAAGGATTATTTCGACTGTGTTCCTAAAATATTCGGTAGGCCTATGTACATTGTATAAATAGCCTACAAAAAACAACGTTTTGGCTATTGTGCGATATTTCATGAATCCTTAAATGAATGCGTAAAGATATTTCGGCAACAAAACACTTAATACAATAGCCTGAATTCTGAAATATGAGTCAATGGCCTTCAATACTTTAGGCTACTTACAGCAATAAAGCGGCCTGGGTCTAACTGACTGCGTGTTAATTAGCCTTGGACACACACACACACACACACACACACACACACACACACACACACACACACACACACACACACACACACACACACACACAGGCAGCCAACCCCATTCCACGTCGCCAACATTCATCATAAAACAAGGGCAGGTAGGTTGTGATAAATAATAAATATATTGCTTAATAAAAATATAATATTGCACCGATCAGTTAAATGAATACAAGAACTATAATAACGTGAAAATATGTCGTTTTTGAGATGTTCGATCGAAGGAAGTGTGTTCTCCCCTGCCTGTGTTAGGTGCTGGATTCTTTACGCATGTGTATATTTTTTTTAAGGTGAAGTCTGCTTCACACTGTGTTTGCCTTATGCAACAAAACCGGTTCAGTAATAAACTGCCAAAAGACATTTAAGCTAAAATCAGATTTCTAGCTGATTACAAGCAGTGTCTGCATCCCAAAACTTTTAGACAACATTTCACTTTCAAAACCCGTGAATGTGCGTAAGGTGTAATTAGAAATACGGTCTAAATGTATGCCTTCTAAATCGAGATCCGTCGGTGGAAATGAAGGCTTTCGCTCCAGGAAAAGCAAATCACAGCCTGGACTTCACATGTCAGTATTTCAAATCAGCAGAGACGATCGCGGCCTCAGTTGAACTGTTTGTACCTCGGTTATTTAAAATCTGTTATGGAAACAAAGACAGTAAGTGTGCAATGCTGAAGCTCAGTCGCGTTTCTCAAGTTGATTAAATGTTTTTGATGACTAGGCTGGTTTTATGGCCGTTCAATGACGTGTTCATAGGGATGCTAGAAAAAAGAAAGGGGATACAATAAATTCAATTTGCTGTAAATACTTTTATTGGTAGCTTTTAAACCTAAAATGTCCTCAGTTGGTTGATTTGGTCACAGCTTTAGTTAGGCTGAACATCGTTCACATGTAATGGATTTATATGAGAACCTCTCAGTTTCATATCAGCTGAGAACATGAATTTCCCAATGGCTTTAATTGGTTCAAAAATGTTGATCAACTTGGCATTCTGACGAGATATTAAACAGTGACCGAGGCTGAAATGAAGCAGTGGTGGAATATAAGTAAGCACATTTACTTAAGTACTGTACTTAAGTAACAAATTCGAGGTACTTGTACTTTACTTGAGTCTTTTCCTTTCATGCCACTTTCTGCTTCCACTCCGCTACATTTCAGAGAGAAATATCCTACTTTTTACTCCGCTACATTCATCTGACAGCTTTGGTTACTAGTTACTTTACACATTAAGCTGTTTGCACACACAACACATGCAGTTTATGAAATCTGATGTTTTATTATAAATTAAACTACCCAACAATATAACGGCCTGCAAGTCCAGCTGAAATGGTTCGACCATTAAACACACAACTGTTTGGATCCTTTACACTTTCTACAATGGGAGGATTTTTCTGCTTTTACTTTTAATAGCCTACTTTAAGTACATTTTCCTGATGATAGCCTAATTTTACTTAAGTAACATTTTCAATGCAGGACTTATACTTGTAACAGAGTATTTTTACAGTGTGGTATCAGTACTTTTACTTAAGTAAAGGATCTGAATACTTCTTCACCACTCCACTGTAGTAGGCTACTAAAGTATCGTTTTCGGCCTACATGACCTCATAGTCCGATTCCTCTGCGTCAACCTGTGTAAAGCCTGCTGGAAGATTATTTCAACTTCACGATATTTTAAGTACACATATGTGGCTAATGTTACGTTTCACAAGAACACAAGAGTCATAGCTTCCCGTATGCATTTAGGTTATTTTTTGCTATTTAAATATGCATTCCTTTTATCGTTAGCGCACTTCTAACGTGTGAACATGTGTGTTGAGGGGTCATTTTGTCCAAGTTAATTCCTTCATTGCACTCAGGCAACGTGTAGAAAATAAAGGTGGTTTGCAGATAATGTCTTCAATCTTTTTCAGCGCCACTGTCTCCAATTAACGCGCTGTCTGGTTGGCAGCCCGGCCTGCAGGGCGGAGGCCCTCCGAAAATTAAAATTCCCACAGCCTGCGGTCTGAGGAGAGGCCATTTTGACTGAAAAATATCCCGAGCATCTAGGACTGGAAAACAAAGTCGCCTAAAGTGCAGGGCTTAGGATATTGAAAAAAACAAAATGCTGTTTGAACTGACACATGTATATGTTGCGCCCCTTCAGTAAAAGGAGGCCCTTCTATAACACAGCACTGTAACTATTATTAGGCTAGTCTACTTATGGATGTTGTAGCTCATTTTTCTAAAAATACCAGCTGGATTCAGAACCCCTCTTTATAAGCTCAGGTCATGCATCTCATCAACCTTAAACAAACACGTTTCAGCCTGGTCCTACTGGGTCGCTGGCACCCAAAGGAAGCTGTCCAGATGAGCTGGGACTTGGTCCTTTAGGACGGAAGGGTAGAGGGATGTGGTGAATTCAAGCTCAAAGGCCAAAGCTGGGCGCCAGAGTCGCGACTGATGTTTAAAGGATTCTTGGTTTGGGTTTTTGTTGCTGCTACTGAAATGAAAGTCGCACCAGTCGCTCAGTGTGTCTCCAGTCTCATCATTTGTCCTCAGCAGATCTGAAAGCAGCGCTGTAGCCTATACCTTCATCCTCGTAAATAACCGCGTTAGCCCTGCGTAGTTCATATCGTCGTAAATAACGGTGTTAGCTGTATATGCGACGCACAGATCGGATTTATAGCCCCGACTAAAGCAGCCTGCCATCCACAAAGAGTCCAAGACTCCACGTCTGTGATAATTATAAAGAAATAAAGACTTACAATCCCTGGACTTTGATAAAGGTCAGCAGGAAGTCAGGTGTCTGGACTCACCGGCAGTCCGGTCTGCTGCTGCTCTTCAGTCTCCTCATTAAAAAGCGAAATGACGGATTGCATCCCTCAAACGCTGCAGACTCGGAGGCTGTGAGCACAAGAGGACACCATCGGCAGCTCCAACTTAGACCAGCAGAGCCAAGGTGGCCCACTATTCCGTTGCAGAAGGAAGCTACACCCGGCATCCAGCCTCAGTCCCCCGGTCCCTCCGCCGAGCTCCAGTCCGAGTTGTGTTTACTCATGGCAGCCCGGCCGCTGAGTGAGAAGCGCCCTTCACCCGACCGGGGGAGAGGCTGCAGCAGCTTCATTCGCCTTTACGGTCCGCACCACCACAGGCCATATATCAGCCCTATAAAACCAAAGCAGCCGCCCTGATGTAGGATTTTATTATGGTATTAAAAGGACCCCAAAAAAAGTGGTTGAAGTAGTTTGCGCTGTAAAGACAAGGGGCATAACCACGCAGGGCCCGATTTAATGGCGGTCGTTAACAAAAATGACTGTTAATCTGCCAATAAAACAGTGTCAGGCGGCTTTGCAGCTCACAGAAAACCTTCCAAGTATGTTCAGAAAGGGGGTAAATAATTAACCGCACATAGGTGTGAATTTTACTATCTATCTTGTCTTGGATAGAAAATATCTGTGCTGTTGACTCGAACTCAAGTGCAGGACTATATCGGCGCGTACTAATGGTGTTTTAAATGCACACTCCCTGATGTTGAGATTGATTTAAGTGATTGCTTGCGCACAATTCAGCAAGAGTGGATGTCCTCCCGGTAATAGCCCACATTGGCGCGCGCTTCACACGGAAATGTACGCAAGTCTATTTTGATAAGGTACAAATAAATAAATAAATAAATAAACAAACAAATACATACAAATAATGGCGCCACTTATTTGTCAGCTATTGTCTCCCCTCTGCATTTCATGCATACTGTCGAGACGAAGCATAATTTAACGGCTGGATATAATTCTGACTTGACAGCCGCCATAGATACACAGACTAGATATACGGACGGACTGTTCATTTTGCATATTGCATATAAACAAGACAATTTATTTAGGAGTGCAATATATTAGAGAGAGAGAAAAGAGAAAAGAGAGAGAGAGAGAGAGAGAGAGAAGAGAGAGAGAGAGAGAGAGAGAGGGAGAGGGAGGCCCGCGTGCAGGATTGATTTACGCTCCATTGACGCTTTATCATGCTCGAAGAAAAAGTCCGGCCAATCAGTTTGCGCCTCGCGCACAGACCCGACAAACCCCCGCGCACAGTTCGAGGCTGTAGGCTGTAGCACTTTGTTTCGCTATAGTGAGCAAGTTGTTTGGAAGGAAAGGGGACTAGTGGAGGAGCGCGCGCGCGAGAGAGAGAGAGACACACACACCCACAGAGAGAGAGAGACAGAGGAAGGGAGGGGGCGAGCTAGCAAAGGACAGAAGAGAGAAAGAAAGAGAGAGAGGGAAAGAGAACCATCTCGTAATGTCTCTCTTCTTGTTCTCCATTTAGTGAACTAGCGGCGTTTCGCAGATAATGTCCGAGAATGTCCATTTCTGGGACTTTGAGCAACTATTACGTGGACTCCATCATAAGTCACGAGAGCGATGAACTCTCAACCCCGGCTCGCTTTCCCAGCGTCCAGTATTCCAGCTCGAGCTCCGCCGCCGCCGCCGCCGCGGGCGGGAGGCAGCCCGGCGGCGCGGAGCATCCCCTTCCCGAGTCGTACCCATCATGCAGCTTCCAGCCGAAGCCTCCGGTCTTCTCGTCGTCCTGGAGCCCGTTCAGTCCACACCACGGTGCCAGTGGCCTCCCCACTGTCTACCACCCTTACATCCCAGCCCAGCACGTGCCCGCCGCGGACACACGGTACCTACGCTCATGGCTGGACTGTGCACCGCGCGGCTCCGAATCTGTCCTGGGGCAGAGCCAGACGGGGCAGGTCAAGCTGGAGCCTCAGCTCGGCCATCTCGGCGGAGAGATCCCACCCAAAATCGGCGGACATCACCAGCACGAGACCACCACGTACATTTTGGAGTCGACGTCCACGGCGGCGCACGAGCTAAGCCACCATCAGGCCGCCATCCCGAGAGCAGGGTTCGAAGAAAATAAGGACATTTGTGAAGTGAGTGAGGACAAAGACGGCCTGGATCAAAGTAAGTTGTTAAAGCAGGAAATAGCGCGTGGGAGAGAGAGAGAGAGAGAGAGAGAGAGAGAGAGAGAGAGAGAGAGAGAGAGAGAGAGAGAGAGAGAGAGAGATTGTAAATGTTTTAATGCCGCCATAAAACAAGAACAAAGAGCCGGAGAGCCAAAGTGCCTCCACCTTCTGCTCTCTAAGTTTACTGTGATATTTAGCCAGGATCATCGCTGTGTAATCAGCCGGCTCCTGCAGTAACGGATTACTCGGTATAAGCTAATGACGTTCCTTAAACCAACGTCTGAGTATAGTTTTCTAATGTGGCACATACTTCAAATAACCTGCAAGCGGTGGACAAAATAACATGAACATGTTGCAATGTAAATTAAAAGGTATACAAGAACAAAAACACGGCTTTACAATAGAATAAACACCCAACACAGTCTTGGCAAAAACTCTATATATGTTCAAAAGGGCTTTTGCATTATATTTATTTCTCTGTATTGAGGTGATGCTGTTATTGCATCCATATGACAGTTTGAAAATAACTTGTATGTGTATTCAGGATGGTAAGGTGATTTTCTGACTTAACCTATGCTGTATTATAGCTTGACATGCGTGAGCTAAAAAGCATACATATTTCTTTTTATCACGGATGATTGTTTTTGCACGAATAGGGCCCTTTTATAACCTAAGTAATAGAAATACATAAGCAAAGCAACAGTAAAGGAGGATTATTTAAGCAGTGGCAGACGCTCTAAATCAGAGGACAACCAGAAATATAAAGCGGAGAAAAAAAACTCAGAAACCTCACAGTCAGATTTTGAGAGAGCGTTGCTGATTTTAGGAAACAACTACATTGTTTTACGTTAGTAATTGCTCAGGGCATGCGCACTGCAGTCCTGTTTGAAAAGGGCCAAGGGCCAAATGGTTGGTGCTTTGGGTTTGTCTTTTTTAATTATTTTTTTTTTTTACTGCAGGTGGATTTTTGGTCGTGGGGCTCTCTTCCGTTACTTTGTGTCTTTCTTTCACACAGGGGCGCGCGCGCACAGGGGCTTGTGTCCGCGCTCCATTGCGTTTTAAAGCTCCTCATGTCAGTCTGTAACAAGCCGGGCTGATCGGCCAATCCAAACTGTTAAAAAAAAAAAATCCCTCTGGAGCAAACAAGTTAGACTTGTAGACAAAGCTGTAGGCCTCCTGGTCCTACCGCTCATGAAGAGCTAACCAATACGCACTAACCAAGAGTCAGTAGGCCTACCGATCTCCAGTATGGAGGCACTGGACAGGCTAGATTATCTTTAGGGTAACCACTCGTATAAGTGACCCCCTCCAATACCATTACTTCTGGGAGGCAGTCAGACATTGTTTATTGCTTTGCTTTGCCATTCATTCTGCAATCAATTGCTTTCCATCATTTTCCATTGAGACACATGCGTGCTTCTTGAGGGGAGGGGCCGCTCGGCTTATTGCCATATTTCTGTTCCAGCATTCCTATGTCACGACACTTTTCTGGAGCACCAAGTTGCAAACTAATAATAAGGATACAGCTTCTTGTTTTCACTCTCACCCACTCATTTGCGTTTCTCTGTCTTTCAGTTGAAACTATCGAATGTAGCCTATGCCAGGCATAGACATGGCCTGTCTTCTTCTAAAAAGCATTAAAAATCATAAAAGGAGTCAGGCCCTCCATCATTGACACGAGCCGAAGAGCGGGCGATTAGTTCTAAATAGAACGGAGGCCTCATAACTCAGCCAGCCGCGTTGACTCACTCCGCCGTACGGAACTCACCGCCGATCACACCTGAAGGGGACAGTCAGCACGAGCTCTCTGGACTCCCACAGCATGCATAGGCCTACATTTACACGATCACGTAACTCACACAGCGGCTTCTGATGCGCTTTCAATCTGTAGTTGAGCGAGGAGATGGGTGAAAGACAAAATAATTAAACTTCCCTGCTTTGACAAGTCATACAATTATCGCCTTATACTCTTTTGTGAGTTTGTATCTGGAGAACTGTGGCGTTTATTTTTAGCATTATTATTATTATTTTAACAATGAATGAATGGATTCACTGTTAAAAAAATGCATTGCGACCTTCAAAGTTCAGACATCATGCATGCCGATCATTTATTTAAACGTTGTGTAAATGCAGCTGATTGCATAATTAGGCTATACTTCAATCAAATAATGCACAATATTTCCCACCAGGCACAACTGTTGTAAATTATTATAGTCTGTTGGCTGCCGGTCATACAGTCGCATGTGTGTGGCTGTTTTATTCATCTGCTCACTCTGTAATAATACTAATATTTCACCTGTCATGAAATCGCAATCATCTTGAAATAAAGCTGGACGGTTTGGCAAGTACAACACGGCTTTCTTCTGTTTTTCTATCATCACTCGCACTAACAACAACATTTAATCCATCATGTGCTGGCGTGGTTGGCTCAGTTTGAATCTCTATTCCTTAGCTTCTTGACTTATTTTGGGTGGGAGAGACAAACGCTCCCTGCATGGAAAGAAATTCATTTTTTTCTTCTTAATTTCATATATATTTCTTAACCGAGGCTGATGTGATGTGAACGGGCTCTGTTTCCCTCCTCTAATCCCGCCGGATAAATCTAGTTTCTGCCAGAGGAGTCTGATCCCTGCGTCTGAGCGCGTGGCCGTTTGATACTTGCACTGTGTGTGTGTGTGTGTGTGTGTGTGTGTGTGTGTGTGTGTGTGTGTGTGTGTGTGTGTGTGTGTGTGTGTGTGTGCGTGTGTGTTTGTGTGCCTGTGAGCATGAGAGAAGAATGGAGGCCTCCGCAATGGCCTTTTCAGAGGAAGAAATACAAATCACAAATAGGCCAACACACACACACACACACACACACACACACACACACACACACAGAGACCCACCTTATTACAGCATCTGAGCATGCTATCCATCAGAGGGGAGCTGGTTAAGAGCTGGAAGGAGCCCAGCAGCCTCCAGTCTGAATTATTAGACTTTCCACCAGTGACACTGTGTGTCCCAGTCTGGCTTGGTGGGAGTGAAGACTTGTCTGTAATGGGTTCTAGTGCTCAAACAGGCCAACAACTGAGAGTCTCCTCAGTTAGAGAAAGTTTCTCTTTGACCTGTTTCAGAGCCAGCAGTTTTTCTTGTCGTTTGTTCTGTGATGTGCAGTGTGTCAGTGTGGCAGGTAGTGGGCGCTGCACGGAGCAGCAAGTGAAGGCTGTTGCTATTGTTCACATGGCAGCCATTTTAAACACTATGGGTGCAAATTATATTTTTCTATGCTGGCTAAACACTACTTTAACCCAACCCAACTCAGGTTCACTGATAAACTGAATGGTTACTGATTTAGCAAGCAACTCCCAGAGAAAATGCTTGGATTTAAAAGGCACGTTGGTTAGTGCAACCTCAGGTTAGTAAGCTGCTGACATAAACAGACTCTTTGCACTTCTCTCCTGTGTAAATATGAATTGTCACCTTTAAGGGAATTAAGTTGGAAATGTCAACACATTATGCTTCATAGCTAAGGCAGATTTGTATTGGCTGTGTTGGGATACATTACTTTGTGTAGCAATGGCAGAATGGTACCAGCTTTTCTATGGAAAGTTGGCTCTTTTTTTTTAAGATAATTTTTTGGCATTTTAAGCCTTTATTTTGACAGGACAGATGAAAGAGGAGACAGATGAAAGAGGAGAGAGAAGGGGAACAACATTCAGCAAAGGGCCACAGGCTGGAGTTGAACCTGGGCCTGCTGTGTTGAGGAGTAACCCCCTATATATGGATGCCTGCTCTACCAACTGAGCTATCTGGGCGCCCAAGTTGGCCTTTTTGATATTACAAGTGACAGCAATATTTCATCCTGACACATCTACAACTGTGTAGCAATATATTGTTTTGGAATGACGGTTAAAGTGGCCTCATAGCTTTCTGTGTAACTTGTTCTGGGTTAAAGGAATAGTTTGACACTTTGCGTGGTACGCTTGTTCACTTTCTTGCTAAGAGTTAGATGAGAAGATTTTACAGTAAATATGAAGCTAACCACCACGAGCAGCCTGTTAGCTTAGCTAAGATTGTTAACAGGAAACAGCTAGCCTGGCCTGTCCCAAAGTGTCAAAATCCACTTAAACCTCTAAAGACCACTAATTAACATGTTATATTGTGTTTGTCTTATACGTACAATAACGTAAGAGTAAAAATGACGCGGTGTCTAACGCTTATATAATAGTTTTTCCAAAAAACGATTCTGGTATGCAACTTCCGTTGGTTTTGGTTTTGCGTAGATTAAAATACATTATACTAACTAATCTTTACTTTCACACAAATATGTGTAAAGTTACTGTGATGTCAGCCATGCGTCTAATATCTGTGATGACTAATACATGACAATTATTTAAATACAGATTGAGAACAGCAACAGAACGACACCAGTTATCAGGGATGGGACAAAATAACGATACAGCCATATATCGTTGTCCTTCGTGAGATACAATAATCGATACGCTGGTGCCAAATATCGATATTTTAATTAACAGAATAAGGCGCTCTAAATCGATTTCCCTGTTACCAGCATCGCTACTTAACACAAGAATGAGGGAAACTTGAACATAGGTTAACTAGCCCGGGGCTCAACTCTAACTTTTTAAAGTGGTTGCTGGCTTGGCAACCAGGCATCAGCTTTTGGTTGCCGAAAATTGACAGTGTTTTAAACTGCCTGTATTTGGAGCAATTCATTTCATATGTAACTATACCACACATTTTAATAATGAAACAATGAGAGAATGGCTTGCAATACAATTTCTTCAAATAATGGTGCAACGGACCACAAACTCACACACTCTTGTGTAGTGCATGAACGTAGCTAGTGTTTAAACTTTACGGAGACAACCAAATAACATATTGACTTCTTTTGAAATAATATTTTTCAGTTAAGTAGGTTTTGATTTGTTTTTATATGTTAAAAAAAGACAAATATTGAACAGGTGGTTGCCAAAGGGGGCAACCAGAGGCCATGAAACGGCTGCCAATTGATTCAATCTGGTTGCCAAGGGCAACCAGGCAACCGTTACTGTCGAGCTCTGTAGCCGAAGAGGTTTTCAACGGGAGGGTGGACAGCAGTTTGAGGAAAATAACAGATGCCCCAGCCACGTTTAAGTCCAAAAGTCTGGACCCATAGTTGCTCTATAATTGTGTCATTTTGATTTACAAACTGAAAAAATTGTACTGCTGAATTGTGCTGTTTTCTAACAGTTTGGACTTGCAGTGAATAAAGAGAGAAAACCTGCACTTAACTTTCACAGGCATGTTGTATTCATAGTTAGACCAATATCATGATGCATCACTATAGGATTGTCTAGCAATATATTGCTTATCGCAGAACTTCTGTATCGTGATTTTATCGATATCGCAAACCATGTATTGTGTATCGTGACGTACCCTGTGATTCCCGCTGCTAGTTATTGACTAGCAATAACGGAAAATGTGAGTTGTATCATTGTTGATGGGTCCTGTTAGCACACAGTCATATTTTGTACTCTGTGTCCACTACATGTGTTCACATAAGTTGGTGTTTCAGAAGTTCTTAAGGCAAATGAGTTGGTACCCTGTATGTGTTGGCAAAAAGGGACAGATTCCTAACAGAATACAGCTTTTATCCCCAGAAAAATGTCATGCTTCCAAACTTTTTAAATTGATGAGGATACTGTGAAGGCTGAATTTGAAGATCACCAATTTGTAATAATGAAATTGTTAACCTGGACTCTTTGAATGCAGTTGTATCTGTACCAGTGGTAGTGTCAGCATCTTGGCACATAATAGCAGGACAAATGTAGGCAGAGTTTCCCTCCCCAGGTATTCAAAATGGCGGCTGTATGAAAAACATCACCTTTCAAAACATCACATCCAAAGCCGGCATCCAGCTACAGATTCTCTTTGTGTTACTGGTGCTGGGCGGCCATCCAGTATAAACTACAGGATTACACTTCAGTCTTTGTGCTGCTGCTGCTGCTGCCGGGCAGTGCAAGAAAGTTATTACCCCCGAAGTTTATTAACTTATAACCCGGGTGAACAACCCCATTAATTGGCGTGTTGCTGTTGGTGGCTGGGTGAGATGGGGTGTAAGGGTGGGGGAATAAAATACGACTCCTTGAAATGTAATAACGTGCCTTTGGGATATATGAGAGGTCAATTTCTGGAACTATTAGGGTGAAATTGCTAAGGGAGGGAGAAAGAGACAGGATGTGATATTAGTCTTCTAGCCGTTTCGTTCACAGTTTCTATGCAAGCAGCATTCATCATGGTGGACACACGCACACACACACACACACACACACACACACACACACACACACACACACACACACACACACACACACACACACAAACACACATAGTCAAAGACACACATTGGCCTACAATTGAACAAAACATGCCGCAGGGCCATAGCTTTACGGGATTATCAATTTTTTCGTCCATCTGCCTGTCTAAGCAACACCACAAATACACGGATGTAGCCTAATGAAAAAAATTCAACTGTAAGTTACAACTGTAAAAGCTATACACACATAACCCCCCACCTATTCTTTAGTTGTATCAGTCATCATCTTTACTGTCGTCCCACCCCTTGGAGAAAAAAAGTCTATACCTTCCACCATCACCACTAGCACCCCAACTCACCACCCTCCTCCACCGCTCCAACCCTCAACCGTTTGTCATCCTGGGTGACAGCCACGGTCGCGGCACAGCTCCGAGGGTAATGGATGGTCCTGGAGGTGATTATACACCCGGGGAATGCAAAGCACCCACTTTACAGTGTGACAAAAGCAACGCACACCCCCACCCAACTGTCCATCCTCTTCGCACCTCTTTACCAGGCATTATTTTGCTCTGAGATGAAATCGATCCCGTACATGCTGGCCATGTTGGAGGGAATTGATTCCAGAGGGTATTAAGGACATATTTACCAGATGATGGCCGCTAACTAACTTGGCTGGGGTGAATAACACAGGAAGGCTATAGGCAGGGGTGTACAACACTGGCAGCCATCTTGGCTTTGTAATCTTGTTCTGAACCCAATGGCCCTGACTCTAATGTGCTGAATTACACTGCAAAAACCTTGACATTTTAAGTCAAAATCATGAGAATTGTGACATAGCATACATGCCATCTGAACATTATGACTTAATTTCTTAAACCTAAAATGTCAAAATGTGATCTTCAAGTCCAAATGTTGACCAAGTATCCCAGAATTTTAACTTATTATCAATATTTCTTCTTTTCATCCCATTTTTTCTGTCCTTGCGTGAATCTTGCATGTCAGCCATTTAAATGTAGATGCATCTGATCAAACCACGCTGCTCATGGCGCCACACAAAACAGCTCTTTGTCCACAGCTGGGAGTTAAAAGAAGCATTGTCATGAATGTCATAGGCAATTTTGTGAATTGTCTTGGCATTATAGCAAGTAGGATCGTCATGGCAGTAAAACATTACCAGTGAAATTGACAGACGAAAGCCTCCGCCCAGTGAAAGTTAAGAAAAAGACAGACTCCTTAGGGAGAGAGACACAAATTTTAAATCTCCTCGCTTGGTGTCAAAAGGCGCGGCAGCTCAGGCTTTCCCCATGGCTTGTGAGTGATAAGATCATCCCTTCTGCCATTTTAGGCCAGAGGACTGTGCCTGCATTTTACATAGGGAGAGAAAATCTCCTTTAAAACCTCTTGCCCGTGCAGATCTGCTCCTGGCTGCAAGGATAAATCTCATGTTTCTTTGCAGTTTGCCAGAAACAATGAGAAGCTGTTTGGCCCTAACATTGCCCAAACTGATTTAGATGGAGCTTATTTCCCCAAATTCAGCCTCATGGTTAGACTGCATGTGTGCTGTGTTTCATTCAGCCTGACTTAGACTACCTCTGGAAGGCTTTAGTATAACAAAAACAGCCAGTGACTCTAAATAAACCAGGTTTCATACCAATATATCCAGAGTGGAATCCTCTCTTTGAGTCACATTTGGGTTGAGCACCGGCCTGCACTGCTGACTGATAAAATGCAATGAAGAAACAGTAGCTTTAAAGAAAATGCTTCCAGTGTGGTCTGCTTCCTGCTTTGCACGCTGCCCCTTACTGTTCATCATCGGAGATGATAAGCTTTTGTAAAACGTTTTATTTTTCCCAGCTGTTCGGACAAAAATTTAAGAAATAGATCACATTTTTCTGACATTTTAACCTTCTTGGGCCAATCTTGGGCTGTTTGCGTTGGATTTCTTTTTGTTGTATCAGACTCTAGCTGGAAAACTCTGTTTGTTGGCTTGACTGTTGTGATTGAGTGGAGGAAGAGCCTGACCTAACCACAGGAAATGATTGCTCGTGGTTAACGGTTTTATTTAGAAGATGTAAAAGTAGAAATGAATCTGAATCAGCTTTGGACTCTCACAATGATACTGAATGGGTTTTCCTAGTTGTTTCAAAACGGAAGTGATTTATGTGAGATTGCAGGTGCTGAGAGATTTTTCTAAACTGATAAAACTAATATTTGCATATAACGTGTTAAAGGGATGAAAATGGTCAAAATGAGAAAGGAGCTTCCTTTTTGTCATGGTGGAGTTGTATTTTTAAGAGCCTCTGTAGCGTGAGAGTGCCTGCATGCTGCCTCATAGTTGAGATGCTTTGGTGCTTTGCAGATAGCTTTCAGCCCTAAACTAGACCCATGCGTCTCAAACAAGAAGTGTCTGCTAATTACATCGGTCTGAAAGCCATAAAGAGGGGTGGGGTGGTGGAGGAGTCAGGGTGGCCTGGCAAACAAGACATATGGAGAAAAAGAAAGAGATGAAAAAAATCAAGACAATATTTCATAACTTTCTCTCCGCCGGAGAACATTCAATTTAGAATTTAGGAGCCTACATTTATGCATTACAACGTTGTCATTTCCATCTCAAAACACAAGTTTCAACAATCTCAAGCACATTGGAGCTTGTCGCATTTCTGATGTGGCAAAATGAGCCAAGGGTCATCATGTAAATGGACTGTTCTTATATAGCGCTTTTCTAGTCTCAACGACTACTCCAAGCGCTTTAACATTGTACCATTCACACACATTCATACACTGTGGCCAAGGATGCCGTACAAGGTGCCACCTGCTCATCATATAATCATTTACACACATTTACACTCCGATGCACAGCATCGGGGGCAACTCGGGATTCAGTGTCTTGCCCAAGGACACTTTGACATGGGACTGCAGGGCCAAGGATCGAACCACCAACCTTCCAATTGCCAGGCAACCACTTTACCACTCAGTCACAGCCGTATCATAAATCCTTATTTCCATTACCTTTAATTTCAATGATGTTGACAGCGGAGCGAGGCAGACAATGCACACAAAAAGGTATTTCCTCTAATCCCATCAGGGCCATACATGTCCCGCCATGTATTATTTTTTGTTTGTCCCGCTATGGACAAACCATTTAGGAGCAGAAGTGACGCAGTAACGGTGTGCTGAGCTACAATGTGATCATCATTCTCACGCAAAAAAAGTAGTATGAGGCCTGCAAAACATCTTCCACGATGTGTTTTTGTGTGTTTGCTCTCATCATGCCGAGGCAGGGGCGTAGCACAAAATTCTGGGCCTTTTCTATGGGCCCCTCCCTGCATCCACAGCTATTCATTCTAGGATCTTTTTAGGCCCTCCTCACATGAGGGCCCTGGGTACTCAGTCCCCCCCCCCCCAGTCCGACGCCCCTGTGCGGAGGCTAATTAGACTTCTTTTGTGACAAAATGTGATATCGCAAGAAACACACAACGCTGCCTGTTATCATTTGTGTATTGTCTCCGTGATTAAAGCATCTTCTATTCATATATATAGTCATTCGGTCACCTTCTAACAGGAGCCTCCAGAAAGCAGTCACATATCTCCCCGCATGCAGTTACTATATATAGGTAGACTATATGTAATTAACTGTGGCAGTGACTTATGTCAGCTAACTCATTGGCTAATTTAAAATTACCCATTGCCTTATTAATGCTTTTCCTTAAATTGTCAATGCAATTGGTTCAATTTTGTGAAGGTCTGACCAGGTTCTCAAAGCTGATTCCGCTAAGAAGCACCATGGAATTACTAGCAATAATGAGTAAACTAATAAATCCGCAGTTTTCCATTTTCTTTCGCTCTACTTCATACAAAATCTCCAATATTGAGGGGTTCTTTTCATATTTGTCCGTCGTGCTTTCCTCCTCGTGCATGGAAGCTGCATGTTGGATGGAGCGGGCCGTCTGTCTTCCACGTAGTGTCAAATAAAACAGCCATGAAGCTACTTGTGCAAATCTGCGCCCCTGTTGACACCATGAGCTTAGTTTACGCACCAAAGTGTCAATTGCACAGTCCGTTGTTTTCGAGCAAAACATTTACGCACAAGGTTCTGCGACTTTTACGCACGGAGAGATGATTTTTTTTTTTTTTATCATTAAGGAGTGTTTTGATGCTTCGTCTTTTTAATGTTCTGCAACTCTCTAAAGACAGGGCTGGAAAGAGTTCGCTACACAGGAGTTTATTTGTAATGTTATCATTAATTGATTGCCTTCTTTCCTTTCTTTCTCTTCTTCCAGATGACCCTTCGGCCAACTGGCTGCATGCGCGCTCCTCCAGGAAGAAGCGGTGCCCGTACACCAAATACCAGACGCTTGAGCTGGAGAAGGAGTTCCTGTTCAACATGTACCTCACGCGGGACCGGCGGCATGAGGTGGCGCGCGCGCTCAACCTGACGGAGCGGCAGGTGAAGATCTGGTTCCAGAACCGGAGGATGAAAATGAAGAAACAGAGCAAGGATCAACCCAAGGACTAGCGGGAATCTCACTCGAGGACGCACATACACATCCAGACACACACGCACGCACGCTCATACCATGTATCCAATTTGAAGTCCCATATTACTTATGTCTCGAACACGAAATGGCCTTCCCAATAACTGAAAAACACACACACACACACACACACACACACACACACACACACACACACATACCTGCAATTTCCAATTTGTTTTAATTTCCAGGCACTACCACGTAAGCTTTAGTCCTACACCAATCTATACATCTGATCAATTGATCACTAACAGACTCTGAGGACGCCGCCATGTTAACACTGAAGTCTTAAGAAGCTCGGAAACGCTATGTCTGGTGTTAGAAGGAGGCAACTTTTGAACTTTGGAATAATTTAAGTTTGCAGTCATGGAGGATGAAAAAACTCACACACCAACAGCAATTCCTCCTGGACCTCCTCTCCTTTAAATGGGTCGGACTCCATGTAAAACTGCAGATTGGACTGTTTGTTTGATTAACTGATAGCTCTTCATAGTTGTATACGCTATTATTTAGGCTCTGGTATTAGGCTGCATTATGGAAACGAAGAACGCAGCAAACCGACTGGTGATGCTACAACAGATGGGGGGGGGGCAGACTGAGAGAGGGATGTTTTACTTTTTCTCAAGCACTACTCTTCCTTTTATTACTAGTTATTTATTGTTCCGTCGCTGACATCGGAGGCGCGTGGAGGTGCTGAAACCGAGGTTTCACATGACCAATAAACACGGAGCCGAGTGGGATGAAGACACACACACACACACACACTCTCTCACACAGGTTCATCCTTCTTTTTCTTCTCCTTTTTTCTTGTTTCTCTCGTTGCTGGCAGAATTTGATTAGAAAGCGCCTGATGCTCGGCGTTGATACAAGCAGCAAGCCGCCGTTTGTTTCCCGGTTGTCGACCTAAGTAATGAGCAGATACCGGAGGGGGAGGAGAAGTGATGGGGTGCCGAGGGTGTTAACCCGACTCAGCAACCGGGGATCCGCTAAGGCTGCTGTCGATATCGTTGATCTCCACCCTTCAGCTTGCTCTCCAGATGCTTTATGCGCTGCGGCTCATCTGATTCCTTTAATGACTGTCGATAGTCGTCCCCTCCGCTTCGTGGGCAGAGCTTCAGTGAGCAGAGTTGAGCTGAGAGGAGAGTGCAGCCCAAAGCACCAGATTGTTTTAATCATATCCGTCCTTATTTAAATTAGGCCTCAAGCATCAGGACTCAAGTTTTCTTCTCGAATTCTGTGCCTATATGCTTTCGCACCACGCACTCTCAAACAGCGTTAAACACAGGTGACACAGGCGCTTCTTCAATTCAATTCAATTTTATTTACAGTATCAAATCATAACAATAGTTATCTCAAGGCACTTTACAGATAGAGGAGGTCTAGACCACACTCTATAATTTACAAAGACCCAACAATTCCAGTAATTCCCCCAAGAGCAAGCATTTAGTGCGACAGTGGCGAGGAAAAACTCCCTTTAGGAAGACACCTCGGTGGTGAGAACAACTTCCTGTTTAGGGAGAAACCTCGGACAGACCCAGGCTCTTGGTCGGCGGTGTCTAAAGGTGTCTTGATTAGACCGACCAGTACAAAGCATCTATGGCTCCTAATTCTCTTAGTTTACCTGCTATTTGCAGTGAAGGTGTAACCATGCTAATTTCAGATTCTAGTGCGCAAAGTCACATGCATATGTACATGAAGCACTGGTCTACAATCTGACTTCTCCTCAGTCACCATCCTTAAATCTTCATTCAACATGGTCATTGCATCTTCAAAAATACTCAGCTCTATTTTTATACATACATTAAGTATATTGTGTATCGTGCTATGCAAGGCGTGTTTCTCTCTCGTTACAGAAACAAATACGGACAGTGTGCGCAAGGGCGGTTTGCAAACGCAACCTAGGACTGAAGAAAGAGGGAAATACCCCGATGTGCTACTTACAATTTTTAAATAGCCTTTTTTTCTGGAAATATTGCTAGAGGTTCTATAACAAGTTTATATTAAAAGACATAACAGAACACTGCACCGCGCGAAATTATTTAGCAATAGTGTAGATTTACATTTAACAGCTCGGGGTATTATGTATATCAGGACAGACTTCGGTTTATACAGACTTTTTATTGATCTGAAAGTTAAAATATGAAGAGGCCATGTCGGATGGCCAGCTACGGCCCGTTATTTGAAGTGTCGACGTAGTTAAATGGCGTCCGATGGCAGTTTTATGGACGGATCATAAACAACACATTGGTTTTACAACGGTGTGTGTGTGTGTGTGTGTGTGCCATGTGTTTGTGTGCATGCGTGCGTTTGTGAGTGAATGCGTGTGTGCGTGTGTGCGTGTGTGTGTTTGTGTGTGTTGTAGCCTATTGCAGACCACAAAGGCTGCTTTTGCTTCACCATTGTAAACATTTGACACACAGGTAACGACACACACACATAGTTTACGCACAGTTGCGCGGACATTGCCTCCAGTTTAGTTGATGTCATTTGTCATTTGTAGTTTACACGCAGCAATGGACAAGGAGCCTTTTTTTTTTTTTGCGGTTTGCGCATGCCTCAAGTCACTTGTCATTTGAAGACGTTATTTCGTCGTTTAGCTCTTTGTGTGTTACATCTGTCGGATGGGAATGCTTCCTGAAAAATTAAAACATACGTTTCTTGACAGGACATATTTCTAATTTATTGTATATAAAGTGAGTAACCTTGTCTTTCGTATTGGAATGAGTTAAATATGCTGAATATTGTTTTTGTCTTACTGGGACATGACATCTTACTGTAATATAGATGATTTCTTTCTTTTTGTCTGTCATGTTCTTTAGATTCTGTTTTCCATGTTGTTGTGCCGACTGTCTCAATGATCTGTTCTGATGTCAGTCCGATGAGCTCTTTGTGTCTATTTGTTTCATGGTGAACAGTAATGAGTTGGACTCTGCCGCTAAGTATTGGGACACAGAGGACGGAAATGTTTGATTAAAATGAAGCAAAGCATCTATATAAATGATACTTCTTATTTGAAATACCTGACTCTGTTACTTTCCGCAAATGCTATGACTTAGTCCCGCTTCCTGTCCCAGTATGTAGCCTACTCTCCTGACTGGAGGAACAAAGTTTCTGGAGTTTTTTGTATTTTCTTTTTCTGATGATAAATATGGACAGAGCTCCACAAGCCATTTTATGTTCCCTTCGCGTTTTTTTTTTTTAAATCTTGGCAAATCTAAGCCATGTGGCCACAGTAAAGATATTATTAACGAGCAGGCAAACTCCAGTCACTCTGATCCTCTCCTCTCTGTGAAATGTTCCAGTCCTTCTTGTATGTTTTCCTCTCTTCTATGTGTTGTTGTCTTTTTTTGTGCGATGGCACTGCTGATGCTGGATTCCTATTAAAGAAGAGACTTTACAGTACGACCATGTATCGTGTCGTTGCATTGCTGCTTCTCACTGCTAATTTAATACAAGTTTGAAATATAGATATGTAATAATAGTGAATAAAGATCAGTTAGACATGTATAACTAATATAAAGAAAGCTATTAGGTATTTGTCTTGTCTTTTCTCCAGATATAATGTGTGAAGAGAGAAAGAGACATAGACAAACAGGGGGCTAGGAGAGAATGAAGCGGATGAGCCAGCATGTGTTAAAAATATGTGTCTCTTCAATTGTACACTGAAGCTTAAAGCAGAGGGGCGTCTGTTTGGCTGCAACACCAAAAGACTGTCATAAACCCATAAACACCCCCCACCCACACAGATGAGTGCATTCATTAGAAGCGTCGCCGTCCATTAGGAGCATGTGAAGCCTCTGCGGTTCCTGTGTTTGTCTCCGCACCAAATGACTGGTAGACACAGAGTCTGATGAGGGCTGCTGCACAGAGATCCTGCAGTTTCCTCTCTTGCTTCTGGCATTCTGTCGAAGCAGTTGTATTGAGGCTTGGAGTTGAAGTAGTGCAAGTAGCAAGAGTTGCCATTTGTTGCTGTCCATGCAAAAGAAGCAGAAGCAAACTATGACATACAATAGCAATGGTAAGAGAACAGTAACATAAGCAGAGGGACATTCAGTAACCCTTTCAGCTCCATGGGTTTTAGCACCAGAGTAGTGCTGGTAACACTTATGGTACATATTCTGATAATTATACCAATTGTGAAAGGAACATTTGCAAAGTGATGCCAGTGTTACTACCCTTTTAGAACTATGTCAGGTCATGGGTCTAAATTCCCCAGTGCAACTCCACCTTCCTTAAAAGTTTGGGACTATAGTCAACAAAAAAGTCGTTTTCTGTTAAACATTTTTTATATATGTTAATATTTAGGCTTGTCTCTATATGTCTTAATTAAAATATCTACCTAAAACAACTATTTTAAGAAACGGAGTCTAGAATATACCCCTGCTATGTGTAATAGCAGAATGTACCATTTCCAGAATCCCTGAGGGCATGACCCCAGTTTCCAGTGGGAGCTCTAGCCCTAGTTGCAGCAGGACTAATACCTTTCATGCCTAAACCTACAATTTTCATGTTGCAATCTGATTGTAGCTGCTGCCAAATATCAGTAGTAGAGCAGTAGTACTAACAGAGTAGTAACAGTGGATTTAGCTGCCGTTGTCTTGGCAACACTTCATCTTAAGCATGTATAAGCACATATAAACACTAATTGAAATGGTTTATAACACACGTTAACACACTATACTGAAGTTAGTTTTTCTCAACAGTTAAAACTCTTCAAATGAAGCATAACACGGTCTAACAAATGATTGTGCACCTGAATAAGTCCTTACCTTGTGTTATATTATGAATGGACTGTTTATACACATGCTCAAGACTACTAACTGTTTATACACCAGTTATGACTACACTAGGAGGACATAAAGGAGGAATTATAGCTGTTTTAACATCTGCATTGATACACACAAAGACATGTTCTTGTATGTGATTGGTTACATAATAGTGTGTTGTATTGTGTAATAAACCATTTATTTAACGTATTATATAGTGCTCATCAATGCTAAAATGGGGTCTTGAAATCAAGTGTTAGCATTATCTGTATCTACTAACAGACAAACAGTGCTGGCAGTAAAAGCAGTGTAAACAGCCCTGGTGTAAAGAGGTACAAAGTCTCTCCGCTTCACCCTGCATTGCTGTACCCAACCAATGAGGCCTCAGGGTTTAAGGAGATTTAGGTTTGGGCCCCAACAAAGCCATCCCATAAACCATCTGCGGACTCGACGGCGGATGATTGTGATACTTCTCTAAGGTCTAGCGGGGTCGGAGCTTCATTAAATCCAGAAGCCCTGCACTCTGCTGCAGGCCTCCCTCCAGACTCAGCTCCACGTCCCAGGGAAGGGCTGCAACTGCAAGCTGCTTCACCCAACTGTGTGTGTGTGTGTGTGTGAGAGAGAGAGAGAGAGAGAGATGGGGGCAATCTGTGACACATGGCACAGTAAATCTAAGAGAATGCCGCTAGCAGGAGCCTCACACAACAAAACATATTCACATCAGGTTAAAGCAAGGATGAGTTTCGGTTATGGAGGCAGAGAAACACCAGGGAGACCCCATGGTCACATCTGAAGGACGGCATCAGAAGCAGCACTGCTGTTATTATGGGTAAAATGAGAAGTAGCAGATACAAGCAGCAAGAGTGTGCTGACCAAAGAAAAGGAGACATTTGATACCAGTCTTGCATAGGGATTTATTAAGTTAATAAGAGTAAGTAGAAGCAACATTGGTGACAAATTATCACTTGTATTGCCAAAGTACTTTTTACAACAGTAGAAAAGTAGTCCCTCAGTTTCCACCAGCTCTGGAAACAGGCTGGAGTTTGTTGCTTAGATAGTCCATATTGCTAAGCTACATAAACAAAATAATCTAGCGTTACTGTCTGTTTAATCACTGTGTATGATAATGCCTGTGTGCATCACTGGTCTGAAGTCAGTTGTTGGAGTTGTGCTGAAATTGTCACCCATACACCAACACCCACTGTACCCCCAATCCCCCTTTCTCTGTAACCTATCCAAACTGTGAAGCAATGGAAAACTCCAAATTGGCTCAATGTGCAGTAATTTAGCTGTGCAGCTACACTGGAAAACGTAAATTTACAGTAATATACTGCCAGTAAACTATTGTTTATTTTCAGTACGCATACTGTTTTGAAAGTTTAAAGTATTTTACTGTAAATAGACAGTTTCTTACCATATTATGTGAATTCACAGTAATACACTGCTGCAGTGTGATCCTGCCTTTTCCTTAATTTTAACAGTAAATACCTGTAATCTGTACATTTTGCAGATAGTGGTGTTATAGTATTATTTTCTCCCAGAATGCAATGCCATTTACAGCATGATCATGTATAACAGTATAACAGTAAGACAGATTTTAGCTGTAAATTTACGTCAAAGGTTTACAGTGTAAATAGGTGCAGGCATCATCATTTTAGTGACGATTTCAGAAAGTAGTTGGGCCGCACAAGAAAAACCACGTGCTGCTGCTGGCAAAATTCATATTTCAACCCAAGCCAGACGTGTCCAATCCAATATGTCTTCACTTTATCCTCTCATATTAAAACAGAGTCTACAGATAATAAGCGGCATCGCTGACACTCTGGGTGGATGTTAGAGCGCAGGAGGCCCAGAGCAGCTCTCCCCTGCCCCTCACACTGAATGAGCTGTTATACGCAGCACAGCTTCTATAATTCCTCAAGCAGCTGAGAATATCACTCATATTCATAAATTTTCTCATGGTTATGAGTTATGATCCCGCCGATACAAACGGCTGTGTGGATCAGATCACGTCAGCCATTCTGGACTCATTAACAGTTAGATGGCAGCCAAATGCTGCTGGCGTCTCTGCACATGTTACAGCTGTCTCGGACTGAGAAGACAACATATAATAATAACATAAAATATAGTAAGAATAATAACAATATACATGTTACAGCTGCCTCGGACTGAGAAGACTAAATATAATAATAACATCAAATATAGTAATAATAATAACAATATACATGTTACAGCTGCCTCTGACTGGGAAGACTAAATATAATAATAACATCAAATATAGTAATAATAATAACAATATACATGTTACAGCTGCCTATGACTGGGAAGACTAAATATAATAATAACATCAAATACAGCAGTAATAATAATAATAACAATGACAGTATACATGTTACAGCTGCCTATGACTGGGCAGGAAAAAAAGTGACCTCAAATATAAAAGTATGTGCACAAAAAGCCTAATAACACAAGTAAGCATGTGTTACTTCACTCTCTGTAATAACACCCTAAAATATAATTATTATTCCAATGTGCATGGTCCAACCTTTCTCGCCTGCTCACGACATACAAAAGATAATACAACAATAGAAGCAATAGAAATGAAAGAAAATTAAAAAAAAGTCCACTTACTAGCTTGTTATGGAGATTACATTACATGGTGCTCTCAGGTAAACAGCTTGGGAGAGACTGTGAAGTGTGGGTGAAAGCTCTAGGAAAAAAAAAAAAACCTTGTGAATGTATTTCTTTGTTTAACTATTTCCAAAACACACACAAATAAAACAATAGAGATATATCAATCAATTAACGTTCTGTCAAAATATGCACATGCTTTATAAGGCTACATTACATGAAAACATAAATAAATATAATCTAAAGGCCTATATCTATAGCCTATATACAAATCATATTATATATACTGTGTGTGTGTGTGTATATATATATATATAATTCGGGGTATTTTTTTGTAATACTGACAGACAAAATAAACAGTTCAATAGGTTGTGATTTTACAACACCTAATAAAAAAAAACTATTTAAAAGAAACATAAAATGTCTCCAAATCCCATATAATAATAATAATAATAACGGAAATGAAAACGTGTTGCAGATGCTTCAAAAAATTTAAAGTAAATCAATAACTATCTCTATTTCCCCACTAAGGTTTCGAATTAAGAATCCAACTTGCAGCAGACAGTCTGATATTATTTGTTCGGCACGAAGTTCGCCCCTGCTGGCCCATTACTTAAGACAGCAGCACACACACAGTCCATCGCCCCGGTTCTTCCAAATGATTCCCATCCATCTGCATTCACAGGAGTTGTGTTTCAAAGCCACAAATCTCTGACCAGTTTGATTTCTCGCCCAGTGGAGCTTCACAGGAAAGATGAGGCTTCCTGCATCTATTTCTTCTGTAATTGTAAAACCACAAGTGGACTCCGCCGATCACAACACCCGTCAGGGTTTGTTTCATATGTTCTATTTTACTTTGCTTTAAAAAAAAAAAAAAAAAAAACGAAATCCGATAATATTTCTCCCTTTGGGCCAATAAAGCTCCAGCAGCCTCCTTCTCCTGCTCTTCCTCTCCGTTCTCACGTCAGTTGTTTTGCACACTTCCTATTTTCAAACATTGAAACAAACAGCACGAGAGGAGCAGGATGTGCTGCACGCACCGGGGGTCTCGAGCTCACGGGTGAAAAAAATAAAAAATATAAAATACAAAAAAAAAGGAGGAGGGGGTGGGTGGGTGATGAGGGATGCGGGAGCGGATGCGTGCGGGATAGAAGAAGCCGCCGCCGACTGTCGTAAAAAGAGCAAAGAGGAAGACAGAAAAGGAGAGGTGAGGAGAGAAAGAGGATTCAACGCGGTGCGGCGCAATAAAAGAATATGACGGCAATAAAAGTTTATAGCGTATAAATTTCTGAAGGTTACGAACTAAACGGCTGTAAAGCAAACACGCCGAAAGAAAGAGAAGGGGGGGGGGGAGACACACAGAGAGTGGAAATATTAGAGGAAAAGTTTCAAATCCCCCAGCATGATAATTTATTTGGTGGTTAGAGTGGGAATGATAGGCGCCGAAGACAGAAGACGAGAGCAAATATTAGTGTTATGCTTCTCCTTGAGATATGAGAATTGAGAGAGGCAGTGGGGAAAGGCCCGGCCATGCAGGGGAAATTCATGTTTGGGATTCTCCTCGTTTGGTGTTGAGCTAGAGTAGTGTAGCAGCGTGGAATGGGGACGAGTCTCCTCTCTCTTCTTTCTTTTCAGCTTTGGGAGTTTTATGGTTTTGCAGCCGTTTGGCCTTACTGGGGTATGTTTTGCAGCATGAATGTGTATGTGTGTGTGTGTGTGTGTGTGTGTGTGTGTGTGTGTGTGTGTGTGTGTTGAGGGGCCTTACAGGCTGAAAGGATGCATCTGAGAGAGACAAAGACAAAGGAGATTGGACAGGAGACACGCTCACACGCACGCACACACACACACACACACACACACACACACACACACACACACACACACACACACACACACACACACACACACACACAGACACACGCACACACAGACACACACGCACACAAAAACAACAACACCAAAAACATAGCTAGCAGACCCCGACGTACAGGGTGTGTTGTGGCCGGCTCCATGCTTCTTTTCCGGGCTAGGTGCACGGCGGGGCCCGGGCTGAGGCAGAGAAATGTCTGCGTGAGGTTGGACCATGTGTGGAAACACGGAGGAACCTTCGAGAGGGGTTTTGCCTCCAGAACTGCTGTCTGAAGGTTTAAAAGGGGATTACATGTGTTGTCATTATAGGCTACTATTTTTATTTTTATTTTTTTAAATCTCGCGCTATGTCCTTTATCTGTGCTTACACCGTTATAGGGGTTCATATTTCCACAGGGGTGAAACTGAGGATCTGGGCTACAGTCTCTTCAGATTGGTAACAACCGCTTTTACAGTCTGTTTACAGCCTGTAATTTAGCAATCTGCGCGCACACACACACACACACACACACACACACACACACACACACACACACACACACACACACACACAGGTCCCTCAAACATAAAAGCAACGATCATCTGCGGTAATAAAACGGGTTTGTCTGGGTTGAACTGGACGCTTCTATATGCGCTTTTTGTTTTCTTTAGTTGTTTTACAGTTTATAGTAGCAGCGATGATGTCTAAAACGAAATATATATTAGAAATAATAATAGAATCAAAGATACAATCAATACAAAACTGTAAATATAATCTTAAACACGTTTATTGTTAGGTGTGTAATTTCATCATTTTTAGTCTTATTTTGTTTAATTTTGTTGCATTAATTAGTATTCTGTATTTTATATACAAACAGGCCTGTATAGAAACCGCAAAAAATGTAACTAATTAGTTATTTAAATGTATAGCCTTATATAACAGTCCAACATATATAGGCTATATGTAAGCCAGTATATACACCAGTAATACGCGCACATATCCCCTGTGTTAAAATGCTACAATTGTCAATAACATATAGGCAGTTTAACACATTTAGTCAAAAAATAGTGCAACGTGCGTTTATACAGTATAGATACAGAGTTGTAGCTTCATACAGACTTAGCAGTGTCAGCTTAATGTATTTATCTACAATTACAAGGAAAAGCGCTATGAGATAATATAAGAAAGAAAGTATTAGCCTATAGAAGGTAGGTGATTCAATATTTACGCTTATTAAAGTATAAAGTAAGCTATACAGCTCAGACCTGACTGCCTAACAATCGGAATAAAATAAAGCCTATAGTTCACACAATATTGCGTCAGTGCTATATTGACCCACGCTGTGAGTCAGTGTTTTTCAGTTATAACAACTCATTAATTGTATCTGCAAGACAATATTTGGTTTGGATTAGTTTCCTTTACATTTCCATGTGACAGGTCTGTCTTCATCTAGCAAATCCCAAATCAGCCCTCACATCTGGCCTCCAATTACAACTGTTATATTTTAAATCAGATTATATAGGCTTTATGTGCAGACTTAATAGAACTATAAAGATGCATTAAAGACCGACGTTCTCCCTGTGGCCTTACTGCAACCCGCCGCTTGATGGCACTCTTGCTCCACCGATAAAACAGGCCTCGCCTGATGCTTTGCTTGCGTTCATGGAAGACTCACACATGCATGGGCCCTTTAAGGGGGTGAAACTTGTCGTATTTCTTTCCTTAGTGTATTTAAAGAGGCTATTTTTAAGGAGAAGTGAGGTGATTAGGCCACTTTTTGACTTTGCTTTAGAACATTCTGACATCCGAAGCAGTTTCAGGTCATGTTCACATCGTACAGGGATGAAGAGGAAGGGTTGGGGCCTTGGAAAATAGGCGTGCAGGATACGTATGGGCTGCCAGGAAACGGTTATTTTCCTACTGAAAAATTTACACCAAGGACGTTCGCACCTTATCCACTTTCTGGCTCTGCTCATGTAGAAGGTGGTTGTGGGGGTGCCAGAAACATGTTTCCTCAAAATATGAGGGATGTCTTAGGATGAATAACTTGCAGCGCATATAAGAAGTCACGTAGGTGTTTATGTGCACTGCTGTGGTGGCCAAATCCATTCTTTCCAGATGTTTTAGTCAGTGAAGATTTGACGCAGAGGACGTGACGCAAAAGACGCGAGGGGTGAAATCTAGTTTTGATGTTTCTTCCTCCGAATGCATTGCGGTGAGTGTGGAGCCAGTTATTTAAAGCGTCCCTGATGTTCATTTAGGCCGCTTGTTGTTTTGCCCAAGTGTGTGTATTCTGCTGGAATGACCCAAAGACATTGCTTCCACGGTCTGGCTTTGACAGCGGGGATGTGTGGGAAGTTCTCCAGGCGCGTGGAAACGACATTCACATCACACCATGCACACAACAGCTCTCATAAGCAAACACTTTATTGGAAGTGTAAAACACGGCGCAATGAAGTTTCAACAAGATCATATTCTGGGCAATAAATAGGAAAAATACTGCGGCAATTACTCCTCGGAAAGTCGGGCGTACAATCAGCTGATTTACCACAACCCAGTCTGTAATTCAGGCGGATGCTGGCAACATTTGGGCCTCTTGTGTCAGCGCGGTATAATCTAAATAAATAAAATTCGGGAAATGACTTTTTTATTTGTCTGATGTGAGCCGCAATGGACGCGATAACATCCATGTTGGAGAAATAAACTGATAGCTCCAAAACAAAATAATCAAAAGGAGAAATTCTAATTTAGGTCTCACACAGGCTGCTGTAGCTGCAGAAACCTCCATCACCGAGTCCTCATATCTGATTAATCAGCATTTTTCAGGCCTGTAGAGGGCACAGATTTTTGGAAAATAATTCTTGATCTAAGTAGTTAAATAACTCCACAGTTGAGTCTGTTGGGCTAATCGCTGCACTTTAGGCCATCTTACTTTTTTACAAGGCAAAGCCTAACCTTCCCACAACTCATCCCTCGTTAGAAAAGCCCTCCTTCTACCTCAGCTTACACTCCAACAAGAAGGACCACAGCCTTGTGGAAAACATGACGAAAATGACAATTAAATACCGGGCTGGGACGAGGCGTTTACGGCCCCCGGTCGCGCAAAGTGCGCGTCGTAAAAAAACTCCTTTTTTGTTTCTCTGCTGCAAGGACGTAAATAAGCAAACACTGCCCCTCCGCTTTATGGAGCTTTATAGTTTGTAAACGCGTTTACAGCCACTTTCTCCTAGCCTATTACCCTCCCCAGCCCTCCTTACATGTTTATGGAGATCATATTTATAAAAGTATACGATGATCAGAAAGCATGCGTGCCGGAGCTCGTCTATTTTCTGACCAGCAGCAGTCGGATTGGAATGGAGGACAAGAAAGGCTCTGACAACTGGTTTTAAAACCTCAATTACATTTATAGGCTGGTACTTGTTAAAACCAATACCAATTAGAAAGCAATACCCGTCTCATCTCTCTCTCTCCTCTCTCTCTCTCTCTCTCTCTCTCCTCAGCCTGTGGTGACCTCTCTCGCAGGCTCCCTGACATTTTCGGGCCTCATTCGCTTCGCTCCCTCCTTTAAGGATTCAAGGAGAGATATGAGAAAAGGCAATTAATGAGAGGAGAAAGATGCTCTCAACGATGCAATGCAATACTGTTACCCCCAACCAGCATCACCGCCCAACCTCTATCTCAGCTTTAAGTAAAAAAAATCCATCTCCGCTTCTCTTGGTTGGCTGGCTGGACTAGTTGGTGTGTGTGTGTGTGTGTGTGCACTTGATCAGATGCAAAGCGGCAGAATTCTCATTACCCCCCTCCACACATACACACACACACACAGACTCTGATACCCCCGCCCTCCTCTCTTCTCTTATCCTCTTTTTCTTCAATCTCTCACTCCCTTTGCATTATCACAGGCGCACGGAACTCCTCGAGCCGACGCCGGGAGAATATCATCTAGTCTTACATGCGCGTGCACGTACAAGAGCAAAAACAAGAAGAAAAAAAGTGTAATAGACCCTATATGGGTTTTGTGTGTGCGCGCGCACACGCTCGTGGACGTTTGCCTGTGTGCGTGGAAAAGCCAATGGGATGAAGAGCTGATAATAGATGCAAATTATCCCTGAAACCGACACACACATACACACACAAGGGCCAGGAGGAGAGAAAGAGTGCGCGCTTGAGAGAGCCGGAGAGAGAGAGAGAGAGAGAGAGAGAGAGAGAGAGAGAGAGAGAGAGAGAGAGAGAAGAGAGAGAGGGAGAGAGAGAGAGAGAGAAAATATGAAACAACTCATTTGCAGAGGAGTAAATCACGGAATACCCGTTTGAGAGCGCGACAGGGCTCCTGCTTACAGCGCTAACACCGGAATTGTGATGCGCACGAGCCCTTCCTCCTCCTCTACTTCTCCCTCTTCTTCTCCTTCACCTTCTTTTTCTTCTTCTTCGCTGGAGAGTTTATGGAATCGGTGTGATTGTTGTTATTGTCGTTGCGGTGGTTGTGGCTGTTTGTGCTCTGGCTGGCTGCCGTTACCGTTACTCACACCGCTCGTCTGTTGTGGCCGTGAAGTGAAACGCCACAACAACGGTCACCGACACCGGCGGCAGACCTGCCTCACTCTCTGTCTCTCCCTCCCCTTCGCCTCTGTGTGTGTGTCGGTGTTTCTCTGCCTCAAACCGCACGACAGAAGCCGAAAAAAAAGAAAAAACAATTGAAAGCCGCGGCTCGCTTCCTTCAGTCCCGCTCTGACTCTCCTGAGCCGTACACACACTGAAACAACAATAAACACCAACACAAAAGATGAGTTCATATTTCGTCAACTCGCTCTTCTCCAAATATAAAAGCGGGGACTCGTTACGTCCGAACTACTACGAGTGCGGTTTCGCGCAGGACCTGGCCGGCAGCCGGCCCACCGTGGTGTACGGCCCGGGCTCCGGCGCCACCTTCCAGCACGCTCCGCAGATCCAGGACTTCTACCACCACAGCGCTTCCACGCTGCCCAGCAACCCGTACCAGCAGAGCCCCTGCGCGGTCACATGCCACGGCGAGCCGGGCAACTTCTACGGATACGACGCCCTGCAGCGGCAGACGCTTTTCGGGGCCCAGGACGCGGATCTGGTCCAGTACAGCGACTGCAAACTGGGAAGCGCGCCGGGGCTCGGCAGCGAGGACGCAGAGGGAACCGAGCAGAGCCCCTCACCGACGCAGCTGTTCCCCTGGATGAGGCCGCAAGGTGAGGAAATGGATAGACTGGCTGCAATGATTATTATTATTATTCAATTTTTTTTTATAGCTTACGTTGTTTAACGCATATCGTGCCGAATCCTCTTTCCCTGAAGGTGAGTGACCATGTTAGGAGCAAAGCTGCTGCTCCCCCAGGAAGGGAAGGCAGAGAATGTAGACACACAGTAGGAAACAGTGGAAGAAAGTTGGGAAAGTGGTTTTAAAAGAAACAATTTGAGCAGGGTAATTAGAGCTTCCTGCGTTCAAAGCACGTTTATGGTTTTATTGGCAGCACCAAAACTTGTGAATGACTTTAGGGTTTAATTACCCCGGCCATATACTGAGAGAAAGGACGGGAGGAGCCGGGATAGAGAGAGGGAAAGAAAGCAGTCAAAATAGGCGAGAGATTGTTGGGAGGGAGGGGGGTTGTTCCTGAAAAAAACCCTCCAAAAACCGAGAAACCCCTGCTTACAGCAGATGGGAAAGAGTTGGTGGATATAGTTGTTTCCATCCGCACAGACCCGTTTTAGACATGGAGCTCTGACCCGGGTTAAACTTTTACTGCCTTTTTTTGTTGTTGCTTTTACGACTTGCCTGTGGTCTTCGGGATTATCTGACTACACGGTGGCCAGTTCCCACAGGGTTAAAGCAGGGAGGAGTGCATGTGTGTAGGCTATGCGTGGATATAGAGGATAAAGAGGAAATAGAGGACTCTTTCTCTGATGTAGCACCTTCGCAGCGTGTGTGATCTCGAAACACGCTGGCTTGTCTGATCCGCTGACCCAAATATCAAATCATCCCATGTTGTCCGTGTGGTTCAAATTTCAGCTGGCTTGCTTTTGTGTCCTGTGTGTGTGTGTGTGTGTGTGTGTGTGTGTGTGTGTGTGTGTGTGTGTGTGTGTGTGTGTGTGTGTGTGTTTGTGGCTTTGTGTGTTTGTGTCTCGCACAGTCTGTGAATATGGATCAGGCCCGATTGCTCCAACACGATCAGATTATAAATCTTACTGGAATGTGATTTCTAAATAACATATTTGCATTACAGGGAAGCCAAGATAATAATTGATGGCTTAAACCAACACCACAATAAGACTGATTATGCAAGGAGGCAATTCTGTGTTAGAGAGGCATAGACTTAAAGGAAGAGAAAGAGAGATAAAGAGAGAGAGAGGGAGAGAGAGAGAGAAAGATCAGTGAATGGATTGACATGTATAGTAGCCTATTTTGTTTGAGCCCATATTTCTTGCTGTGTGTGTGTGTGTGTTTGTCAGTGTGTTTGTGTGAAAGAGAGAGAGAGAGAGAGAGAGAGAGAGAGAGAGAGAGAGAGAGAGAGAGAGAGAGAGTTTATTGCTTATGTTCTCGGTTGTATTTTTTAAAGTGGGACAGCAGACGGGTTATAGCCTGTGCAGGACTTTTGTGGCTTCATGATTATGATCATAAAATAGAAAATAATAAATAAAAAAAAAACACAGGTCTGTATTCAGCTCGAGCTGCATTCTCCTGATCCATATAAGACTTAAACCTGCTGTAACAGTAGTAATAATAATAGCTAATTCACATTTACTCTTCAGTGCCTCCCAGCAGTGTGTGTGCGTGTGTATGTGTGCGTGTGTGTGTGTGTGTGTGTGTGTGTGTGTGCGCGCGCGCTTGCGTTGCTCCATGTGTATTGTAGTGTATGCATTGGAAGCTTCCTGTTTGTGCGGCCTGTAAATTGTCATAATTTACACCTTTGAAGCCTCTTATATTTTTCCAGCACTTGCCCGCCCCTGCTCCGCTGTGTGCGTAACGACTTGTCAAATCATTCCCAGTTTCAAATCCTACTGGCCACACTCATGCGCGGGGCAACAACAAAAACGACATCTGAAGAGGTTTAGTCCTTCTTTACCAACGATGACAGTGATTAGTCCCAAGATTAATAGTTTCCAAACAGTATACTTGTGCATAACAGCGTGTCGGTCCGGGTGCAGGCAGCTCCGATCATCCTGGGGCCGAAAAGTCAAAACAGGAAACCAGGCGTTTTAAGCCGCTGAAGTCCGAGAATGCTGTATTCGCACGCAGTTAGAGCCCGTGCACGGCTTGATGGGATATTATCGTTGCTCAGCGTGAAGATTTATTAGTTATAATAGTAGAAAAAAGACGGACGGTCTTGTGTGGGTGAAACGGGAGGACAGAGCGCAGCGGTTATCCTCCCCGTTTACCTCGGAAATCCCCCTTTAACGAGGGGGAACATTTCATAATTTGTACTATAAAGAGGGATATCGCCTCCTCCACCTTTTATGTTATAACCAGCACCAGAGGAGGCTCCTACTCATTGAATATGTCTTGAAATGCTCTTGAGCCCCCAAGCTGGAGGTTTAATATCCGAGTTTGATTTTCAACTCGTGGATATGAGCAGTTTTACGACTGTTACCGCTGAGGTTAGAAATGTTGATGAATCATAGTCTCTTTACTTTCTCTTTGAAAATAAAAATAGAATTAAGTCTGATTAGGCCGAAGAATGCACGTTGTGTCCTTTGCCTCGGCTCTCATTGGCATCTGTTGTCGAGTGGAAACCTCGTTTCTGCTTCCTCCAAAATGTCAGCTGCAGACTGCCATGCATTTCTTTACGGCTTATCTAATTGGCTTTGTAAAGGTTTCATAGGTCTTAAAAATGTTTCACTATCCCAAGACATTTTCCCAGACCGCCCAAGACCATGTAATCCTCCAGCTGACTCAAAAAACAGAAACATGCCAAAGAAATGATACAAACGATACAGATTTGGAGGATTTATTCCTCCAAAAGCTGTTTGATCCATCTCAGTTGTGTATGGACTGTGGGTGGTGGATTTGTGCAGTGCACTGACGCAGCCAGGGTTGGGGGTTAAATTCTCGATGCATGTTGCACCGTCAAAAACCCCTCCGGATCAAAGCGTCCGTGCTGTCATTTTATCCAGGAAAGTGTTTCACATTTCCCTTAATTCATGGCTGGTGACAGCAGCGAATGTGGCGCCTACTTCCCTTTGGTCCCTATAGCACGAGATCACGGCGCCAGCCCTGTGACAGATAACACATACAAGACATTTACATCACTACAAGTTCATCCATTTCCATAAAGAGTCCCTTGTCTGCTTCTCGTGGCTGTTTTACCATAAAAAGCAGCTCCGTGCCCATAGACGGACACTATGTTGAAATCCAATGAGAGCATGAGAGTCGCAGTACTTACAAGCAGGAAGCATCCTGCTGGACTTAACTTTGTGGTAGATAGCCTATATAATGGACATTGAAGATACTTTTCACCCCGTACCTGCAGGCTTTGTATAATGTGATCAGTAGATAGACTGATTATAGCAGTAAATATACTTCCTTGGAAGACATTACCCTCTCCCTTAATTTAACCTAGAAACGTTACTGCTCTGGAAGAAATATATACGCGCGCGCGCGTGTGTGTGTGTGTGTGTGTGGTGGGAGGTGTGTTCAGACCAGATAGTGACCAAGAAAATGTTACTTTCCAAAAACAGTTTTTTCTTTAATTTATCAGAAATATTTCAATTCTGGAGGTTGTGGTGCGTTCTGTTCTTCTCAGTAACATTAGTTATGAACAATAATGCTTAACTTGCCAGTTTTGCAGAATCTGAATCAGATCAGTCAATTAGAAGCAGCATTTTTTTTTTTTTTTTTTTTTTACTTCAAATCTTAATGATCATAGGCATTTTTATGATGCAGTAATCAAAGAGGAACACAAACAGTTGTATGGAAATATATACATATAATAAATGTCCTGTATGTGTAAGCTATCGGGAGTTTGCTGCTCACGTTTAATTGTGCCAGTTTTATTCGCCCTTTTGGTACTGACATAACATGCAGTTTATTTTGAATAATTTAAACGATAATTCAAGTTTCAGGTTATGCATATATCACGTGTAATAATAATTTATTCATAAATGTGTTTATATTTTTCAGTAGGCTTACCTAAGTTGGAAAATGGGGCAACTTTAAGCATTTATATGAATTAATTATCATATATTAATCATTATAGTATCGTCCAGTTGGCTGGAATACGCCTGTAGGAAATATTTAATAAGCTTGCAAGGACATCATGTCTGTCCTCTTTTGGGTTCATGAAATGCAGATGATACTATTTCACAGGTTATGAATTAAAACAAAGTCATACACCTTTTAGTCCAATGATTGTCCAACGTGTGTGCAGTAAACACAACATCTGACCTTGCGCGTGTATTATGTATTTATGAGTTGTAGCCCAGACTGTCTGGGTACTGGCTTCTCTGCCGCAGCTCAAATACACGAAAAGAGAAACCAAAAACAGCAGAGTGAATGATAACCTGCTGGTTCGGAAATACTATGACTACACCTTCACTTTGCATTGTTAGCACCATTTCTAATTAAAAGTCTTGTTCGTCATTAGAGGCACGTTCTTTCTTCTCTGTCTCTGATCATTTTTCCCTTTGAAAAGTGTTCATGATGTATTTATAGCATCAAATATTCAGGTGTATCATCACTTGTCATCACTTCTGTAAGTGCTCAGTAGATTATATTTATGTAACTGTTGCAGAATTTGTGTTTTTGTTCTTGGACTCATGTGTAAAGAGTAGCAGGCTAGCAAGATAAGTGTGTGTGTGTGTGTGTGTGTGTGTGTGTGTGTGTGTGTGTGTGTGTGTGTGTGTGTGTGTGTGTGTGTGTGTGTGTGTGTGTGTGTGTGTGTGTGTAGACAGAGAGAGCATCCTTTCTATAGGACCCCTGTACATTAACGTCATTTTAGGATCACTCTAACAACATATATATATATATATATATATATATATATATATATATATATATATATATATATATATATATATATATATATATATATATATATGTTGTTTTTTTTTTCCACATCTATCACGTCGCATTCTAACATTAAGGACATCACCAATTTGACATGAAAATATCTCTTATATTATGAACTCAATGTGAATTTCAATTCAATAGCAAAAGTAATTTCTGAATCCAACAAAACCTAACCAACAAGTTCTACATTTTCAAGTTGTCTGACTTTGAAACCTGGCGCCAGCAATCAGTTAATTCACAACGTGTTGATTGTCGTCAATCGATTGATGAAGTCTGACGATTGATTTGGTATCAATGAATTGTTCATTATTTTTCAAAAGACACGCCAAACAATATTTTCTTTCGCATTTGATCTTTTTTTAGGCTATATCATTGTTACTCTGGGTTTGGGACTCTCGACTGGACCAAAACATTGTTGTATGAAGATGTCCCGTTGGGTTTTTGGGACTTGTTAGGGACATTTTTCTTTTAAAATAATCAATCAATAGATTGACAATGGCGCCCTCACTACATAGGCTACATAAGCAAAAGTTGTGATTTTTGTTTATTTTTTTTGTCTTGTTATTTGACATGTCAATGTTTAGATAAAAATCCGAACATGAATAGTCCATAGCCTTTTGAATCACCAACCTACCAGGCCTATATGTTAGTTTGGTTTTCATGTAAGGGGCCATGACAGTGTAGTTTTGACACTGATAATGTCCCCCCTCCACCCCCTCCCCATTCTCCCTTCCCCCCCTCCCCTCACCCCACCTTCGCACCAGTAGCTGCGGGCAGGAGGCGGGGCCGCCAGACCTACAGCCGCTACCAGACCCTGGAGCTGGAGAAGGAGTTCCTGTTCAACCCCTACCTGACCCGGAAGCGCCGCATCGAGGTGTCGCACGCGCTGGCGCTGACGGAGCGGCAGGTGAAGATCTGGTTCCAGAACCGGAGGATGAAGTGGAAGAAGGAGAACAACAAGGACAAGTTCCCGAGCAGCAAGAGCGAACAGGAGGCGGTGGAGAGGGAGAGGAGGGAGAAGGAGCTGCGGGACGGCAGCGGAAGCGGAGAAGGGGAAGGTGGTGAAGGAGGAGCAGGAGGAGGCTCGGCGGTGGCGGTGGCGGTGGCGGGCACGGCGGGGTCACAAGCCTCCGGTAACGAGGATTGCTGCGAGAAAACCCACAAGCAAATGTAGGGAGGTGGGCGGTGAAATTATGAGGAAGAAGGGGGGGTTGAAGGGCGAGAGATGGAGGACGAGTAGGGTGTAAGTGTTGGACCGGAAGGGGTGAGGGTGTGGGGGGAGGGGGTGTTTTTTGTCTTAATTGAGGCCATTTGGACTGCTCCGCTTTCTCCACAATTGAATTGATGGAAAGGAACTTGACTCTCCAAAATGGCGATTGGTGAGCCGGACGGACTGGAGGGGCCTCGCGCCTCTGTCTGCTGACTGTAAAAAAAAATGAAGCAATGAAGCAAGAAAGTGAACTTTAAAAAAAAAAAAAGAAGAAGAAAAAAAACATGAGGCGGGGTGGATCCATCCAAGTCAAACAAACATAGTCTACTCTAGTGTTTAAAAAGAAGAAGAAAAAAAAAAAGAAAGTAAAATGATAGCTTCCTTTCTTTGTGGAACAATTATCGTGGAAACATTTCTATATTGTTAGAAGTTTATCATTAACAATTTTATCTTTGGCAGCTGTATAGTTTTTAAGTTAAAAAATGATGATGGTGCACTTTTTACTGTACTTCTCACTTCTATGTTGTTGTTGTTGTTGTTGTTATGGCAATGATTGATTGATTGATTTATGATTATGATGATGACGATAATGACGACGTAGCAATTAATGAAATTTCCAACAACATGAAACTGCCTATTTATGCCGTTTTAGTAGGTCGGGTCTCTTTTTTACACACTCTAATTGTCGTTTTAGTTCGTTTTTTGATCGGTGGTGTTTGTTTTATGTTGTCTTCCTTTTCTCTTTTTGGGTAAAAAGCATGCGCACAGTGCAGATTAAAAAAAAGAGAACATTCATAAAAATAAAACCGAGGAAAAATGTAATAAACATGATCGCGTTCTGCATTTAATGTGAAGTGTCTGTTATGAGTCGATGAGGGTGGATTTTATGGTCACTCAATTATTTATTAAGAAGAAGATACAAGTCCGAGGTATTATGACCACTCTATAATCAAAAACATTGGACAAAAGAAAAGAAATGCTATAGGAGTTGCTTCCCTCTTTCCATTTCTATTCTATTTTATTAACCCTTTCTCCTCTTCCTTTCTTCCCTCGCCTCCTCTCCGTTCATCGCTCTCATTCCCTTCCTCCCTCTCTCTCCTCTCTGTTCACTCTGTCAGCACCCAGACTGATAAAACCGTTCAGTTCACGAGGCCAAACATTTAAGCCACGACTCGGAAATCTCCTCTTAAAACAACACACACACACACACACACAACCCACAACCTATCCAAACATCCCTTTATTTATGGCCTGGTCCTCCACCTCCACTTACATTATTCCAGGCCTCTAGATTCACTATTACACAGCCTTCCATCATCATCACAATGACTAGTTGAGCTCGGATTGTTTCCATCTGGGAAGATCAAACACACTGAGCATGCGTATTTAACCATGCGTATTTATCTTCAGACGTTGAACTTCAGCTTGTTATTCAGACGGTAGGGGGAATCCCCGGTGTCATCAGAGAACTAAATATTGGTCTGATCATCTTTCCAGGAAACAGACGTATTGTTTTTCATTGAAAGCTATAGGAAGTCGAACACAGCCCTGTGTATTTTTTGCATGTTAGGGCCTTTCAGACACACAGAGGCTGCAGACGTTACAGAGGCTATACACACCGAGCTGTCTCCACCAACAGTAAGCTAAGAGGCCACATGAATGCAGTCCGGTTTCATTTTTGACATTGCTCTTGAAGGCCTTCCCCACTTGTTGTCGTTATATTGAGCAATTATGTAGTTTTGCACTTCCATAAAGCTTAAGGACTGATCATAGATTTTAAAAATGATCAAAATATTAGCAATAAAGCCCAAGATATCCTAAAGTTGGCCCATAGTATGGGTCAAGTTCCAAAAACACTGGAAGTCTGATCTACAGTCCAAGCCCAGATGCTAGATGATGTTATTATAGACTGTTTTCACAGGATGGGTCTTAGTAATGAGTAAACAAGTGCCCATTTAAGTTGTCCAATTGACACCTTATGGCTTGGTTTGGTGCAATGACAACATTGTAACATATGGATAAAATATAACATATGCTTTGTCAGGGATATAGAACGAGGAAGTCCTGGATGTATTTCCGTTGCTGTCCACCAACCTTTATCAGGAGGGAGACAGGCATTCAATGTCTGACATTGAAACTCCAACTTGTCAAATCTGCGCATGGCCAAAAGAAATGTCAACCACAGGGTAGCTTCATTATGTGCATATACAGTATATATGTCCCTAAACGGACTAGTGTTCATATGTTGGAACCACACCTGACCCCAGGTTATCTGCACAAATTTGACTACACAGCTTGAATTTTCACCATGTGAGCACAACATGATAATTAATTAGTCGATTACTCGATTCAGCATATTCTCACAAATGTCATTCAATCAAATGACCAAAAGCCAATTGACACAAATGGACCTGGAGGGGTGCTGGTCGGTAACTTTAAATCTACTGTATGTCTCCAGAGGTGACAAACTTACTTACAGCTTACAGTATATTGTTCTTTATTCTCTGCTGCATATTGATCAACGTGTTTCTTAACGACTTCATGTATTCTGTCTAAAATCTGTTCTATGTCAAAGCAAAAACAGGGACACGTTTTTTTTTTTTTTTATTCAAATCACATCTGCTCAGTCGGATGAGAACAAACTGTCTGATTCTAGTTGAGTGGACATGTGATGTGAGTCCAACGTCCTTTGTTCCAATGAGTCAACAACAGGGACATGGCACTTGCCCTTATGGAAAAGTAAATGACTTTGTGGCCCCGTGAGGACAAGATGTCTTACACACATCCAAGCGTTACGTTTCCGGTGTGCAACAAACATAGGCTATATTTAAAAGACCTTGATGAGAAAAGCAGAAAAGTGGAGTTTACGCAAAATTACGCACATATATTAAAACTGTTTCTTTAGCGTGTGCGCGCGTGTGTGTGTGGCTTAAACTACTAACTTTTTCTTTCTAATCCTTTAATTGTCTCACATCTTCCCCGTTCAGGACAAATCAAGATTTTTACGCACGTGTAACTTTGGCCTGTTAAACATTACACTCAGTACAGAGATTGCACCCTGCTGAACTATGTGCTACGCGGCGGGGAAAGGTTAAAATCACGGTATAATGATCTAAGGATCTAGCACGCCAGGTGAGTTCCCTCTGTCGGCAGTGCCAAATCAGAAAGGCGGGTGCGATTTATCTTGAATGGCCTGGAGTATGGAGACACGCCGGCAGCATCAGTCATTAGAAAATGTTCTTCTTCCTGTTCTTCTTCTCTTGCAGGACATTATAATGGGTTCAGCAATATGTTTCTTCTCTTTAACATCCAACACCATCCTTCGCTTGCTTCTAACACAGGCTTCTAGTTTTGTTTGCCTAGCTTGCAGCTGCAATATTTCAAGAACGACGACTCACTGGTAAGAAATATGAACCTGTAATTCTTATGTTTGGATAATGAGTTGAATTAAAGTGGAGTGCGGCCTCTCGTAGCCGCAGCAGTTGCAATATTTCATTGTGAGCCTTATTGCAGAATGATTACCAAAGTGACGTTTGACTGCTTCTATAAACGTCCCTCTCTTCTGTAATGCTGCGTATCCATGTTTTCATCCATTACTCTGCCTGCAGTGACCAGTCAGCTGCGACACACTGTACAGTGGGAGCAAAACAACAGCCCGATTTGTTCTGCTTGCGTGGGACCTTTTCCCCTGCATGTGTGGTCTCTCTACAAGGTATGCAGGGATAGGACGACGTTTGTGGAAAACAGGGGAAAATCCATCTCCTCTTTTAGTCATGTCTGCGACTTTTGCACGTGCCTCGAGTCAATCCCTTCCAAGTCCAATCAATATCACATCTAATGGTGTTTTCCGCTTTTTGCGCACGACTTAACCCGCTCCCAACCCAGCAAGCAGGACAGTAAAGATTTAAGTGCGAGCTGGATGTTTGTCAGCCTCAGCCGTTTTGTTTTCCAGCTCTACATGCGCTCAGTGATTAGTGGACACGTTCCGAGCTGCTGAGTATTGATTGTATAATGTAGATTGTATGGTGTGCTCTCTCTGTGTGTGTGTGTGTGTGTGTGTGTGTGTGTGTGTGTGTGTGTGTGGGGGGTAATAGGTGGCAGCGGTCACTCTCTGTGTGTTGCATTCTAACCATTATAGCCTAATATTGCATCCAGGGGGAAACCCCGGCGGCCATTGGGCATCTTGACATCACATGGACCCGAGGTCACGTGGTCCGCGAGGCTGAGGGAGGCGAGGGGGAGGAGAAAAGTGGGGTGGGATGATTTTTGTATGTGTAAATCTAGACAGTAATGCCCCGCCGATAATTCACGGTGCCTCGTATAAAGTCGACATTAAATCGCCCCGGGCCTACAAATCACCGGCGCCAAATTATGAGTTCACTTGACTTCGCCAACGCGCTGTTTTCCAAATACCAGCAAGCCGCTGCGAGCTGCTCCGCTCTGCTCTTCACAGATTCTCCAAATTCTCCCTTCCCGACTTCCTCTGCTGCTCCTGCCGTGTCTTCTTCGTGCGCCCTCGTGTCCAGCGGATATCACCTCCATGTCTCCAGTGGGAGAGGCGGCGGAGAGCTCCCTCTCCCTCCCTCCTCCTTTTCTTCATCTCATTCCTCCTCCTCGTTCCCCCCCTCCCCTTCTTCCTCATCGTTCTGTGTGTCTCTTTCGGGACTGAACCGGAGCAGCGGGAGTGTGGAGCCCAGCGCTCAGCCTTTTATTCCCGCTGAAGTGCGCACAAGAGGGGCTTTTAGCGCGCCAGGAGCCGGGCCGCTGAGGTCCTCCCTGCAGGGATGCGCCGCAGAGCGGTTCCCCGATCGGCCTCAGCTGCTGAGCAGGCTCCCTGAGCCGGCCTGCAGGAGGCAGACTTGCCCGGAACAGCAGCAGCAGCGGCGGCAGTTAAACGAAGAGGAGCTGCGGATTTACCCCTGGATGAAAAGCTCAGGTGAGGAGAGAGATGAGGTGGTAGTGGGGATGGTAAAGTTATGAGGGGTGGTGAGGAAGGCTAATTTGTGAGGCCTCACAGGTGAGAGAGAGAGAGAGAGAGAGAGAGAGAGAGAGAGAGAGAGAGAGAGAGAGAGAGAGAGAGAGGAGGGGAGGTGAGGTAAGGGGGATGACGATGTTTATACTAATAAGAGTTGGGAAAAGAGGGATGAGGGCCGGGATGGGAGGTGATGGTGTGTGCATCAGAGAGAAGGAGAGGGGGTGTATTAGTTCGACCCAATAATTATGTTAAACGCTCTTTAAACTGTTGGCCCGGTTGCGCAGCGGCCACTGCCGGTAGCTGAACTATGCCTGTCTGTTTCTTTCTCGCAGACACTTTTTTTACAACCTCTCTCTCTCTCTATCTCTCCCTCTGTCTCTCTCTTTGCAGATCTTTTATGGCTCTGCGACCTCCATAAAAGCATAATTTAAGACTTGGTGAATATTCATTAGGTGATATTGTGTTTCAGGAGGGGACAGGGGAACGCGGGGGTGGCTGGAGTATTATACCAAATTGTTTGAAAGTGAAGAAATCATCCAGAAAAAAAAACTCTTCTTCCTCCTTCCTTCCTCCCGGTTCTGATGGTTATCGCTCATATTCAGTGTTTGGCTCAGCTCTGCTCAGCCTCTCCGTCCTGATAGTCTTGTGTTTTCTGTCTTGTGTTTCAGCATTGACTGGCCCACTGAAAGCCCATTGTGCTATTGTACTGTCACCACAATCCGCTAATACTACACTATAAATAAGCAGATGGGTTTGATCTCTGAATGCCTGCCCTTTCCCCCGATTGTAAAGCGGCTTTGTGCGGCAGCAGCGGCTTGGTGCTGAATGGATGCGGGGCCTCGGAGCCTCGAACCACAATAACCACACACACACACACACACACACTCCACAAAGAACATTTTGTATGCGTTAAAATACTGAATGGTAGCGCGTAAAACTGTGAAAATGGTGAGAGTGTTTGTTAGTGGTCCAAAATGGAGGAAAGGTGAAGGATATGTTGCATTCAAAAACAGCAATTTGGAACGAGGAAGGATACACGAAAGACAAAAATATATATATATATAGTTTTCATGGCGTTTTATATTAGATATTTTTGCGTAAATCTGGTTCATCACACGTTTTTTTCCTTTCAATTCAATGATGATCTTTGTTTCTACTCAGCAGACCTCCCACACACAGAGAGACTACAGAGCTCAGTCTAGTTCACTCTGAAATGATTTTTGGAGAAATCGGGTCCCTCATTAGCAGGAGCCTCCTGGCAGCTACTGGACAGCTTTTCGCGGTCGCCGCTGCAGGCTTCCTCATTAATTTCCATCACCTTACCATGCTCCAGTCCCACTGAGTGTGTGTGGGTGTGTGTGCGCGTGTGTGTGTGATAGAAAGTGCATTTTATGCCAAGACTGTGTGATAAAGATGGAGAAAAAAAAATGAAAATTCCTTCGTGAAATTATAAGTAGTTTGTGTTTCAGGCTCATGTCGAACTAATTCGTTGGGACGTTTGCTTTGAAAACCAGAGCTGAACATTATTATGAACTATTATAAAAATGTTACAAGGGGAAATAAAATGAATGCTACATTTTCATGACCTTGATATGAGGAAATCCATTTTAAAGTTATGAAAAGATAGTCATATATATTGACAATGTTCAGATTGATTTCATCACACGAAATAAAATGAAATCAAATAAAATAAAATACACAGTCAAAGGATAACAAATTATCTTTATTACAGGAACATAGAAAATAAAACATACACACACACACACACACACTCTGGAGGGAGAGTGAAACGTGTGTGTGGAGGGCCAGCCAGCCATAATGAATTTATAGATTTTAATTTAGATCCGATTCCAGTCGAAGGCTTGGAAGAGAAAAAAGTCCCGGATGTTCCCGTTAACAGCGATGAATGAGACAAACGCATGAGCGCTTATTAAAGCAGGCGCTGCTGTCACATGGACGCGCATGTGTACGGCTAGATAGCGTATATATACCCATATAACATACACATGTGTGCGTGTGTGTGTGTGTGTGTGTGTGTTAAAGAGATAGAGAGATAGATAGAGCACAATCAAGTCACACAACTCGAGCTCGAGCACCAACAAATTACCGCCGATAGACACACACACACACTCACACACACACGCACACACACGGGCACACACACACACACACACACACACACACATACACTGCATAGAATCACCTCGCTATGCAGCATAAAGGAAATGGCACACAGATAAGCACACAAACTTACACGTACTCAATCGCGCACACTCCCACGCTGCTGACACTCAGTCACCCACACATACTGACCGCTGCCTTCAATAAAAAATAGTCAAACGCAGACGCAAGCGGAGGCGTTGCAGAATCACACGAGGAGGAAATAAATGTAAAATCGCAGCAGCTGATGAGAGTTGTGTTTGAGTTCACTTATTTCAGAGGATTGTGGGCTTTGTAAAGATATTTCATCATAAACCATGCCAATGTTGAAGAGAGCCACAAATACAGTAGCCTAACAGAGAATTATATGTTTTGTAAATCTTTATTTTTATTGTTACTATATATATTTGTATTTTACTTCCCCTCTCTCTAAAATCAGTAGCCTGTATTGTCAGGGACGAAAACAACTCTTCGAAAATATGTTTTCATCACATATGAATATGAAATGGATTCAATAAAACAAAAGAAACATGCAATGGAAAGTAGGGGTCAGTGGAAATGTCTCAAAATAAATAAGTAACACAATACATAAAAAAGACGTGTCTCTGATATGTATTTTTTGCGATAAAAATAAATTTTATTAAATGTGACATGCAGGGATTCAGAAAATAAAAGTAGATCTGCAGCGAGAAAATACATCAATAGGCTACTGTATTTTTGTGTGTATGCAAGAGAGTAACAGTAAAATGAAAAGCGTTTGTCGTACAGGACCATAGCCAGAATTTTAGAAAGTCCCCTCATCCACCTCCCCCTCCCCATTTTAAATTAATATATCTAAAGTTATATTATATACCCTCAATTATATTTTATTATATTATTTCCCGACATGAGGGTTTAGATGCTGTTTCAAAGCCATCCCTTGTAGACCTTTTTTGATCAGATATTTTCTGTTATGAATCAGAACTACATATCTATATTGTAAACCTAATATGTTTTGTAATAAAAAAAATCGAAATATATTCCCAAAAAGAAGGTCTTCAATACTCAATTCTCAGCCCTTTCTTTTATTGTTTAATACATATATTGATTTGGGGGACTACACGTAAGCTATAGGTTGTCATCCTGTAAAATACCCAACATATGTGTATAAACATGAGTTTATAGCTTTCTAAAATCCCCAACTCTTGCAGAAAATACAAAGGACGTGCCTTCAGTATCCTCCGTAGTAATTCCAGCAGTCCTGCACTGAATGTAATAAAGCTTTTGCCTGCAGTGCCATTTTACAGCCGGGTCAGTGTGTGCATGGAAAGCTTGAAAATCAATATCAAAGTAAATCCAATTTTCTTTCTTCAACTCATTTACACCCAGAAAACAGACAGTTGGAGGCTCAGGATTTATTTTTACCAAAGATTTATGCCAGACATTGGGAAACGTATGTGTGCTGCGAAAATGTGCTGGTCCATGTGAAAAGAAATCATGTTTTTTTTTGTCTCATAGTCTTCTCCTAAACAGAGCTCAGCTGCAGTGGCCTGCGCTTATTGAAGAAGTTAAAACATTTAGACTGAAAGGTGTCCATCACTCTGTATTTCCTGTGTTTCTATCCTTGTTGCTCCTCTCCTCTCTTCACTGTCTGGTCTGCTGAGGATTCCAACAGAAATTCTTCCATCACACATTTATGAGCCTTCACTAAACACCAGCTTAATGCTGTTAAAGTACGCGCAAACAGCCACGAAGGCCAGGGTGATTTCTTTACAGGCTGGTCATTTTTTTTTTTTTTTGCTGCAGTGTGAGCCTGAGTGTGTTTAAAGGTTCCATGGTAGAAATGCACAAACCAGAAACCTAAAGGTGTATTGTATCTGTTTTTTGTTTTTTTTGTGAAGAGTCTGAGAGTTCCTAATGTTAAAAAGAAAAGACGTTCAAAACATGCCAGGCCTGAACAGTTCAACGGTAGCAGCCAATACTCCAACCCCTGTCCCCACAGTGACACCTCAACCGACTTATGAGAATCCCAGAGATTGAGCCAAGGAGTTTTCTTTGGCAGAGAGAGGGAGTGTGGACGTTTGTGTGGCCGCCAGCCGACCTCTGAGCTGTGAAACTGTGACCCAGTTTCTCCTTAACCTTCAGGCGCTGCATGACCTGTGAAGACAGAAGGTCAGCGCGGCAGATTCCGTGCTGTTACTCAGCACTGACGCATGCACATATCACATGAGGGGCAATGCATTTCTTTCTTTTTCTTTCAATCAAATTAGTGATGCTCTTACACAGTGATTCCCAACCAGGGGTAGGCCTACATATACCCTAGGGGCTACTTGCCAGGGGGTACATGAAAAGATTGCATTTATAATTTGAAAAAAGTTGAAATTATGATTTGATCGAAAGAATATATATCCACATTTTAACATGAATTAGCAAGCACAGAATTTTAGTTAAAAGTAATGACTAAATGGTAAAAAAATAACTACCATAATGACTGAACAGGACCGGTTATAATAGCTAGAAGTTGACAACAGTTAGCTAAAAGTAATGGCTTAAAGTAAGGTTAATGGCTATATGGTTGAAATGTTCAGCTTGTAGCCTAGAACGCTAGCAGTAGTACGATTACTGACCAAACCAATCTAAATATTGACAGTTCAATTGTATGAAATGATTACCAGTACACATTTTTATATAATAAATAGTGTTATACATTTGGAACATACATTGTGAATTAATGAAAGGGTACACAAGTTAATCTGACAGGGCCGACGGGGTACCTCAGAACCAAAAAGGTTGGGAAGCACTGCTCTAGCATGCCTGCTGCAGCAGCCTGACTCTCAGCCTGTTCTGATGGGTCTATTTCGGCTCACTTTATTTATTCAGGGGAACTGCTACTGGAAGCCCCTTCCGGAGTCACATCGTGCACTCTTTTCCACCTTGAATTCCCCTTTTAATTATGTAGTTGACTCAAACCTGTGTACACCTCCTTTAAGTCTGTGAAGTAAATATTGAACACGGGCCCAGACAGACAGCAGCTGGACCAACAGTGTGTAACCACATCTTTAAGGTGTTTACAAAGCCACAAGTCAAATGGGTTTGCCAGGAAATGGAGGTGGCAACGCGTGGCTAGCAGGTTTGGATTGATAACACCAAGGTACAAACAGGCAGTAGGCTCAGAGGTCATTCATGGAAATCTTTGCTAAAAAACAAACAAATGCTATGAGGCTTTTATACACTGTGATAAAACTGAGAGAGACAAATAGTTTTCTTCTCTCTTTTTTATTTTTTCTTTATTTATTTTGTTTGGAAATGTAATGAAAACTGATATTAGTGAGTAGCAATGCATCCAAATATTTCTAATAGTTCAGTAGTTTGTGGCAGCCAGTGGCACAGGGACACTTTACAGTTACTGATGTTGCATCGCCCGATAAAGGTCCCATTTTCCAAAATGTTCTCCCAAATGTCGTCCCAGCTCACTGTTGATATGTTGGCGAACTTTCAAACTTCCTTTGACATCCTTTCATCAAATTGGGGATGCAAACAAGCAAAACAGAGAGGAATGTTAGAAGTAAAAATACTAGTTGTAAATCACAACTGTAACACTGAATTTTTAGATGACAATTATAGGATGATAAGTTCAAAACATCAAATAAAAGACTGATTATTGTAAGTGGAATCTTTGAGAGTGCAAACAGGCTGCAAATTGAATGAATCAGTGTGCTACAGTCTCTTTTGTCCCCTTGGAAGTTTGTTGTTCTGGGAGCTGCCTGATTCAGCTGCATACTGCCAAAGATGTAGCCAAAAGCCTTTATTTCATTTTCCCAATATTCTGACTTAATGAGACACACTTTTAACTCCTTCTATCATAATTTTGACTTAATACTTCAATGAAATTTTTTTTGCTACTCCTACTATTTCATCTTCTATTTTTTGCTAGAACAAAAAGGGAAAGAAAGTATCTTGAAACAAAATATTGAACACTGAAGCCAAGTCAAGTCAAAATGATGACCTAGGATTACGAGTGTAAACTGAAAAGCTTGACTGTGCTGGTAAATAGACTATTCTTGGAGCAAAATAGTTCACATTACCTTAACCCTCTTGTTGTCCTCAGGGTCAAATTCTACCCGTTTTTTTTTTTTTTTTTTTTTTTTTAAAGATTCTAAATCAGAAATGTGGGTTTCTTTCAACCAAATTTCTCAAAAATAACACGGATGGTTCCATACAACGCTTGTTGCAAGTCAAATGAAGGATCATTTCACTACATTCATTGATTTGGGGTGTTTTATTACATTTTAAAGCATTTGGAGAAAAAAAAAAAAATATTGAATTGGTTTTAAAATAGTATCCTGACTAAACTTGAAAATGCGTTCCTATGATCTTAACTATTGGTCAAAATAATTCAGAATTTCAGCCTTATATCTCAAAAGTTATATATATAATTTCATATTAATGAAGTTCATTGACCATTAGTTCCACACAAAAAAAAGTGTAAAACTGCTGCTAAGAAGTTGGTGTTAGTGGTGGGAAAAAAAGCAACAAAAACGTTGTAAAAAAAATCGCCCCAAAAGTATTCATTTTTGATCCGGGAGGACAGCAAGTTGCATGGTCGACTGTAAGCCATAATTGCTGGAAATTCTTTATAATTTCACCAAAACAGGAATGCATAGTTACAATATGCATGATTAATCTGCGACTTACTTTGAACCGGGTGACTAACTTAGACACATATGTGTTCTTGCAGGTGCCGAGAGAAGGCGCGGGCGGCAGACGTACACGCGCCACCAGACGCTCGAGCTGGAGAAGGAGTTCCACTACAACCGGTACCTCACGCGGCGGCGGCGGGTAGAGGTAGCGCATGCGCTCTGCCTCACGGAGCGGCAGATCAAGATCTGGTTCCAGAACCGGAGGATGAAGTGGAAAAAGGACAACAGGCTGACTGAGAGCGGCTCCCCAACAGCACCGCTACCGCCCGCGGAGGAGGAGGAGGAGGAAGAAGAGGAGGAGGAGGAGTGATAACAATGACTACTGGACACTTTAACATATCCTAACACTTTTTTTTTTAACTCTTATTTCTCGAATTAAATCTCTAACTATTAAGGTGACGAAATAAAAAAAAGGTGATATTTTCTGTTTGATGAGCAATTTATGCGTAGGGGAGACCGGGGAAAGTTGTAACATTTTTGACATTTCTGTGTGTATCTTGGAGCTCTTTTAAGCCAGTGCGTTCAAAATGTGATACAAACTAATTACATATGTCAGCTATTAAATGGCGTAGCTGTTATCTCTCCTACCCAAACTCAAAACGCAAGGTTTGCTTTACAGTTACTAAAATATATTGAAACATATTGCTCCTGATATAACGTGTGGAGTTCTTCTCAAAGGTCCCATACTGTTGCACCACAGGAGAAGCTTCTGTCGTAGATGAGGGCTGGAGATCCATATACTGTAGCATGTCTTATGTTATGGGGACGCTTCACTTATCTGATCTGCAGCAAAAAAAGGGACAACATACTTGATGGTGAGTGAACCAGCAGAACTTATGATTTCTGTGAATACAAAGCCGAGCATTAGTGTTAGAAATGGCTCCAGTGTAGCAGATGGAAGTGGCGTCATTCAGTTATTAGAATATCATACTCAGCCTGCTCCATTCATCACTGTCACTACAGAGCTGTGGCCAGAAATGCAGCAGAACCCACCCACCAACAAAACTCAGCACAAAAGCATTCACAAAATATGTTCTTTGTATTATTTACTGATTGAATTATATATTTTATGTAAATCTCATCTATTAGTGATTAGTGTTTCTAAATGGTATGTAATTCTGGTGACAAGTTTCAAATGTTCCCTTTTCCTTTATTTTGTTTTATTCTTAGCCCTATTATTGAAGAGATGACCTGCTCTGACTGTCACCAGTTTGCACCTGTGTTTTTGTGTGGCTTTGATTCTGTCCCTATTTGGTTATATTCAGTTATAAGGCTGCTTACCCATGGATACACTGGGTACACTGAAAGTCCACTGAGTTCAATAGAGGGATACAGTTGAACCAATAAGGTCCTGTCTGTTATGTGTTTGCTTGTACATGAAGTCTAGATGTCTTGGAATAATGATGTGCTCTTTTTTTTTTTAAATAACTATTGGTTGTGTTTTTCTGTATTTGCACCTGTGTTTTCATGTTGCCTGAGACATACCGTACATGTTCAGACTATACAATGTACTTGTAAAAAATAAAAACGTCAACTGCAATGAGTGTTGTCATATATTTTAGATACGTCTCCCTTTCATCTGGAAGTATAGGTAGATTGTAATGTTGTGGTCCTATTGGAATATGAAACTACAGTATGGCATGCACCTACAAAGACTATACAATCACTGTTACACTGTCAAGAAGAATAATAAAGACAATAATAAGTCTTCACACACATAAGTCATCAATAACAATAACTTCAACACGTCGTTCACTAAATCTGGAACATGGAGCCATGTGGGCTTCGGCTGCACTTATTTCTTCCAGCCATGCTTTACTTTTGGTTGAGTTTCTATTATCCAGCCAATGTTGGAATGAGTAGCTAAGTTGGAAGAGAAAATCCTGCCTGCCTCACAAAATACCTAAATTAATAGAGAATTTTTGTGTAAAAACAGTCTATAGAGACAAATAAAACCTGATGTAAAAATACAAATGTGATTACATTTGGGACAAATGTTTGATTTTCACATGTGAAAGTATTTGATTTACAAAGGCCTTCCTCAAACATGTTGTGTGTTTTACACAAAAGGATATTTGTGTTACAAATTTACGCAGTAAAGGTCGGAGAAACACTATAACTGGCATGTCCACGTACTTTTGATATATGCCATCTTTAACTTCAATAATTTCAGTTCACAAATGAAAAATACTGTTTATTTATATGCCAGCAGCATCTGTTGAAGTACTCTCCCATGAGAACGTGGTATTGCGCACACATACACCGCAGCAGCAGAAGCTTTATTAAGTTCCAGCAGGTTTCACATTGAGTTGAGAGTGTAATAATGACTTTCACAGATTATAAACCGCAGTAATGAGCGCCAACGCGCTTTTAAAAATACCCTCACCTTGTTTACAGGTGTCAATATATTAAAGGGCTGTTACACTGTTATAGCTAATAGCTAAATAGCATTCAAAGTTTCAGTATTTACACTCTCATCCATATATATGTATATATATAAACGAGATCACATCTGTGAGTTTCTTTTACAGTCTAACAACTACGCCGTTTAACGTAGGCCTATATCACACATCTGGTGTCTAAACCCTTAACACTGGAACATGAAATGGATGTATTAGGTTATAGGCCTATTTCTAAATATATTTAGGCCCTTCCTGATACTAAAATCAAGAAGAATTTTGATACTTACAACATATTATTTTAAATATATAGCCTATATATATAGCTCAATTCGCTGATGAGGACCGTGATATGCGGTTGAAAGCACCAGAAATGTTGTTTTATTGGAATAATAACATAAGCCTATTACTTTTCTTAAAATGTATGCAGAATTGTATTTATTTAGTCAGTTAGTCAGATAAATAGCGCATTGTGAAATACCTAACGCTTAACACGTTGTAACGAAGACAGAAAACATAAAATGCTGTAATTGGGCTTCACTGTCTGAATATGTTACACACATTTCACTGCTATGAACTGTACCAACGCATGACACCGAAAAGCCGGTGGACATTTTGTTCTCCATCACCAGTCCGATGCAGAAAAATGTAAATCCATATAGAGATGATATGACCACATGAAGATGAGATAGTGCCCAGATATTTTCTTCCAAAGAAAAATAGGAGCTGATGTTTTGCATTAATAACAGAACGAAGTCACATTTCAAACACAAATTATAATAATACAACTCCTCTATGGAAATATCCTTGTGTTTGTTTTTAAATAAAGGTGATCTGACTTCTTCTGAAGTACATCTTAATAATTCAGGCATTCGTTATATTGGAAGATTTCTTGATGTCTGTGTGGTTTAAAACAAGACCAAGGGATTGGTTTTAAAGCTAGTCCTCCTTTCAGACGGACAGACACCCGTACTCCATCTCACTGCAAAACCTGCTGATCTGAGGGCAGTTTCTCACATATTACCTCATACTTCGCAGCTTTGCGTGCCAAAAATATCCAAGTCTGCTCCACTCAAGCTGCACAAAGTCTCACCAAATCCAAACGAAATTTCTAGGGGGTATGGTTGCCTCTGGAAGTCCTCGGCTGTCTGTAAGACAACATAAACTGGTCGAGGGTGGTGGTGTGTGTGGGGGGATGTTCGAGCAGGTCCTGATGTCTTTATTGCGTCCATGAAAAGGCCGGAAACCCCAATAAAAGTAACAAACACAAAGTAGCCTAACCAACAAAACAGTGGACCTCGCGGCCTGTGTGTGCATCCTGCTCTGTGTTGCTGCCTTATTTTCTGTTAATGTTTTAACTCGAGACATTTACATAAAGGAAGCATTGGATCCGCTCCTGCAAAGCAGACGCGCAGTTTTGGAAAGGTCACACGTGGGTCAATGAAGGTCTAAAATCAAGAGTTGGGTTTTTAAATAGGATACGAACTAAGGATAGGAACTTAGAAAGGATAGGAACGCTGTCTGGACTGGAAACTGATATGCTATGACCACTAGGTGTTAGTTCAGACATGGAGTTTGCCAGTATAGGTAGTCCTCTTAATAGCAGTTTGGAAAGATTATTTTAACGCGGGGAAAAAAAAACTGAACAAAACCTGGATTTTCGTAAATTTGTAACTGCAATGGCATACTTTATTATACTGACAGAAAGAAGAAAACAATTGACCAGGTAACAGTTGACTGTGCAGTCGCATGTGGGTCGCTGCGGGGCCTATAAATGGAATCTTTTTTTTTTGGTTGCGGCACTTTATCTTGTCCGAGATCTTGTCTGGATTTCAGAGCTTCTGGAAATGTAGTGCTGAAAATATGACTTTGGACAAATTCTGTACCTGGACCGTGCGGTCTCATTGAAGGAGAAATAGGAATTGTTTGTGTCATAGTGCTGCAAAGGTGGCAGGCATCGAGCTTATTCAGGATTCAGGAGGGACAGGAACAATATCAATAATAAGTAGGCTAGTCAAATAGTTAACTCGTGAATCAAGCGGAGGAAACCAATCCTCCGTCCAAACATGAGCCGTTAAAAATTCAGCTTCCGGTTATTCAGGTGTGTTTTCATATCTTTCTTTTGAGGCAAAGCCGTCCTCTAACCGCACCGGGCTGGTTTTAACTGCTGCTGAGCAATATTTTGTATAAAAAGAAGAAGAAGAAGAAAAAAATCCCCGCAGCATCTCTGAGCATCCTGCGGCTCTAGGCCTGCAGGCCGTAAAAATGGTGACGCGTTGCCGCATTGCGAAACAGCTTTTACGCACGGCTTTTTCAGGCCCACGCCAGCTCTCAGGTGATGTCGTAGCTGTGGCTGATCGAGCCACATTACACCTACTGCAATTCAAACTGTGTACAGCACTTCACCCCCCTGCATGCTTGGTAGAAAGCCTACTACACACAATGGACGACCCCCCACCACAGATGTGGTTGATAATAAGAAGAATGCCATCTTTCCATGAAATTTAATATTTTGCCAACACGGCAGTCATCACAGTTGTTGTTTTTTCTTGGCCGCACAGCTTCACCTCAGAGCGACACCATTTTGCTGGATCTCCATCCATTTTATGATGAGACACTGAGGTTTACACACACACACACACACACACACACACACACACACACACACACACACTGTTATATAAAGATGATGACTATAATAGATGTAGTGCTTTGTGTGTTCTGAATTAACCCTGCCACATTTTGGCACCACGTATTTATATTTGACTTTGTGTCTTTTAATCACATGTGAGCTATTTTCTTTGAACCTTTTGGGTTTTAACTTTGATTGAAACAAAAAAAACACTTTTCCACCCTAAACAAATCTTTAATTTGGTTCATTCAAGTCCAACATCAGCAGATAAATACAGCAGCCTGTAGCTCACCGTGTGGCAAACCAACCACAGACACAGATAGTGGTTTTTTTTAGGAAAAGACGAGAAGAAAACAAAAGATACATCCTCAATTTTCTTGTCTGTGCTGTGCGAGCTGCTGGCTTGCGGTTCTTAAGAGGGGCAGAAGAAGAAGAAAATGGCGGCGGAAAGAATGGGAGAAATGGAAGGAGCAGCTCCCCTCTAACTGCACTCCGCGGAGAAATGCAATAAATTCCTTGTTGTTTTATGAAAATTTACAACTTTGTGATACAAGTTTATGAGTGGCCGCGCGCGGGGATTGGCCGACGGGCTGGTCATGTGGAAGCGCTTAACGTGAACATGAACTTTTTATGATTTCCCAAGTGACTATATTGCTGCTGCACTCCGCTCCGGCCCGAGCAGCCGCCTCTCCTCCCTCGCTCTGCCCGGGGCTCGCGAGGCGCCGCGCGGAGCCGGGCAACCGCCGAGGAAATGAACGCCTCGGCTCTAATTAAACGGACTAGTTAATGAGAATACTAGTTGCGACTGAGGAAACCGGCACGAGGAGACGTTGACAACAACCCGCCCCCTCCCTCTCCCCCCTCCTTCTCCTGCTCTTCCTACTCTGCCATGGCTCCGCGCTCCGTCTGGTCTCGTGCTGCTGTCTACGCTAAATCGGCGGACCGAGATACGGACAGTTCCGCTGTGATGAGGCGAAGACGGGGCGAGCCCCGAGATCAAAACTGGGGGGGGGGCATCCCAGAGATGACCGTATCATGTGTTTTTCTAATTGCAATTTGACATTTTATTTATTTAATTCCTCACTTGTCACCGCGAGGATGATGATGTTGATGATGATCGGGGCGGTGATGAAGATGACGGCGGTGTTTTGGCGACTGGGTGACAACGGGGACCCCCCCTCCAGTTCCTCGTCCTCCTCATCCTCACCTCCTCGCGCTGCCACCCCTCCATCCAATTAGGCTATCATCCATCCATCCATCCGGTCTACAAACGGTAGGACTGTCTCGAGCCTTTCCGGGGGTGCCTGGCTGCCCGCACGCGGGACGCCGAAGTGAGCTGCAGGTGTGTGGGTCTCGTGACGGATTGTCAACAAACGGTAAGAGCCATTCATGCACGTTTCTTCTCCGGCAGCCCTGCGCGCGCTGCTGCATGCGCATTGTTAAAGGAGCAAAACAAAGTCCGACTGCAGTGCTCTCCGTGATTCTGCTGCTTGTGGTCTGCACACTAACGTTATAAATGAGGTGCTATGCTTTCCCATCTCAGATTAAAGCCTTTCCTGGCTGGATTAGGCTCCATGATGAACTATCCAGATGAATTGGCTCTCTAAGTGGTGGGATTAGCTGCGGAAGAGCTACCCATCGGTTAAAACTCGGCTGTTTGAGATCCGCTAGATTAGCTCATGTATTTTTGCCCCAAAGCCGTTCCCGGTGAACGGAGGGAGGGGGGGTAGATATATTCACCAGAGTGAGGCTGGCTTTCATGTGAGGGCAGGTGTGCTGGATTTGTCAAAACATTATTTAAAATCACTTATTTTATTTGTATTTTTAAAGAAAAGGCATCTTAGCGGATATGTCTTATGTTATGTCTTCACCAGGTTGCAGGTAATTGTAGCCCTTCTGTCTTTCTAGTTCTGTGTTTCAAAATGGCCTTTGGTGCTCTTGGTGTGTTTTATAATTGTTTCACTTCCAGATCTCAGTGGAAGAACTTCCAGGTTTCAGCTGCAATTGCTGACTCTTTGTGTGTGTGTGTGTGTGTGTGTGTGTGTGTGTGTGTGTGTGTGTGTGTGTACAGACACAGGAATGTTTTTTCTGTCTCCGTCCGAACAGGCCACTTTTACGACTTTGTTTCCCTTCTCATTTCCTCCCTGCGGCGGGCGGGCTGTTTTTTTTTATTGTCTACACCTAACCGGCCAGGACACCGCCCAGCAACCCCCCACCAACCTCCACACACACACACACACACACACACACATCTGCAGCTCTGTCTGTCTGTCTGTCTGTCTGTCTGTCTTCTCTTTGGTCTCCAATTTGTTGCTGTCTCAAATATCAAACACCTTGAAGGGTGTTTGATATTTGAAGTGAATTCCTTCATCCCAAACACACACACATACACACACTCTCAGATTTCTTTTCCCCATCTCTCACACTTTATATGTATTATAGGCTACATTTCCACGCTCAGCATGTTTATTTTCTAACTAGTGAATGTCAGTGTGGTGTAATGGATCTCCAAATTCATGGAGAGAGCGAGTTTAGGGCCAACAACCCAAGGCTATTTAGCAGCTAGGCTAATAAGCACAACTTGTTGTCTTACAGAAATAAAGTAGTTACAACTTAATAGTTAAAATTATAGTAATAATAATAATATGACTCTTATTAGCATACTATTAATATGATTACGGTGTATTATTTGCTATGAGACTAGTATCGACTAATACACTAAATGAACTGTGTAGACATTGACCATCTGTAGATGTGATGAGAAATGATTATCTATAACCAGAATATATACTGTGGGTGGTGGCATGCCTCTGAAAAAAGCGGCGCACAGTGTGGACATAGACGGCAAACAAGAGGAGTTCTCAGGTATAGCTTTATTAATGGCTTCATTTTTCAAAGGCATTGACACACTGATAGACATTTCTACAAAATATACATCAAACTTGAACATTTTGTAGCTTTGAATATCCGCTGGCCGCCGCCACTCCTCCTTCACTCTGTATAGGTTAACACTGTTCATACTTACACTGATTATCACTGCAAAGACGGCTTTCATTTCTGGTGAAATATATATTATTGGTATATTCTTATTATGGCACACTGCAGATCGCTTTCTAGGGAAGTCTACTTGCATTGGAAAGCAATGCAGCCACTTTTCTTCATCTTTGAACCAGTAAATAAACAACAGCGTCTTCACCAGTTATCACAAATATAAGCTGTATAGGCAGAAAAATGTAGGCTAATTTATAATGATAGATACAGTCTGAGTAGCAGTTTTAGGCTGCTTTAGCTGTAGCCCTGTCAGCACCAAATTAGTAGTAGGCACATTTCCCATAATGTGTATTATTGGTTTAGTATTTTTTATTTATTTTTCATTTATGGTGTGGTATCCTATTCATGCTGCGATTCTTTCACTTGCACGAATGTCTACTGTAAAATTCAGCAAAACTCCGGATCAAGTGAACTTTTCGTTTTACGTCCAATGCCAATGTTTATATAAAATCTGCGTAAAGAAAAACGGGTAGCTGTAATACCAAAAGGCGCTAGGCTTTAAGAAATCCGGAAAGTCGTTGTATTAAGTAGCATATAGTTTATGAACTTTATGTTCATAAATCAGTTCCTTCTTCATTACAACAGCGCACACATTTCTCCGTTAAATTGGCTCATATTTAAAACACGCTGCGTGAAGAGGAAGGGGGAGAAGACTAATAATGCCTGCCCAGCTCAGGCACAGATTTATGCTATTAATATCAGCTTACATATGTTTTTATATTATTATTAAATATAAATAGGCCTACTTAGGTTATAAGTATGAATCTAATTTCAGAAGATCTACTTAGTTGTCCTAGTCTACCACAATAAGGAAACCAATCTAAAGTTGAGTCTTTGCAATTCAGTCATTTACTATTGCAGCGGCGGTATATCTGTTTACAGTAGAAGTGATTATACTGTAATTCTTATAATGTATATGTATATATGTATATATTTATACATATACTGCGTATTTTAGTCATAATTTATAATCATACTGTCATTATTTTCTGGTTCATCGGCAATTCTGTCTAATTATAAGCTATTGTCTGTAGTAGCAGCAGTTTTAGTATTAACAGTCACGGGGCACAAGTCAAGTTTATAAGTTTATTTTATAAACGTGTATAAAAATGCATTTGTACAAATATATAATATTCATATACAAATATATATTATCCATAAACATGTATACATTCACATTCTCAGTACAATAATATATATAATAATACCAACTTGCATCACCAGCAGACTATGTAGGCTATGTGTCACATTTCATGGCAAATATGACATAGGCCTATCTGGCACCAAATACTGATGTCTATATAGGAAATTAAAATACAAATGTCGATAAAAAACAATGTGTGATATACATATTGTAATATCTTTATTCATGATTTATGTTGTATCAGGGAATGCTTTTGTTGTTTGATCTGTGGAGGAAACCAGGTTCACGCATGAGGAACATAGCTCACCGTGCAGCTCCAGGAGCTACGGAGCGGTGGTCACACTGACTCAGCCGGGACAGCGCTGCGGTTCGGTCTGCTGGAGCCCAGTTGCTCCTGCACGCTCCCACATAACGCTCTGGTGCCATCTAGCGTCATGTTGAAGACAGTACCAAACATTCACACACAGACACACACACACACACACACACACACCTTATCCTACTAAGACTAAAAAAAGACTAAAGTATCTCAGTTGTCCTGCGAAGGTGTGATGTGCTGATAGCAACATGTGCGTGTGACTGTGTGTGTGTGTGTGTATGGTCCGTATGGTCTGTTGTGTGGCCGTTGACAAACAGATGATGACTTTACTTTTTTGGTCTTGTTTGGAATGAAACCAGACCAGACATGACGAGAGGCAGGGAGCGCGAGCATGCGCCCGTGTGGCTATGTGTGTGGGGCGTACTTTTAGTCTTTTGTCTCGCTGTTTGTTGGCTTCTTTCCTTCTTTGATGTAATCGCAGAGAGAGAGAGAGAGAGAGAGAGAGAGAGAGAGAGATTTGTGGCATGGAGGGAGAAGCTGTTGCACTCTGGGGAATGAGGTGAGGAGAAATCCGTGCGCGCACAAGAAGGCATTTGCGCGCATTGTGCCCAAGAAAGTGCTGATTGGTCAGGGTAGCTGTTTCGATGAACAAAGGCAACCAGATTCATTGTGCGCCTGCGTATGCTATAGTGTTCGTGTGTGTGTGTGTGTGTGTGTGTGTGTGTGTGTGTGTAAACATAATAACTCCTCCTTGCTCCGTGATTTTATTATTTATACTGGCTCGCTAATCTGCGGATCTGCTGTGAAACCTCCCGAATATATGCATCCAGGTGTGTGTGTGTGTGTGTGTGTGTGTTCAAGTGTGATCATTTGAATCCACAGCGCTGTAGGCCTATTTGATTTATGACTCCAGCTATATCTGACTTTAATCTGGTATTCAAAATCAACTTCGGCGCATTAAATCAGCATTTCCCCCCCTGTTCTCGACATCCAAACACCTCGATTGAATTTTCTGTGTATTATAATCATCAGGACGGTAGTATCAGAGGGGAATTCAGCGTTATTATTCAGCTGCATATAAACGATTGAAATGCAAAGTTAAATGTCTATTTCGGTCCATACTATTAAAAGTGAATTAGAAAACTGTGCAGCCTTTAATAAGTGAAAGTTATTATTGCATTTGGGTAGATCCATTAACAAAATTAAAACTAAATTAACAATGATAATGAAAATAAAAATAAAAATAATAAATACCAATAGTAACAACACTAATAGTAGCCTACTCCATTACAATAATAATCTAATCATTTGAGATGCATTTCTTTTTTAAATTGTATTTAAAATGCTAACTGCAATAATATGTTGTTGTATGTATGTGCGTTTTTATAGCATACCGTAATACGTTTCCGAATAGCAATAATGAAATGAAATAGTTGTGTATAGTCTATGTGTGAACAAGTGCACCTGCATGTGCGCGTGTCCGCTTCTGCTAAATAAGGATATTTAGCAGAGACTTGGAGAAAAACCAGCAGCCCTCCCCGTGATGCTGCATTCATGCGTCCGTTAATCTTTAACTCGTCCCGGGGCCCTATGTGGCCGAGAGCTCGCGTGCACTGGTAACAGTTCGATGAACTGACCCTTAGCACGAGCTCACGGTGCCGTGAAGAACGCGGCCAGTCGGTTCGAGCTGCCTGGAAACCATTATTACATTAAAACACAAAAAAGCACTATGAGGCAGTCTATTTCAGTTTGTCATTAACGCGTGGAGGTCGGTCAGCGCGCGCACACACAAACGAAATCCAGTATACCGAGCATTAGCCTTCTCTACATTGCTGTAGTTAGGTAAAACAGAAACATTATAGGCGCAGTCTCCATTTTTTTTTTCCTCACATGATTAAACAAATGGTTACTTGCTGTAACTTTAACATGGCACAGACTATTTCAATGTATCCAACTTTGGAACGGAAATCACTTTTTAAGATACTAGAGATGTTTAAGCCTTATTATGTAAAAAAAAATACTTTCATAATTTCCTTCCATCACCTGGTGTTAAGAATATTTCTGATTTTCTTTTTATTCTGGTACTGTGGAGGTTTTAAATGGGTTTGAACGATTCCACAGAATGTAGGCTAATATACTACATGTAGGAAATATAAGTTTTAAATTAAGAAATGAAGTATACAGTAGCAATAGCAATCTTGCATTCGGTGAAGAAATCTTTAAAAATATTTTCGAGTGTAGTTATCTCTCTGCAAAGCTTGAAATCAAATCCTGGGTAAAAAAAAAAAAAAAAAAAAAGAAGTGTAAGTCAATAAAATAAATCGCGAATGTTTAATTTCATAGACCGTTAATTATTCCACAATGCTTTTTACTGAGTAAAATGCGGCGGTTTGAGCATTGTCAGGCTGAAATGAACCGCAGATGAACTGTACAGTGCTCGTGTGTGTGTGTGTGTGTGTGTGTGTGTGTGTGTGTGTGTGTTCACGCGCGTTCCTTATGTGCAGCACAGCACATGTGTTCATCTGCTGTTTGCTGCGGGCCTGTTTTTCACTTCGTCGCCATTCCTCGGACTTTACAAGGAGTCATAAACGGTCATAAAGCCATAAAAGTCCCGAGGTCACACACACACACACACACACACACACACACACACACACACACACACACACACACAGAGAGAGAGAGAGCGAGAGCCATAAAGCCATAAAGCAGCAGTCTGACTTCTACAGCTTTAATTGGCGATAATCTCTGAAGTTTCTCAGATTCCTGGAGTTCCTTCAGCAGCCCTTAACTGTTTACACCGCAGCTCAATCACAGCCACACCGGCTGATTTACTGCCACTGGTAGTCTGCTAGTCTGATAACATGTTTAACACGTTATTAAAAAGCTGCCATTCGTATTATCACCCTGTCGCAATTAAAAACCGCAATACTATGTTGAATTTACACATAATGCACTTATTATTACGGTTTCCTAACTGGAAACACATCCCAGAATATCATCCTTTTTCTGACTGTTCCCATGTAGGCTAGACCATTCTTATTATTATTGCTAATAAGATATTATTATTATTATTATTATTATTATTATTATTATTATTATTATTATTTTTATTATTATTATTATTATTAATATATTATAGTAGTAGCCTAGTAGTAGTAGTATTTTCGTTGTTGTTTTTGTTAGCCGTTGCAGTTGATAGCCTAGTGTAGTAGTAAAAGCAAAATTGTTGATGAAGCCTATTTTATTTGTTTTCATTTTCGTATTTCTCCCAAAAATTTGAATGATATGCATGTGAGCAAAAGGTCCTAAATTTGAGTCCTATATGGTAACATGTTGGCTGCCTTGTCTCACACAAGTCGTCCAAACCTTCTGAAGGATCGCACCCGGTAGCATATGTAACAGGTTAGAAAGTTCCAACTGTACAACAACATGTGGGCCTATTCTTTTTCAACAGCTGAGCTATAAAACAGTAAGTGTGCGCTATGCTGATCTATAGGAAGAGCAAAAACACAACACACTGACAGTTAGGGCGCGTGAGAGAAAGCGTGACTGTCTCCCTTTTATAGCTTATGTCTTTACTATCCATTGATGTGTCTCTCCTGCATACTCTCTCTCTCTCTCTCTCTCTCTCTCTCTCTCTCTCATAAACTGCTGCTTCCAGCCGGACAGGATCCCCGTCTCCCATTTAGCAAACCGTTTCCAGTCTCCCTTTCCCGACACCGAGTCTTCCTCTCTGTCTGCCGTTTGGTGCCGATCGCCGCCCCGCTTCTCCCAAACTGCAACACACCTGCACAGACAAACAACCTACCCGCTCAGATAGCTAGCATGTAGGCTAGGCTACAGTACCAATATCTCCCATGTCGCATAGGGTCGATGCAATGAGCTCACACTGTTGAATGGAGCAGTCACATGAGCCTTATTACTCAGTGTTAGTGGCTCATACTGCTGCTCATGTTTAGGTCTGTAGACTATCTTTGGCTATTAGCCTACTAGCTTATTGATAGGCCTATGTATAATATTTATATTAATTTGACTGAGATGTGAGACTTATTATTAAATAATTGTCATGTTATAAAGATTTATTCCAGGCTTTGGTAAAAAGCTTGATTAATATAGCCTGCTTTATGAACCTATAATGTAACATAATGCATTAGGCTATTATGTCCAAATAGGCTCATAGCAGGCTATATTCTTATTGATATCACAACAGTGAATACCATTCATGTTGTAACACTTAATATTAATAGCATTTAGGCTATATATCCCCACCTGTATCAGTAAATGTGTCGGTCATGTAGGATTTTCAAAAGGTGGGGGTAACATCCATAACAGCTTAGTCTTCATAGTTAATATAGTCTACTTATGAAGTGTTATAAAACTTCACAATGCAGCATTTGTTAGAGGCACTTGAACCTCACCTGCTGGGACCTGCATGCAGTTCATTTACGCTGCTTGCCAATACATGTATATTTAATTCAACATCTCATGATATCAATCCAGTGTCGTTGTTTTAGACAGCTCTATAGACTATAGTTTTTTGCTATACTCAACTGCTACATTGGATTAATGTGTCAAAAAAAGTAATATTTACCCTCCAGGCTGCTTAACAGGTGCCGCTAGTCTAGCCTATCTTATTCCTTGTGCCAAAGACATAATTACTTTAAAACCTTGCTAATGCATATGTGTGTGTGTGTGTGTGTGTGTGTGTGTGTGTGTGATAGTATTACCGTCCTGTGTGTGTCCCAGGCTGTAGGCCATGCCTGTCCTGCCCCGACTGTTAGTGCTCATTAATGATTAAACCACAGTCAGCTCCAACACAATGCGGCTGCTTCCCGTTCCCACAAAGCGGAGAGGAAGCGGTGCGTCCTGCCCGAGAGAGACAGAGAGAGAGAGAGAGAGAGAGAGAGAGAGAGAGAGAGGGGTCAAAATGAAAGTTAAAAAGAGAGATTCAACAACTCTGTGTGAGCCTTCGCAGACAGAAAGCGAGAGTCGAGCATTAAACGCATTATCTCTCCCTGCTCTGAACAGTGTTACTTTAGAAAAGAGAGAAGACATGGAGGAATGGACGGGGTGGGAGGGTAAAGTAAAAGTAAAAATAGAGTCTTTGTCTCTATTTGTCAGTCGGACTGTCTGCAGTTTGGCCATGCAGACAAGTCAGAGCCTGTAGGGGAAACACAGAGAAAGACCCGGAGAGAGATTTATTTATGGCTGCGGTTATTTTACGACCTCAGCGACACATATTCCGTTTGTAAGTGCAAAGCAGGCCGACTTTTTAGCTTCCTTAAATGTCCTTCTTTCTTTCTTTCTTTTTTTTCTTTCTTTCTTTATTTATTTATTTTGTATATAGCCTAATAAGAAAAAGCAGTTTCGCGGTAAATAGTTTTATAGAAAAATGATAGTTGGAAGATGGAAGGAGATTACTTTCATAATTGTGTAAGTCAAAAGTAGCCTGTAGTTTAGTAGAATAGAGGGTGTGTGTGTGTGTGTGTGTGTGTGTGTGTGTGTGTGTGTGTGTGTGTGTGTGTGTGTGTGTGTTCTTCACATTTTGGTTCTATTTACTAGGCTACTTTCAAAAATCACAATTTAGAAAAGTCTAAAGCTAGGCCTAATGCTAAGAGTAGCCACAATGATGTCATAATAATATATTAATAACGGGTTTGTGATTAGATGTGACCCCTTAAGAACAACTTTAAATATGAATTATTTTTGGCAAAAGCTTTAAGTGTATCATATCATGTACAAAATTAGTTAAACATGGTTTAATTATGAACATAAAAACATAATATTTCAATGACAAATTGATGCCAAATTAAATCATAATCACATGATTTTTCAGACTACATATTTCTTTATATATATTGGCTATAGTATATTTAGTTTAAATTTTTTTTATTTCTGTTTATCTCTGCAATTGCCTAAACATTAGTATTTTAATATGTATTAAATAGGAGATGTATCGGCTTAGTGCTTTTTTTGTCTCAAAGCTTTAGTATGTATGTTTAGGCTTGCTGTAGATTATTTGTAGGAATATATTTCACTTAGATATATATATGGCCCCATGGAAAAACTTTCGGGCGCGAGGCTATAATCAGTGTCAAGAAAACGGGAAAAATTGGGAAACTTCGAGACTGTTTTCTGTCTTCTCCTTTTACATTTCAGCCTAATCAGTGTCACAGGGGAAGGACATAATAATTCATTGCACACATTGATCAGTCCGAAGCCACTCCTGCAGAATACAACTGGGGCGCTTGAGTTTTAATTTTCTGCAGACAGCACAGCTCGGAACTAACACGGCATATCATTGGTTCAACAGAAGGACATATAGGCCTAGAGCAGCGTCATCCGGGGTATCTTTAGTCAATAAAACATTGACAGATATCAGATTATGATCAGAAAATCCCTACCAAATAATCAATTACTCGTCCGATAGAGAAAATAATCCCGATGAAAGAAGAGGACACACACACACACACACACACACACACACACACACACACACACAAACCGGCGTGGGGGGCATAAATCTACCCACCATCATACCCAAATATACCAATTACAAATGCACAAACACCTCAATTACAGCCTAGACGTGGCGTGGATATCCCACATCATATTGTGGGATAACTCACATCCCCGCCGCACACACATACACACACACACACACACACACGCGGGACCACACATGACTCTTGCGCGCTCCCGGCTGTGATTTACGCTTGCCAAATTCATTTTAATACGGTCGGTATTATCTGCAAAGCGCCGGGAATATGTTTTATTATTCGGTTGCCTCTGGTGGTGCAGCAGCACACCCTCCCCGCGTGCGCGCGTGCGTGCGTGCTTGTGAGCTGCTGGGTTTTATGGGTCCAACAACAGACGGAGGAGTACACACTGGGATCGAAAGAATCAATTTAACGCACGGAGGATTCCGGTGTGATTGCGCAATCTCACCGGGAACCGGAGGAAGATTAGAAAGAGACATTGAATTAGAATTGGAAAGAGAGAAACGGAGTGGGAGATTGAAGAAGGGAAATAGGAAAGGAGAGAGGTGGTTGGGGGGTGAGGGGTGTGTGTGTGTGGGGGTGGGGGTTCGCGGTAGTTCCCTGCCACCCTTCTTCTTCCTCCTCTTCTTCCTCTTCTCCAACGAAAGGAAAAGGGGCGAACGAATGCTAGGCACGGAAGCTTCCCATTGGTCAGTCTGGGGTCAGCTGGTCTCTGCCTTCCTCCTCATACCCCTCCTCACCCTATCCCGTCTTCTCCACACGCGCGCACACACACACGCACACACACACACACACACACACACACACACACACACTCTCTCTCTCTCTCTCTCTCTCTCTGTCTCTCTCTATATCCCATACTAGCACTCAGCCACCCAGATCCCCCCACCCCCCTTCCCCTTCCCCTCTTCTCCCCCTCACCCCACTCCTCCCAATCTGCGATAAACTAAGTGATAGCAGCAGCCCGTCGGACTGTCGGCTATAAAACACAACAAATCATAAAGTGCGGGCAGGGGAAGGCTGAGGAAGGAGGACGGGAGGGAGAACCGTTAGCCGTTAGCCGTTAGCATCCTTCTACTCCTCCTCCTTCTTCTTCTTCTTCTTCTTCATCGTGTGAGCGTTGTTGTTGTGTTTGTTCGTGCCCTCCTGTCCTCCCCTCTCCTCTTCTTCTCCTCTCCTCTCTCTTCTGTCTTCTCTCTTCTCCTCCTTCTTCTTCTCCTCTCCTACTTTCTCCCGATGAGTTCCTATTTTGTCAACTCCACTTTCCCGGTGACGCTACCGGGAACGGGTGCTGGCGGGCAGGCGGCGGAGTCGTTCCTGGGTCAGATCCCGCTCTACTCGTCGGGATACGCCGCCGACCACCCGCTCAGGCACTACTCGGGGGCAGCAGCCGTTTCCGCGGCAGCGGCCGTGGCGTACGGCGCCAGCGGCGGCGTGCACCAGGACAAACCGTACCCGGCGTCCACCTACTACCAGCAGGCGGCGAACGGAGCGTACGGCGGGCACCGGGCGGCGCCAGGCGTCGGCGTAGGGGGCGCAACCGGAGCCGGTGCCTGCGACTACGCCACGGCAGCTGCGGCAGCTGCGGCAGCGGCGGCGGCCACGAGCTTTTACCGGGACAAGGAGCACCCGTGCAGCCTGGAAGAGCACCAGCTCGCGTTGAGCCAGGACGGCATGCGTAAAGCGGAGTGCGCTGGGCTGAGTGGAAAAGGGATGTTCGGTGAGACGATGGACGACAAGCTGCAGTCCTCAGCCCCCATTTATCCGTGGATGCAGCGGATGAACTCGTGCAACGGTGAGTGTCTCCTTCTTCTTCCTTTTCCCCCCTCTTTCTTGCATATTTTATGATCCCCGTCATAAAACTGACGTTTGCTTCCTCTGCTCTCTTTCCTTTCTCTTTTCCCTCCTCCTCCTCTCCCAGTAGCTGCTTTATGATCCCCGTTTGTTGGCCTGTCAGTCAGTCATGTGCTCGGTATTTTATTGTCCGTCATAAAGCGGGTTTGTTTGGGTTGGAGCTCCTGATACTGTATGTGACCTGCTGACCGACGCTGCCATCGAGCAGGGGGAAGAAAGTTAGAGAGGAAAAGGCTGTCAGAGAGTGTTGTGGGTGAAAACAATGAAGAGATAGAAAGATGGATGGACAGAGAGGAACCTAAAAGCATGCAGTCTTTAGTTTCTATTCAACTTGTGTCCGTCTCCATTCTTTTATTTCAGGGTTTAAACATTCTTCCTCTGTCGGGTTGACTTTAAACAGGAACAAATAAGTCAAATTAAAAAAAAGATTCTCAACAGCTTGCATTTAAAGAGAAGACGTGTTATTTAATTTCTTTTTTTTTCTTTTTTACTTTTTGATATACCGCTATTTATGCAGGAAGAATGGTATCACAGCTCCTGTTATTATTACTAATTTCTTTTATCACTACTTCCTTTGTGTTATCTTAAATGGAGCGTGTTCAACTTAGCGCAGACAGTGTTATGCGCTGTTTATTCATAACCGAACAGATTAGATATTAGACTTATAATCAGGCCTGCCAGTGCTACCAAATTCGGAGTGAACGTGAGACATTCAGGGTCAGCTATTTGATGTATGCGACTGCCCGAAAGAAGCATATAGTCTGTCCTGTTTTCCACTGTTGTGTGAATGAAACCATAATTATGGCATTATCTTCGTGGGCCACTGTACTGCAAACCCGAGTGTCTTTGTTTAGAGGAGAAAAGCGGCCTGTTGAGAGTGTAGTGAGTAATGGAGGATGATGCAGCAAGGGCTACTGTTGTACAAAGCCCTGCAGGACTCTCGGAGTTATGACAGATGAGGTGGAAACAGGCTCCGCTGCAAAAAAAATAAAAATAAAAAAATATATATATTTGAGGAATAAAACACAACGCGGGTTATACATGACAGTTGAAGATGTAAATGGCAGCTGGAGAGAGAACAGAGTGGCACAGAAACTCTGAGTGCTCCTTCATAATCCGGTTTGGCTGAGTTTTTATTTATGGATGTTTAGATTTAGATACGTGCCCTGAGCCGCGTGCGGTTTTCCATCCGTGCTCTGCCTTTGAGATCGATACCGAATCTGAAGCTGCTAAACTGACAACATGGCGATTTGTTTACCACCGGGGGCCAAAATACTGTTAGTAAGGATCAGAGGAGACTAAGCCATGGAAGATCATCCTCTCCAGGGGGAATACAATCTGAAATACTGTACTGCCCTTACTTTTAATACTATTATTATTATTAGGCCTATAATTAGTATTATTGTCATTATTACTGTTATTATTATTATAAAGTGTGAGGTCGAAATTTAAAACACTGCGTTTCTTTCTTCTCTGCTGAATGCTGCTATTCACCAGTAGAGACATTAAAACAGACATTTCAAAGTGAAATAAATAAATGAATGGGTGGGTTGTTCATGTTTTTATACGGCGTTTTATTTTGGTTCCCAAAAAAAGAATAAAAAAAAATATTAATTCCAGCCTTCAGCAAGGAGAACGTTTCTCAAATGAGGCCTGCTGGTCTAAAGAGTCAGGTTAACAGAAGAGATGACATCTTAAAAATCTGTAAAGCCGCTTCATGGAAGAAAATGTGCACTAAGCAGGACACCAAAGCACTTGGGGACTGATTAACTTCTGGATTACATTCTAACTTTATAGGACCCAAATTGCTAGGTGGGGAGAAGCATAAATTGTATCAACGGGCATCTAATCAGCAACACCCCCCCCCTCCCCCCCTGTCACCAGTCAGTCTATGTGTTATTAGTTTGGTTAAAATGTAACTTTCTCTCTGTCTTCCATTATCTCTCAGGGACCTTCAGCAGCCCCGGGAGGCGCGGGCGGCAGACGTACACGCGCTACCAGACGCTCGAGCTGGAGAAGGAGTTCCACTTCAACCGGTACCTCACGCGGCGGCGGCGGATCGAGATCGCGCACGCGCTCTGCCTCACGGAGCGGCAGATCAAGATCTGGTTCCAGAACCGGAGGATGAAGTGGAAGAAGGAGAACAAGCTGATCAACTCCTCTTCTTCCTCGTCGTCCTCTTCCTCCACGGTGAACGGTGCAGAGGAAGAGGAGAAACGGACGGAGTGACAGGAGGTGGAGGAAAAACAGACAGATGTAAGACGCAAGAGGAGGATGGAGAAAAAGACACAATGCTGGTGAAACCCTTCCTCTTCCCTTCTCAAAGTTGGTCCTGGCGTTTGGTCTGATGTGAAAACTCTGGGAAAAGTAGCCTACATTTGATTTGATTTTTATTTAATTTCTTTTACCTGAGCAGGGGTGAAACATGTACAAAAGAAGGAAGGGGGGGATTCCTTTTTTGGATCCCTCAAAAAATGTATCCAACTGCCTCTCTGTGTGGTCTGAACAATGGGAAACAATTCGTAACAGACTCTTGAGAAGGAACCGTGTGACTGTGTAAAGAGCAGATAGCCTACAATTAAGAAATGAGGAAAAATAGAAACAAGAACATAAAACGAGAGAGGGGGGGTCAGGCTATGGGATCCGAAGTGTATTTAAAAATACAATAAATAAGTAACAGACCGCCCAACGGTGACAAAGTGTGTTAAGACACAACTTCTTGTTGCATTCCAAGAAAACCACCTAACTGCTTATTCTACTTATTTTTTATTTTTGTCAAATGTGCTTACTGTCTGCCCAGCACTTGTTTTGAAGCTTTAGAACTTTATAAACGTGATATGTGTATATATATATATATATACCTTCGTGCAAACACGCTCACAACAGTGTGGGGAGGAAAAACTATTTGAGAAGTGTATAGGCTGTCATATGGTGTTCATATTTAAACTGTATAGAAATAAGCACGGGGGGGGGGGGAAGAAAAAAACACCTTGCACGGTGAAAGTCATGTAATTGCGGGTAGGGGTGGGGGTAATTTAACCTTTCCAGGTGTTTTACTTTTCCAATATAGAAGGGTGCGAGTGGGGGAGGTGGGGTGGGGTGGGGGTTGTTAACCTACTGATGTTATTCTCCAAACTACCTAAAAAAACGTTCAGGAAAGTGTATATTTTATGGATTTTTACTTTGTTTGTTTATGTTATACTGTTTTGTCAAGTAATTACGTATACTACCTATGAGAAATGTTCAATAAAATGTAAAGTAGTCTATGTACTGGGAGAGATTCTTCTTGGGAGGGGGAGGGGAGGGGGGGGGGTATCTATCAGGCTTCTAAAACATTATTGAACAGCAACGTTTTAGTTTCTTGTGAAAGGTGACCACTGAGGAGTAGAACCAGTTTGGTTTTATGATTTAGTGGCCTAAAGACACCCTCAACCTTTTACCCTCTTTACTTGAACCATGCTCGCACATATTTACGGCGCGCGAGGCGAGACCGCGGGGGCCGAGGCCGAGGCTGCGCACGCGGTTTGTCCGGAGGGGGAAGTGAGCTAGTGCTGATTGCGGGCTGGACTAATTGATGACCAGACCGGGGGAGAGAAAGTTGACCTGTCCTCGAGCCGACCGGCCAGACACGTCACACACACACACACACACTTCATCCAGACAAAGTGGACAATGTCCTCGCGACCCTTTGAACTCTGCTTGTCCCCTGAGTGACCGGCGCGCGGGTTCCATCTCTCGGCAGCGGCGACTTGGGTTTCAGTGATGCACGCGCCATAAACACAAAAAAACCACCCGCCTTTTTCTAGCTTATCTCTTGCAAATTCATTGTTGACATGAATTGATAACACGAAGAGGCACAGTAAACTGCATCAACATCAACGCAGGAAACTCGCCATTGCTTGGTAGGACCACCACGCTGTACTGAGTATCTATTCTCATAGTCAACTGACATAGACATTTTATTTTAATGAAATCGATTCATAAAAAATATATTAAAAGAAAAGCTGTTTTGATGTTAAAACATCCACTTACAACACTCATACAGACACATTTAGTTACCGTAATGCTATTTAGTTTGCATGAGTAGTTCATCAATAGCATACATATTAATAACTCCCACTACCAGGCATGTGTTCTTAGTTTCGCAAAGAAAATGATTCTAATTCTCAAGCTGATTGAATGCTATCCCAATTGTTGTCCTGACTATATTGAGTTGGAGTAAGTGTGCTAATAAAAGCCCATCCAGTTGTACAGCATGCTGCCAAGGTTATCTAGACTATGGCATGGTTTTTTAGTAAATAATTAATACCACACGGAGACAATGAAATATTTTCCGCAGTCTGTGTGTGAGAGAAGCAAGTAAGTTTAGATTTAATATCATTTAATTCAGTTTAATAAGCTGTTGTTTTGCAGTCTTCAGAATATAAAGTTAATGTCTTGTAACAGGCTGACAACCTGTTCTGGCTTGGTGTGTTATTCTACGGCCTTTTTTTGTTTGGCTCTGACCATGCCAGCCAGTGTCGGTGGTTCGATTCCCACAGTGAGAATGTCTGCTGTCAGGAGAAGTGCACGCTGGCAGATGTTCCATGTTAACACAGTGGAAATGGTTTCACTGTGACCCAGAGGGCTCATTTGACAAGCCAACACATACTAACTGCGCACATGTTTTTTTTCTTCATATTTTTGATAAAGAATGGTATGGATCTTTATTTTGTCTACGCTTTGTATCCTCCCTCATTTTTAGAAGGTTTAAAAAAATGAGGTTCTGAGGTGGTTCAGCAAGAGTTTGAAACGGTTTCATTAGACCATAAACTATTCAAAATCGGTGACATTTCAACTTCAGTTAAAATAGGAAAATTCTCCAAAACAGAGGCGTCTTAACAACATCTTAACATCCGTGCACAGCTTGAAATGAAGATTTAAGTAGTGCTCACATTTGTGCAATGGATGAAAAAAAAACTTTGCTATTTAGTGGATGATTTTATCCATAAACAATCTGAGCAGAAGCACAATTCAGAAAGTCTTGATCTACTAACAGGAATCCTGACCGTCCTCACAGCTATTGGGCAAACTGGAGAGCTAGCAAAACAGCATTATAACACCAGAAAAATGCAGGAGTGGCACAGAGGTAAGTCAAATCCAGTTTGCAAATGGTGTGTTCTATGCTAAAATCCAAAATCCAAAATCCACCAGTGTAGAACTCTTATCTGAAACTGTGGAATTAGTTTGGACCAAAGTGGTCAGCGAGCTGTTTCACGGTACAAATATTCAGTGTGGTGGAAATCTATATATAACAAGGGGAGTGTGTTCAGAAGTGTGTGCCAACTGGGTCAGTGCCTCCCCCTCTTTGGGTTCTGTGCTTTTAAGCCCCTCGGCCTGCTTTCAAGTCAACAGATGGCTGATTTAATACGGGCTATTGATATCAGAACTCTAGTGAGTAAAATAATAAATATATCTGTTTTGTGCATGTGTCCACCCCTGTTGCTGGCTGCTGCAGTTGTTTTATTCCCACCACATACTTCTGAATATTCAAGATCATTTCCATTCCAGCTGCTTGGTTCTTTTGCCGACACTCAGTGTGAGAGCAGCTGAGTGTCTGAAATGTGGCCTGCAACTACACACACATGCAGGAGCACATTTATGTACACACAGTCCCCCACAGAGCGCATCCATTTGTATCATTTCACACAAAAAAGTCTGGAATTCTTCATGCCCTGTGTTCCAGCCTGTGTGCATATATGTGTGTGTGTCAGAAACATGCACAACCGAGTGCACGTTGAGGCCTAATAACACACACACACACACACGCACGCACACGCACACACACTTACACAGACACACACACACAGAGGCACCCTGGCTGAAATGCATCCCAACCCTGGAATCAACAAATCATAAATCAGCAGATTTCCATCCAGTGTGGACGTCACAGATCAGGTTTAACATTCCTCGTCTGCAGCTGGAAGGGAGGCTGCAGGGGGAGAGAAGAAATAAAGGACAGAAAGAAAGAAAGAAAGAAAGAAAGAAAGAAAGAAAGAAAGAAAGAAAGAAAGAAAGAAAGAAGCAGTATAGTCCAAATCTGACTTTCCTTCTCAGTCATGACTTGGTGGCTTCAGACAGTGTGACTTTGGTGGGGATGGCTAAGTTACTTTGGTTAAAGGTAGTGTTAGACTTTGGTCATTTTCACAGTTTATTGTCAACATACTTCCTGGTTGACTAGAGCCAGACAGAAGCCTGCCCAGGGACTGCAGTTGAAAAGTAGTAAATATGGCTCATTTGTAGAAATGGCTATTAATGTGCACTGCCCCTGTAACTTTAAATTGCAGGCCTATGAAGTCAATACATTTTTTTAAATGAATCTACCGTATTTTTGCTACAGTGGAGAGGATGTATGCTTAGTACAGTAAATATGACTGAGACAACAGCAAAGAGGGAACACTATACAACATCATGTAAATAGAAAAAAATAAGAGTTAAAAGTTTTTGTATTGAACTCGGTTGATGAGGCCACTATGTGTGTTTAAGGTGGATGATTGAGGTAAATATCGATGATACTCTTAGAGACATTTCAAGAAAAAAAGTAAAGTAAAGACGTGAAATTGTTTTTACCGGCCCTGAATGCATCACTATCTTAACACAGCTGTTATGGTCCTAGGTGCACAGCGACTAATGGGCCTGTGCGGCATTTATGTCGCAGTAAATATCAGTTCCTATTTGTGACGTCCCGCACGTCATTGATGTTGTAATTTTAATTGTTTCAGTCTATGTTTTGTTGCTGTTATTAGACTATTATTATGATTTATGCTGTTCAATTTTTCAACGTAGGTCTGATTGTGGAAAACTCTCAAATGAAGGCGTATGGCAGCGTTGGTTGACTGATATTACGGGTCTGTCTGCTGTGTTAGATATTCCATTATTAACAGGTTATTTTATGGTTTATGGTCACTGGCTCCTAATTCCCAGCCTAAGCAAAGGTCAATTAACAGGCCTGAGCGATGAGAGACACATTCACGCAGAAAGAGAGAGAGAGAGAGAATATTTTATACCAGCTCTCTCATACTCCTTTTCGAGGGTCTACTCTCTCCCTCTCCCTTCTATTTGTCTTTTTAATAAGTGCAATACATTATGTCTGCAGTAGGTGGCGCTCTGAGCTCACCCCCGGCACCTCCAACAGCAGAATAAAGGATGTGTGAGAGACAGGGAGAGAGAGAGAGAGAGAGAGAGAGAGAGAGAGAGAGAGAGAGAGAGAGAGAGAGAGAGAGAGAGAGAGAGAGAGAGAGAGAGAGAGAGAGAGAGAGAGCTTCCCCCGCCCATCCCTTCATCATTAGAAACCTCAGAGCATGAATTACCTCCAAAGTCATCGGCGAGAATTTACGACTGGTCAACAAAAGCACGTGACCGCCTCCCCCCTCTTCTCTCTGTCTCTCCTCCCTCACCTCACCCCTCACCTCCCCCATCACACACACACACACACACCCCTCAATCCAGCACACTGACACACACACCACCCCACCCCCATATTTGGACGGCGCATACATAGCTAAAAACGAAGTACAGTGCAACGCCATAATTCACTAATACATCATAAATCGTTGAAAGTACCCGCGTTATAACGACCAAGAGAAATCTAACAAATCAAGCGCCCCTTAGTACTCAGCTGTAAGCCTGCAACTCTCTAAAACAACCTAAATGAGCTCTTACTTTGTAAACTCGTTCTCGGGGCGCTACCCAAATGGCCCCGACTATCAACTGCTAAATTATGGAGCCGGCAACGGCGCAATGAACGGCGGGACGTACAGGGACTCTTCCTCCGCCAACATGCACCATGCGACGGGCTCTTACGGCTACAACTACAATGGCATGGACCTGACCGTCACCAACCGGGGAGGGGGGAGCGGCAGCGCCTCCAACACCGGAGGACACTTCGGGGGCGGCTCGGTCGTTGGGGACTCCAGGGGCTTCGGCTCCCCAGCACCGGAGACGGGCTTCAGACAGCCGTCCAGCTGCTCTCTCGCCTCTGCGGCAGACTCCCTCCTGTCACCCGGTATTGGAGAACCCAAACTGGGCGCCCAGAGCTCGTCTCCCCGCTCGGAGCAACCAGGAAGCGGTAATCTCAGCTCTCCAAATCTGTCCTCCACCTCCTCCGGCGGCAGCGGCACGGCGCAGCGCTTCACGGAGCTGGACGACTCGTCACCAGAGACCGAGGAGTTGCAGCACAAAAGGGACGCCGGCCACGGCAGCAACCCGCCGCCCAGGACCGGGCACCCGCAGAGGCAAGAGGGCGGCCCGGCGGGATCAGCCGCTGGCAGCACGACGGGCAGCGATACTCAGCCACCACAGATATTCCCCTGGATGAGAAAGCTGCACATTAGCCATGGTACATGCTGTTCTTGTGTTTACAGCTTATTAGCTCTGTATCATAGGGCGATAATATTCATAATGCCGACTCAATAGATTCTAGCCAATATGTTTGGACACATGGGGTTGGTGACAGTTTAGGGCTTGTACAAACTACACGGGGAGCCATGGTGCTCTGCGCCTCTTTGCATGTACACTAAAGATTCAGCAGACTTATTGCTGTTTTGATTTGAGTCGAGTAAACTGACTGTTGAGAACACACACACATTTAGCCACGGTTCTTCATTTTGTGTGTGCACCCCACGCAGCCTTTTCCACTGCGCCAATTTAATATTGTCATGTAAGTGTCAGAAATCAGTAAGCGAGGCGTTTGAACCTCCCAGTAGAGCACAAAATGTCTGTTGTATTTTTGCGTCTGGCTTTCCTGCAGATACAGAGCAAATATTGCCGTGTGTGTGTTGTACTTATTTGGAAATCAGAAAGTCAGTAATCAGGACAGCTGGCCAGCCTCTGGTTAACCAGCTGCAGTTGTGTATTAGCGTGTTTTCTTATTGCATCAGGGTGCAATTCGTTTTGCATTTCCCTCCTGTAGAAGCTAGGGACGCCGGGTGGTTGCTCCTCTGTATTTTCTCCCTCTTTTTTTATTTAGCAAATTCCACAAAAGCGTCATAAATCTGTCACGGGAGAGGCAAGCCGGGCAGCAAAGCCCAACAGGCTGAGTAGCGCAGACAGATCCGGGTGGGAAAAGAAAAAAGAAATAGAGGCCAGGAAGGCTTTTGAGGCTCTTGCTCCTTTGAAAAGTGAAGCTTTATTACGTGTGGGAACTTTATTAGGGAGGTGAGGCAGAGGACGGGGCAATTAAATCCCGAAGGGAGCCAAAGGGAGTCAAAAGGGGGGAATAGAGAGGGTGATGGTGAAGAGGGGTGGTTAAAAAAGAAAACAGTAATGTGACAAATAAAAGCAGATCTTTTAGCACAGGCTGTGGAGTGGAAATGGCAGAAATAAAATGTGTGAAGAAAGACTGCTGTCAGAATAAGGCAACATTTCTACACACTATTGTTGGGCCATTACGCACGTTCATTCTGATGAAACTAAGGGTGAAATCAACCTTCTGTATCGTGTGCATGTGTGTGGGGTTATAGAGGGGGTGGACACAATAATAGCAACACCTGTAGCTACAATATACCAGAATGCAAAGCAACAAACCTGTAGAATCCCTTTGTAACGGGACGTGCTGATCCAATAGTATTTTAGTTGGTTATTTTATACTAGGGTCCACCCGCTGTAGGTGTGCAAATCTAAATGATAACCCTTTTATGTCACATGTTGGTGCATCCAACAACCCCCAACCACACACACACACACACACACACACACACACACACCTTAACAGCCTTTTGTTCGCTCCAAACCCTCAGATATGACAGGCCCGGACGGGAAACGGGCGCGGACGGCGTACACCCGCTACCAGACTCTGGAGCTGGAGAAGGAGTTCCACTTCAACCGGTACCTCACCAGGCGGCGACGTATTGAAATCGCGCACGCGCTCTGCCTCACGGAGCGGCAGATCAAGATCTGGTTCCAGAACCGGAGGATGAAGTGGAAGAAGGACAACAAACTGAAAAGCATGAGCCTGGCCACCGCCGGCAGCGCCTTCCAACCCTAGAAATGAACCCAAAAAAAAAAAAAAATCCATACCTCCATTTCTGTGGAAAAGTTACTCCCATGTACAGGCTTCCCGGGAGGGAATAGAGAGACAAAACAGGAAAGAAAACTTGAAGAAAACATAAAAACGCCAGAAGAAGCCGGCAGAAAATGGAGAAAAAGAAGACGGTGATGCAGAAACATTTGTACAGTGTCAGATTCCAAACCCAGATTTTAAAAACACTTCCTATTGTCAACGGAGTACTGTACAGCAGCGCAGCACTTTTTATTTGTTCAGCATGTTGGTCTTTGGTGTTTTAGGGCAATGTACAAAAAAATGACTGTGGTACTTGCTCTTGTAAAAACAAAAAAAAACTTAGTGTTCCTCTATGTTGTTGTCGTTTTTTGTTTTTTTTTAAATCTGTCCCGATCAGAGGAGTCGAGATAAGGAAAGGATGAGTAATGCTACCTAACTACGCTTCTATTTACGTCCTCCCTGACAACCTTGCTACCTACCTGTTGATGTCTATATATCGCTTTATGTGTCAAGTGCGATGTTTTATATTTGACCAAGTGCTTTCTAGAGATGTCAGCATGTGAGCTCTTATTCTAAGTTGTTTACAGCCAATAATATGTGTATAGCCTCCAGTTTGAGTCCCTTTCTCTTTTCTCTTTCTCTCTCTCTCTCTCTCTCTCTCTTTCTCTCTCTCTCTCTCTCTGGCAGACATTTGCCATTCAAATCTGCTCTTATTTTTATTTAGGAAGCAGGAAAATGTGTGTGTGTGTGTGTTTGTGTGTGTGTGTGTGTGTGTGCGTGCGTGTGTGTGTCTAAAAACAAAGCCCCGCTTACCTCCTTAATGTTGTGTAGCTCTATTATTCAAAAAGTGTAACTGTACATTATTGTTATTATTATTGTAATTATTGGATTCATGTTTCAGAAAGGATGTATATAGATATATATTAACATTTTTAAATGTGACCAGTTGGCTATTTGTAGTTGCAGATTGTGTATGTGTGTGTGTGTGAGAGAGAGAGAGTGCGTGAATGCTCGCCCGTGAGTGGTGTGTAAAAGTATGCGTGTGAACGCACGTAAGATAGATGGCTACTGTACTGTAGAAACATTTACGCTTTCTGCCAATGAGCTTTTTGTATTTGTTTGTAACTTACAGTAAAAAAACAACAACAATAAAGTTCCCCGCATACTCATCAAAAGCAGACAGACTCAACCAACTGCTCCTGTACCAAACTGCCGCACAAATGGCTTATCTGGGGGTTGAAGAGCATGACATTTACACAAGCCAAAGGTTTTAGAAGTCGTGAGGTCCTGCTGGGGCAACGTCCTCGGCCGAAAACTAGTTTGGACAAATGAAAGGGGAATCTTTGCGCCGGTATGAATTTAATGTGAATAATTTAAATAATATGAAAAAGTGTGTCGCGAGATGACATCAGCCGTCGGCTGCCAAACTCAGGCTGTGGTTGGTGTTTCATTTTATAACGTCTACCTTGCTGAGAAATAGCCCGGGATAGTGTGGTTGGTCCGGATAATGCCCAATGTGGGTCTGGACTAATTGCCTTACCAAGCTGAGTCCAGTTCTTGCAGATGAGAAAATGTACTTTCTTCTTCTGTGCGTTTTCGTCTTCCACCACTTTCTCCATACTCTTGTGCGTATTTCGGAGCCTTGTCTCATGAAAATAGCTTTAATAACTGCCAGGGTTTAATTCTACCAAATGATTCAAGCTGGACAACCGAAGTGCTTCAAACATCCGTCCAGAGGCCTGCGGTCTGTTTTCCAGGCCACATATTAACCCTGGACGCCAGATTTCCAAGGCGACAACTCTACTGGACCTCAGCAGCATCACAGCGTCAGGATCACCACTCACGAAACAAGTTGCATAAAACACACACATAGCCTACACACACAGAACAGACGCACAGGCCAATTTCCATCCCTGCTGACCAATTCTGACAAGACAACAAACTACCCGCGGTGGACAAATTGGTCACTTTTCTCTAAACGGCCTCCCTTTTTCCGTCCTAACGGAGGCCACTCCCGGCCAAATTAGGTTACCTTTTCCCGATTTCCAACTGTAAACAACCAAATTAACTTTTAAACTCACCGACTGATACTGCCTCAGCTTCCCTGCTCATACACGGCTCTATTTGCGAGCTGGTGAAGGGAGGAGGAGGGGGGACGAGGTCCAGCTCCGAGCCTCATCTGGACACAGCCGCTATCTCCTGCCTCATCTGTGTGCGTATGTGTGTTGAGATATTTTTTTTTAAAGCTAACCTCCTTCTGCTTTGGGCCAAACTATAAAAAGAGGAGGCAGCTTTGACATTTACATGTCAAACGGATGAGGGTTTTTATCTCCAAGTTGGATCGTAAAGATCAGGCCTGGCCTCAGACTGATACCTCTCACTGGCTCTCCTCTGGTCACGTGGGGTCCATAAAGTTAGTTTTATGGTTTTGGGGAGTTGACAATGTACTATATATTTCACATTCTAGAAAGCAAGTGACGGTTTAACGGCTTCGCGGGGATCCTAAAGGGGTCAGTAAAGTAGAGACAGAGCGCGAGGGAGGGTGGTGTGAGTGTGTGTGTGTGTTTGTGTGAGAGAGAGAGAGAGCAGGCCACTACCGGCCGCTGCTCCAGCTCCGGTTCACTCGCGGAGCCCGGCGAGCTCCACTCTGTGCCGCTCTGGAAGCTAAGAACAGCCGGTGGATAGAAAGAGCCAGGACGCGCAGTAAGTAGTGTTTAAAGGCTGTCTGTAAGTAGGAGCTCTAGAGAGGGGAGGGGTGGGAGGTGGCAAAGGAAGAGAGAGCTGTGTAATTACCATGTCACTCACTCACTGTAGTGCTGCTGTATTAACGCGCTCGCTGAGTGCCACGAAGCTCTGGTATATTTGAGAGGTTGTTGTGGCTGGTCCGGACCGCGCGACGGTTGTGGCGTCACAGATGGACTGAAATGGTGTGTGTGAACACTCGCGCAGTTTTGGGTAGCCCCCAAAATACGCGTTTTAGTGCGTGCGTAATGATGGCACGCATTGCACACAGGAGACTGGCTCAGTGTGGAGAGGCGGCTGGCAGCAGAGAGAGTGGTTTACATCACTACAGTCTTTGTGTATCCGTGGGTGTCAGTATGTGAGTGTGTTGGACACTGAACTTTTACGAAAATAAAATGAAGAGGAAAACGTCGGTGCGGTTATAATGAATATGGTGTGTTTGATCCCTTAATAATACATTTAATGTACAGACCCAGAACAGTTTTTTTTGTTATGTTGGGGTGGGGGGGGGGGGGGGGGGGGTGAAGGTGCGGAACTAGTCTGACTGATATGTTCTCTCTCTTTTGGATAACAGAAAAATATGAGATTCATTTTATGAAGTTAATTCACATTCCCTCCCTGATTGATATTACTGCCCTTCCAACAACTATTTATTAGAACGTATTGTATTATTAGCCTTTGTATTGTTGTGTAAGGAGACTGTCAAAGTAAGCTTTTTTATTACATCTTTACATATAGCAATAAACGTCTTAAATGCTGAATCTTGCAGCAATTTTGGAGAGGAGCGTTTCATTGTACGTTTGTTTTGTCGCTTTTACGCACGGCCTTTGTGTGCGTAAAAATGCTTTCAATGAATTATTAAGAGTTGGAGAAATGCCCGCGTGTGCCAACATTAACCAAGACGTAAATGGACACACACACACACACACACACACACACACACACACACACATACACATACACATACACATACACATACACATACACACACACAGTTGTGACATGCGTCCTTGGGTACAAGAAAATCTTTGTCCGTCCTTCGCCCTTGTATTTTCCAGGCAGGATGGGTGTGAGTGAAAAAGCGTCGTGGATACAAACATTCCCAAGGCTCGCCATCAGGGTCCTTCCAGGTTGTTTTACACCAGAGCTATGGCCTGTTGTTCGCCTGTTGTAGAAGTACTTAACTTAAGCGGTTTTTGTTGGAGAGAAGCTTGTAAATCAAATCAAACTGTAACCAGACGCTTGGGCTTTCGAATTAACCTCATCCAGATAAAACTTCCATGAAATTATTGAAACATAGGGCACAAAACACTCAATCCAAACCAACTCTAATAGAGGATTTAAAATTACAGTAGATGTAAACTATTATCAGCTGTCTTAAAAAGCTTTTAGATCATGTACTGACATGTTTCTGCAAAGAAAAGGGGCATCAAAACTCTCCACTGAACCAAATATTAGTAAAATTAGGACACCCATGTAATGCATTGAAACGTGATGACAAGCCAAACACTGCACCAGAATTTATGAAACAAGCGTGAAACCAAAACTTACTAACTTAAATCCAACAGTCACACCGGAACTCTTCACTGATAGCACTGGAGTCCTTCAGCCTGTCGAATAGACTGATGGAAATACACATCTCAATAATATGAGTGACACCAGCCTGATTGAACAACATAAAATGTTAATGGGAGTACTAATGAGGCCACGTGACACAAAACCTCTTTACTGAAACAACCTGATGGACTTCTACATGCAACATCTCAACAAAACACATCCGTTTTACAACCAGGAATGACACACCGCCAGTTAGAAGGCCAGTGTCTCTAATATTGAAGAACAAACATTTACACCTCATGTATCCGTTGAAATCAACGGTAATGCAACGCAATTGTTTTAATTCTTGCATCCACAAGTACTTCGCATATATTGGTCGAAAACGCCAAAGCCGCCAAGCAAACACCTTCATGTGGCGTTATGACATGATAATGAAATAACGGTGTTGTGAATAAAAGGGGAGAAGGGGGAGGTGTTTACAGTAGGCTGTAGTCTCTCACCGCTCCCACCGTGCCCTGGATCTTCAATAGTTCTCCACACTGCTTCCCTCTGATGTCTGAAGCGGGACTCGAGCTGTCAGACAGCCCGGCTACCAGTCACGGGGCGTCGTGCTCTCCCCGCGCACGCCCGCTCCTTATTGCTTAGATCCATCATGTAAATTGTTTAATGTCTCGTGTCACGGCGGACGCTCATATTTCGGCATGCACCGAGCGGAGTTTCAAACTTTTTTTTTGTTTTTTTGGAACAGTCAGTCAGTGCGGCGTCACAGCTCCCGGTAGATAACTTTAATTATCAGCCAATCCCCTGTGGTCAAACTGGCGGTGAAACAAGCTTGGTCACAATAAGTTAGTTCAATTAATAGTTCTCCTAGTTTGTGTTAAGGCCGACCTCAACATGGCGCCCTGAAGAGGCCGACAAATACTAAGTATGGAGAGGGGGATGCTTCCCATCATTCACATACAACGCAATATAGTTATTATTGTTTACTAAAATCAGACAAAGTGTATATTGAAGTTAATTTGGATTAATTTGGCAGCAACAATTTAATTTCAGGAAATGCAGCCTAATATAAAGTAGGACAGACTCCATCCGCTAAGGAAGGCCTTGAGATCCGGTTAAAAGCTCCGGTGAAAGGTTGTTTTTCTTCGTCAAAATGTAGGTTTAGTTTTAGAAGGGTTTCCTTATCACAATAGGGGTATTTTATTTTATTTCAAGAAATTTACCCCATGGCGTATGCCCATGTCCAATATATTTTTTAATTAAGTATAATTTTTTTCTATCAACTTTCTTTAACTCTCTCAAATGAAGTTTTTTTTTTTAATACAAAGAATGATTTTTAACCAAACCCGTTCTTACAGTATTTATGTAGAGCGGACTACTTCACGGATGAGTGTATTTCTTCTCTCCACGACCACACCGTTAATCCGGTGTCCTCTGCACCCCGCTAATAAGAGAGGAGGCTTCTGCTCTCGGAAGTGCTCTCTGCTCTCAAACTCTCATTTATTATGTTCACTTTACATATGAAGCGAGCCTGCCCCAATGCATTTTGGGTCTGGGGATTCCTGGCGCTGCCCTCCGCCTTTACGATTGTTTTTTACAAACTTCACACGAATGTTTTTCAGAGTCATGCTCGGGATACCACAAAATATTCAGACTGGAGGAAAAATATCAAAAGTCTTCTCTGCCAAATTATGGTTAAAAAAAGAAGAAGAATTACAACATATGCCATTAAAAATCGGACTTTTTCAATTTTAATTTGTTCTTCTAAAATTAGAAATACTGAGAAAAACGTATATTTCTTTTCAGGCTGTATTTATAATAGGGCATTAACCCTATGTGGTTATTATATCCTATATTATCCCATTATATCAGTCAGATATGATTTCCGCTGTACACTAGGTTTATCTGGGTTTTAAGGAGATGTTTATTTTCCCCTTTTTTATTATGTTACAAAGAATAAAATAAATAATTATTATTCTCCCGTTTGACCTCTTGGCTCGTGAACCGTAGACTAAGTATTACCAAACCAAATACCAAACAAATAGGCCTACCAAATAAAACAAACCAATTGCCCTAATAATAATAGTAATCATAAATCTTGCACGTTAGCTGAGGCCGGCACGTTTTATGTATGTTTGTATGTTGTACAACCAGCCTCTTTTCCATCACGACAAAAATGAATTTTGTAGCCTACATCCGGTGTGAGATAACGGTTCCCTGTCCTACCCCCTATAGACTAGTGTGTGAGACTGTGTGTCTGTGTGTATGTGTGTGTATGTGTGTGTTGGGAGCGGCCTGGGTCCTTGAGGAAGTTTCAGTTCAGTAAACAGGAAGGCGAAAAAACTCCACAATTCATTTTTCATCAACTTCCTCGTTTTAATGATGATACAGGAACACCCCCAACAACACACGGACCCTACCCACCCCTTCCAAAAATAAAAAAAGACCCACACACAGACATGACACGCGTGACACAAATGTAGTTCCTATTCTTTACGGGTAAAGTGAGAGAGGCTGTGGCATGAGAAGGTGCAGCAGCGGCTCTGTATGGCCTCCTTTGTTTTTGCTGTGTGTGTCATCTGTTTCCCGTTTATGTACACAGGGCAGCTCCAGCATGCAGAGCCGCTTCTCCTCGCCATTATGCGTATTATGTGTATTATGTGTACGGGCTTGCTGCTCCTTTGAACCTGTCGAGGCTGTCAGAAGGCGCTGAGTTTGGCTTTACAGTCTGTGTGTTGGTGATGATGAGTGGGGTGAGTAACTAATGCGACTGGCCCTTTTTCTTCATTGCATTGCAAAGGTGTGTGTGTTTGTCCATATTTGTCTGTGTGTGAGAGAGTCGCGGGCTTTGTGTGGGAGTCAGTGGGGTGTGTTTTGTTGTATTTGGTGGGTTTATTGGCAGGGCATGAGAGAGAGAGAGAGGGGGGAGGATGACCCGGGTATGGGAAGGTCTTGCGTGTGTTTTCCTGCACTGTATCGTAGGCTTGGCACTTTCGGTGCTTTTTGCTCTATTTGATAATTTGAGGCGATTTCGTTCAATTTCAACTATTTTCTGCGTATTTATATTCACCCAGAAGTCCATTCTGTGGATTGGAGCTATAGGTGGGGATATTCCTTGTCCTCTGCAATCACACGAACACTCTGAACTACTTTCCTTTTTCCCCCTCGCAGCATCTCATGTGATTGCTTTACGTTTAAATCGGTATTTGCGAGGCCTTAATGTCTTCTGCATACTGATAGGGGTGAACCACGCGGCCACGCTCCATGAATAATGCACGAGTAGGAGTCACCGCGAGGTCAGCAGACAGGCTCGAGCCACGCAGGCGCGCAAGGGAGTGAAGATGGCATACTGCGCCACACTACCTCCCCCCCCAATCCCTATGCGTGTGTGTGTTCGTGCGTTTACTTCCACAACATAGGGGAGAGGAATTAACTGGCCGCTTTTATTTGCCTGTCTGTGTTCCCCATTTCCGGGTCAGAAGGGAAGGATGTTTACCTCAGACAAACCAAACATTTCCACAATTTAAATCAGGTTGGCCGAATAGCGGTAACACGTGGTTCAGCCAAGCACCAAAAAATCATGGTATTATGCACACGATTACAGTAATTATTATAGAACATACCATAATGTAATTTGTGGAGAGAAAAAGAGGTCCAAATAGGCTACCACAGATTTCAGTAAAGAGGGGTGACAAACATGTCTGCATGAATTACATTGCACCGTTGAATGCTGGAAATGAAGCTTTGACTGGGTTGTTATTTTAAACGTGTTTGCAGTCAATAAAAACCTCTATCAATGCCGCTTGAGACTGGGAATATAGCTGCAGTAGGTTTTGTTTGCCTTGGCGAAGGGTAATGACAGGCCGATAACCTTTCAAATATTTAAAGTTAACCATGGTCATTTCTGGGTATTAAACTAGGTTTAATTTTAGGTTATGCCGTGTTCAATGTAGCTACGCCTCAGGGAACAAACTCTAACTGAATGACTGTTGGTTTGAGACTGATCTTGAAAAAGTTATTTAAATGTGAGCCTTCTACTTGTGACTTTGTGACAGAAAAGGTACAGATGTGCAGTCAAATAAAGGATATTATCAATGCAACATGTGCATTTAGTCAGTGTTATTGTCAATTTAAAAACAGCCATTTCTAGCATATCAAGGCAGGTAGGTTGGGCAAATAAACTAGGCTACTAGTTACTAACAATAATAATAATAATAATAATAATAATAATTTAATAGTTGTATTATTATTGTTAGGCTACTATTAGCCTATTGTAACGAAATTTAGCCTGGGTCTTTTGTCGTTGCTGCTGTAATATCAGTAGTAGGCCTATAGCCTTGTAGCCTACTGTAAGGAGCCGAGGATTTATGCTTGTGTTATAGCAGCAGCATTTCAAATTGAGCTTGTTTCTGTCCTGAAAGTCGCCACTTCCCGGGCCTTTTCCGTCACAAACAAGAAGGAATGAAAAGTAGCCACATTCCAGGTCAATTTAGCCTACTCCATGGTTTCGATGTGTGCCAGAAGATGATATTTTCCCAGAGAATGCAGCTCCCTCGCGCCGCCACCAGAGCCCGCTTCAGACCAGGACAGCGAGGAGCACGAGCCCCACTCTGTACAGGCCTCCCTCCCAGCACGCGCCCCCGTCCTTTTGAATACCACCCGACGATAACCCGCAACAACCCCGCGTCTCTCCCTCGCTGTTTAAATACACAACTGTCAGAACTGTCGCCATCTTTTGCAGTTGATGAATGGTGAGTGTTAAGTCCTTAGGTGTAAGGTGCAGAAAGAAAGATAAAAAAATACCATATAAAGTAGGCGCTGTCATTTAATTTCTGCCTCTTTTTGAGAGGCTGCCTATGTATTTTCTCATTGCTGTTGTTAGCCGGAAAGAGGACAACAAACACTACTCAAGCTAAGTAGCAACATGCTAGGTTCGAAGCACAACACAGGCTAATTTTCAAGCTAGCAAGTGAATTAAGACCTAGTAGAGGCTACTGTAGCTGGTTTTTTTTTCTTCTCTTTCCTATGTCCTTCTGTCTTCCTGCCCGAAGCATGAGAACAGCCTGGCTGGATGTCCAAGCTAATAGTCAGCCTACAGCAGAAAGTTCACGGAGTTGAAGGGTCAAAAGTTCACCGTCGTGCTTGAGTTCCGCCCTCGCCTCTCCTCACTCACTCGACTCCAGACCAATTGCTGTATGTCAAAGGCAAAAAAAGTGGGAGGGAGGGAGTAAGAGGAGCAGAGGTAGGGAGAGGGTACAGATGAGAGAAATGATAGCAGGAGGCAAAGGAGAGGTGAAGGCCTGACCTCCCCTTCCCTTCCCCGGTAACAAAAGCAAAGCTCCTCCTGCCGCCGCAATGTTACAGAGAGAGAGGGAGAGAGAGATGAAGGGAGAAGAAAGACAGGAAAAATGGAGGGGTTGAAGGTGGTGGTGGGAGGGCAGAAGGTATTCGGTGACATGGAGGTGGGTGGGGTGGGTGGATGTCTGGGGGGGTGCAGGTGTTTGGCTACACATTTTGTTCACACCAGCTAACATTTGTATTTCATATTGAGTCACTTTGTTTGGCCATGGGCAAAGACCTTATGTTAAGGAAAGGGGGAACCAAAATGAAACATAGCGAAAATAACAATAGGCTATTTCCTTTATTATTAAATCAACCTTCAAAATCCGCTGAAACTAGGCCTGGTCCAAATAATAATACAAAAAATAGGTAGGCCTACACAAGAAGGCCCAGATAAAATAAAACAACACTTTTATTAGCAGCAACCATTCAAACAAAAGTGCTGCCTCTATAATACAATTAATATATTGACAGAGACGGTCTATTTTTATGTTGATGAAATAATAATCAATATTTATCAATTATAGCCTAAATCTTATAGGAAACAATAGTGCCACGCTAGTGGTGTGTCTGTCTCTGTGTGTGTGCGTGTATGTATGTGTGTGTGTCTGTGTGTGTGTGCGCGCGTGTGTGCGAGCTGCACAGCCAGATATTAGGGGATGTAAAGTGGTGTTTTATGCTTGGAGCCAACAGCTATTTATAAATCCCCAAACCATTTTGGAGAGGGAGTTTAGCAAAGCAGAGCTCTTCCTCTCCTCAGCATTATCAGCACCATCCTGTCAAAATAAACTCTTATCTCGCGCACCATCCACAAAATATTACTCTCCTTATCTGATTTTTCCACTGCAAGATTAATGTCTGGCCCTGTTTACTTTACTAGCTGAGAAGAATGAGTCCCATTTTTCTTCTGCTTTCTGTCTTTCTCGTTTTTATTTCTGTCTGCCTAAAGTTAAGCAGCAGTAGCCTAGTATATATTGCTGTTGAGTTGTAAGACATTATTATTATTCGATTTGTTTTGTTGGGATTGCTATTGAATGTTCTGTGGAAAAGAAACTTAGCCCTGTATATCAAGGAGTATTCACACAAACTTAGCCAGATGTGGAGAAAACAATCATACAATAAGTAATCTGAAAATAGTACCCAATTTAGGGTTAATACATGTTTGTTTTATTATCGCCGAATAACCGAGCCTGTCGTAGCTGACCCAGTTTGATCTGGCAAACAGTTTTGACTTCAATCAACGAGACAAACAAGCTGAACTCGTTTAATCTCAGCTTCGGTTGAGTAGCAACGTCTGGACACATATTGTTGGAGCTATGCTTTATGGTTAAAATAGTGGGACAGGCAGAGGGGAGGGGAAATGAGTCGCCACAGATGAGCAAAATGATAATTCAGTAAATAAATAATCCGTTTATTGACGTAAACGCGCTGGCCCTGGCTGGCACGGCTCCCCCCCACACACACACACACTAAAAAGGTAGACTAATGGGTGAATAACTACGTTACAGATTCCGTCCTTCTCCAAAGGTTCATCCCGAGTTCACCAAATTAACTCGATTTAAAATGTAGCGCGCGTGCGCGCCTGTAGGTTTGTCAAACGTGCCGTGTGCGCGTCCACGGCACTTCTAAAACGTCACGAATGAAGGTAAATAAAACCTATAGGCAATTATTCACAAAAACCCATAATATAAAACGAAATGGAACATAAGCAACAATAATGCACATCTGTTTTCAGTAACCGACACGGTGATAAAAATGTGTAAATACAAGGAAAGTAATAGTAGTGAAATGAGCAGGGATAAGTGTGGACATATGGCTGCAGTTAACTCGATAAAAATCCATCGGCGGGTTGCAGAGTCGAATAACATCAATATAAATCCACCTGATACCTCCGTGTCTGATCTCCGCGCGGCTCAAAGCACTAAAGAAGGTTTACACGAACTGAGCTCCAATACAACGCATTACCAAATATTCGTGTTTAAGACTCTGAAGTGATGGTGCGGTTATTCACATGTCAGCGTGCACGGTGGTGTCATTTATATGTAGGCCCTATGCAACAAAGGGAAAGGGAGAAATGATCCTGGAAGAAAAGAAAATCTGTGTGTGAGAGAGAAAGAAAAAGACCCCCCCTCCTTCTTTCACATCTACTGACCATTTTTCTTCAAAGTAATGACTCCGACTCAATGTGGTATGACGGAGAGAGAGAGAGGAGGGAGAGAGGGACGGGTAAAGAACAGAATGACAGAAAGAGGGGATGAAGGAGAGAAGGGAGTTGGGAGAGAGAGAGGTGGAAATGGCTGAAAGAAAGGGTGTGGAAAAGGGTGGGGGGACGAGGAAGGGGGGGAGAGAGAGAGAGAGGGGCTTGGTTGTTCTCGGGGTGAACGGGAGGTCAGCGCGTCTCACCAATATTAAAATGTGTACCGGGGACGCGGAGTGACACGCCTCGCCCGTTAAACAAAGAGTGTGCCAAACTGGCAGATTAATTTGAAAACTTGAGTCCATGCACACACACACAACACTTAATGCCTTAAAGAGCCCACAGTCTCCACAGCAGCCCTGCTCGGTCTCCTCCAGCCCCAAACTGCTCGCTGTAACACCGGGAAACACTTGGAACGGCCACCGGTGATGGGGGTTTCCTTTATCATTTAACGCCAATTTTGTCGGGGTTTACGCACGGAGCGCACCGTGCTGATGTCGCAACGTTACGGTGACGTGTTTTCTTTTTTTTGGCTGGATTATCACCGTTAAAGTGGTTCTAACTATAAACTATTATTGCGGTTGTTTAAACGCGGATTCTGAGCGATGCGGTTTGGATACAGTCATGTTTACACTTTACCGGAGACCGGAGTGTGTCCGTCTCTGCGCGTGTGCGTGCGTGCATGCATGTGAGCTAGGGTGTCCACGGAAATGACAGCGATTTTTTTATTTTTTTATTTAAGATACCACGAAGGATCCGAAGAGGTCAAAAAAAACCTGTGGCGTCGGCAGAAGAGAGAGGACAACTGAGGTGTCAATGCTTCTCTGTATGGAGAAAGAAGGGAATGGAACACAGCTGCCGATGTGTTGGAGAGAAGCAGAAGAAGGAAAATGAAAAGCAAAATTTCATAATCATAACAAGGTGAAAAATGGTTGAAGCTGATGTGACGATGACACCAGAAAGGAGAGGCGGATCCGCGAGCTACAGAGGAGTGAGTACACAAAAAATAGAAATCGACTTGTATAAGAGGAAGCTGGCTCATTTGCATATCGTTGTGTGTGTACGTACGCTTTCTTGCTGTACCGTGTGTGTGTGTGTGTGTGTGTGTGTGTGTGTGTGTGTGTGTGTGTGTGTGTGTGTGTGTGTGTGTGTGTGCGTGTGTGTGTGTGTGTGTGTGTGTGTGTGTGTATGTGTGGCAGGTGTTTTGCCCATGCTGGGAGGAAGGGGAAGACCACGTGTTGCAGGAGCTGCCGCAGCACCCCCTCCTCCTCCTCTTCCTCCTCTTCCTCCTGTTTCCAATACACTAGTTTATAATGACTTTATTATGGTTATTATTCTAAAACAGTTATATTAAACATATGTCTTAGGTTACACTGTCTTTTACATATTTTGCAAGTGTAATATTTCTAAGTTGTACATATTTGTTTTTGTCTGTTGTACTTTGTTTTTTGTGTATTTCCTTTCGGTAGGTTTATTGTATGCACCAAACACCAACGCTAGTGCCTTGTAAGCGAAAACGTAATTACGTCGTACAGCAAAACGGACTTACGCCATACAGCTTTTTCTGACTCTGATTCTTCAACCGTTTATATTTTTGAAGCCCCATGTCCTTCACTGTACCTTCACCATCATGCTGGTTAATTAGTGACTTACTAAGCCACCTGGGGCTGTGTGACTACAGGGGGAACTATTTTGGCAATCATTTAGGTTTTGCTGTACCTCCTCTGGTCTAGCTTATAATAAGGCCTACGTGATAAGTTCAAATTCCAAAGAACATCATCAGATAGATAGATAGATAGATAGGACTCAGGCCGAAATGCACCCCTGGACCCCCCCACACACACACACACACACACACTATCATATGGTTACTGAGGGTGAAGGTGAGGTCGTGGCCAGTGGAAGGTTAAAGGTCATGGACAACTTTCTCCCTCTATAGTCTTAAATTCAATTCGAAACATATTCATATAGCTGATTTAATACATATTACAGATTGGTCCATTACTAAAGATTGTTTTTGTCCTACAATAGCCTATGTTGATTTTCTGCTTTTGTCACAATTCCTGAAATAGTAGCGTTGCTGAAATTCGTTGCTAATGTTAGACATGTGGCATAAATAGTTCTAAGAAAAAAATCCCTTGAGCTTGAATGAACTGAGAATGTTTGCAGTTGTTTCTCAGCATGAGCATTGCTGCGGTTTTATCAGTTAGCATCCAGATGTGTGTTTTTTTTTTTATTATTATTTTGCCGATAGTAGGACATGGTGTATCAAGCATTTTGCCAGTAGGAGCCTGCAGAAAGCGCCAGTGGTTTCAGCTGTTTATTATCCTCTGCTGATTGCTAATGTGCTGTTTCTTTGATTAGAAGCTGGCTGTGGAATAAAACGCTCCCAGTCTACGGGGAGCATTTGTTTCTTTTCATCGTTTGTGCTCCTCCATCAATACAAATGCTGCGCTCCTGCTGTAGATACACCCGGTCTGTGTTCTCCAACCACTTGAAATATGCTAGCTCATTTTTAGAAGGCTGTTTGGATGTTTTTAAGCGTCTATTTAGCACCAACAACGATTATGCGGGAGCTTTGAGTAGAGCTGTTTTAATGTAATTATGTTTTGTATTTTTCAGTCATGAAGAAAAGGAGGAGGACACGTTTAACTTGCACCAGGGAAATAGTTTGGTTGGAGTTATAGTTGCAGTGTGACTCAAAATAAGGGAGGACCTTTTGGAGATGTGAACGGTAGAACCGACTTTTATTGGATGCTATTCAACACAGATAAAGCCATGTTGCAGTCAGCTCTTGTATTAGTCTGTATTTCTTTCCGTGCCACAGTTTTACCTGACGCGCTGCGCGCCGCTGGTCCGAGCTTCCACACAATAGATATATCATAAAACACCTTTAGATTAATACTTGCCATAGGGAGGGACAGGCCTCTGCACCACTTCATTTTTTCTCTCTCTCTCTCTCTGTCCGATACTTTGCATGACAATAACCAGGGGAATGGACCTCGATTTATTTTTCAAACTGCACAAAGGAGCAAAAAAACATTTCTCTTCTTGGTCTCTTCTTGTCCCCAAAGCTTTTCACCTCGGTAATATTTCAGAACATTGACAGGTGGTCGTTGCACATAATGAGACTGTTTAACCCTTCTGTATATGTTCATTTTAATTTTCTCATTGTGGCTTTATACCAGTTAAGGCCCGCCATTGAACAAAAAAACACATGTGTGCTTTTAAATGTAATGTCTCACACTAGGCTTAAAAACAGATAAACACTAAAAGCTAACTTGATTCTATAAGCGTATTATTTGTTACGCAGCTGACAAAATGACAAGTTTATTCTTCTAGAACAAGCTGTTTACGGATTGAGTTGCCGTCACTTTTAAATCTCACTCTATATTTCTTGAATATGAAAAGACCCCGGGGCTATACAAACAACAACAAAAATCTTACCTTCACGCTCGTTAAAATGAATCCATTTTAGAACACTTTTTAATCACATTTGTGGTAGGAGTATAGAAGCAGAGAGCGACAGCTTTTTTCAGCAGCTAAACAACAACAACTGAGTTTGTGAGCCGCTTATGGGGCAAACTTGTTAAAAAGGTCGTAAATTGTGAGTGGGACTTAGGAGTTATTTATTCACCCGGCTCTCTTCCGCTCCCTGAATATTTTATTGCTTTTTATTTCACAACCTTCCTCCAAAACCTTTTAACCTCCGGGAAGTTACCGTTTGAGCGTGTTTTGTGTTTGAGCTGTAAACGTTGTTGACCCGCAGTAAAAGGCAAATGTTTAAATCCAGATCCGCTGACCTTTTCCACTCACTGTATCCCGCTGCACGTCAGCCTCTCTCAGTCGCTTGCGCTGTGAAACGCGCTGATATTACATGTCGAAATGTTACAGCACAGATAAACCCCTATAGGCCTATGGTTTATGCTTCCCTATTGACGCTGGATCCAGTACTCTAATCAAGCACCTGTGTGTGTGTGTGTGTGTGTGTGTGTGTGTGTGTGTGTGTGTGTGTGTGTGTGTGCGTGCGTGCTGGGGTTGAAAACAGGACATTGGTTTTTCAGGTGGAGTTCCACTATGGTGAAGTGGTCCTTAGCTCGCTGACAGGTTTATAATATTTATAATATTTAAATCGACTAAACGGCAAAGTAAAGCAGTCTGTTTGACTTTATTCGTTTTGAACCGACTAATTGCAGGCTATTTAATGGGAAAGCGAACAGCTGCATGTGGTGTCATAAGAGATCCCGGTCTTACTTTGTTGGTGTCAGGCTTCAATACACTGTGTCTGGGTCATATAACGCTATTTGGTGACAAACCCAGTTTGTTTTTCTTTCCGTATCTAACATCTAAATATCTCCGAGTATCTGTGGATCTTAGGTGAGCACGTTGGCCTTTACCTGTAGCCGGAAACAATGCCCCCCCGCCCTCCCCCGTTCAGCTGAATGGCTACTGCTGACAAACTTGACAGAGAGAAGGGAAGTGCCGCAGTCAGACTCAACACACCTTGATCGATACCTGAGATGCCCCGCGGCAAAGCGGGAGGTCAAGGTGACAGAAATAGGCCCACCCCTGCGCAGATTAAAATAGAGACTACACTGGGTTGTATTGGTAAATAAAAAAGAATGGAAAAATAAAAAATAAATTAAAAAAAACGATACTGAGTAGAAAGATAAAGGATGCAAACTAGAGGCGGATTAGAAGCAGGTTGACGGTGCCTCTCCCTCCAGTCTGAAGAGGCTTCGTGCTCTTGGCTTTTGTTGTCCGTTCTGGTGATGTATGAGCAACTTTTTTTCAGGAAACAGAGAACAGCAATATTGCCTGCAGCAGGGAGGGAGTGTCAGTGTCACAAAATCGATGTGGGAGCAGCACAGGAGCAGATAGAAATTGTATGGGAAATATAGAGCCGAAAGAAAATAATTCTAAATTCATCAGTAGCAGCACATTCTCATTTATAATTTGTATTTCGTTTTTGCCCTTAACTTGTCTATCAATGTGATATGATGTGGACTAAATTAAAATGTGAGTTTGTAGTTAGATACACTGATTTTTTTGTTTTAATCGTGATTTATTTTATTTATTTACATAGATAGATAGTTAGAGCAGGCCCTTGTGTGTAAGCAGATTCCTTTTTAATTCAGTTGAATCAGAGTTTTAGAGACAGACTGCAGTTCATTTAGCATAGTGAAGGGGCATTTATTCATTTATTCATTGGTCCATCCATTCTTCAGTCGAATCATTTCGAACCATTTTTGATAGGACAGTGTTTCCCCGTGCCAAGCGATCTGTCTCTTCTTTCATTAAATTGGGTTCATTCTGTTAGAACGGTGCACGGTTAGAGCTGCCAAGTTTTTTTCTTATCTTTTCTTCTTCTTCTTTTTGGATAATTACAACAGTAGGCTACTTTTTAATTCAATTGTGTGCGTGTGTGTATTTGCGAGGATGGCAATCTTTAGGAATAGGCCTATTATTATTTTGAATAAAACATTCGTTCAAATAGAGTAGTGAGAAACTAAATTTTCCAAGGACATATTAAATTTGTATAGAAAAAAAGGGAGATGCAAAAAAATCTTTGTCAGTGACAGAGGCCTAATTTCCCCTTCACGGTGAGATAGTAATATTTGTGAGATACAAATAATATTTTATAATAATACATAATATTTCACAATTCCCTGGACATAAAATTACTGCGTATGTAATATTACTATATGCATTTTACTCCCATTCGTCATTGTAATAGCTTAACATGACCAATGCGCCATTAATAATTAAATGCACATATTAGAAAGAGAAGAATATGTTGTTGTTTTTTTAATTAAAATTTCCTTTGCTGTTTTCAATTTAAAGCTGCATTTGGAAAAATGAATTAACGGGACTATAATGCAGCTTCGAGCGCACCTGTCCCCCCCTTCTCTCCTTCACACTGTCTACAAGAAAAAAATCCAAAGCAAAAAATTGTTGTATTTTTTTTATTTTCTTTTTATTTGCGAGTTAGCTGGCGTCGCCCTCGGCTTGCCGGAAGTGTCACAGCATTACAACTTCATTTCCCAGATCCCCACCAGCAGTGAGCGGGTCAGGGGGTCACAAACTGTACAGATGGATGGAAATCTTCCTTTGTGGCTATGACAGGAAGTTTATGAAAGCAATAAAAGTCTATCGACGGTGTAACCTTGTGCCTCCAGAGAGCCGCTGTCTTCTATATCTACCCTGTAGATCCGGATTTGTGTAAAAATCATTAAAACAATCACAAATTCGTTTCTAGGGGAGTATATAGTGGATTTATACACGACGTCAGCGATGGATCCGACACAGGGAGGCGAGGCCATCAGCTGCTATTATTGGGTTGTAAGGCCTTATGGATCGCTGCTTGGTATTTACATTTGTAAAAGTGGAACCGTGAAGTTTAATAATGTCTTCTCTACGAATTTATATTTCCTATCAGCATTGACATCCGCCAATGTATTTATTTCAGGACTGTGTTGGTGTTATTTAATGTGTATTATGTAGCCTAGCTGTTCTCCTCCCCAGTGCGGAAAACTCAATCCAAGTTCTGTACTTCTCTTTTTTTTTGGATCATCAAACCGCCTCGCAGTTTTAAAGGCCAATTCCAGGTTGAATTGGACTTTTTATTTATTTATTATTTGTCTTGTTGAAAAATGATGCGGTCGACTTTACTGTTCATCTTGGAAGGCGTATTGGGGGGCTGGGTGTGTGAGTGGGTGAGGTGAGGGGGGGTGGGCTAAGGTTTCGATTTAGAGACGGTCAATTTTCTCGAAACAAAGGACTTGGATATCTTCATCATCTTGCGTGTTTGTGTGTGTCTGTGTGTGTGCGCGCGTGATAACTATTCACCGCAGTGCTCCGTGTTAGTACATTGTATGTGTCTGTGTTTTCTTTCTATGTTGAACTTATGCAGAAATTGCTGCAAGCTGAATTATTGGACTCAATGGCATTTACTATAAAACTTGTTGGGGGGGGGGGGATGCTGGAAAAAGAGTTTGATTCGTTATAATGCTGTCTAAAATCTGTGCGTCTTCAAACATGGTGTTTTTCAGCCCGTTTTACAGCGGTATAGCAACTGACAGCAGTAGAGAGTTAGATTGTGTTACATGGTATGTGTCAGTGTTTGAAATGGGTAAACAAAGAGATTGTAGCAGCTAGTGTAAGCAGGTCACGGTTAGGGGGACGGCATTTCCTTTCGGAGGAAAAACAAAGGGCTGAATCTGTGTTCAGTAATGCACAGCTCAAGGGCAAAAGCAGCCGCGCAGTCTGAATTGGGCACATGCTCTGCCAGTGATGTTAATATCGGAAAGCGGAGGGGAATATATCCTGTTTATAATGCAAGGCAAAAGGCCACCCTGGCTGAGGCTGAATTACCATGCAAGGGGAGTGAAATGTGGAATGGGCGCCTGTTGGAGTAACAGGGGGTTTTAAAAAAAAAGAAGAACAAAAAAAAAAAGAGGGAGCATTCTCGTTCCTAATGCTAAGGTCTGCCAGTGATTTAGAAGGCCGTGTAACCTGAATTAGTTGATGAATTTTCTATCGATCCTAAACAAGCCAGATTTATCTCTGACACGGTGCTGCTGCTGGGTGGCGGCGCAGCAGCCGGCCAGGCCACTCACCCACTCCCCGTTATTAGTGATTTAAAAAGAAGAGAGAGAAAAAAGAAAAAGCTTTGGCAAGCACGTCCCTACACACACACACACACACACACACACACACACACACACACACCTACATATATACACAGAGGGTGGTGCAGGCGCCACTTTAAATCCCCCCAAGCACTTTCTTTCTGCTGCTTCTTTTTTTCTGTTTGCTTTATTTTTTCTTCTTTTTGAAGTTCCAGCCAGACGCGTAACAGGGGGAAGGGGTTCGTTTGCAATAAGGGAGGACTTATCATCTCTACTGTACTCTGTTGCTCGTGTGTGTCCTTGCGCGCGCCTTCCTCAGTGCGGCTTCAGCTCAGGCGGAATGTATGCTACTTTGTGCGTGTCAGACGCGCTTTGTTATTGTTGTGATTCTCTGGCTGCTTAGGACGGCATGCGTGCCGACGTGTGGTGGAGAGATACACAGAGAGCGAACGGGGCCAGGGGAGGGAGAGGGGGGACGTATTGTAGCACTGTGAATGCACACAAACTGAGGCCATATGATGATGCGCGTGCGGGGTCCGTGTATATGCTTAATCCCATTTCCTTATCCGGGGTTCGTCCTGGAGGCGCGCCATTGGCCGGCTGCCGTCACGTGGCTTCTTAACTTTGTTCACTTGACAGAAAAGTAGGAGGGTTCAACGGAACAGGAATAACCGAAGAGTAAAGGGATGAGATATAAATTTTAGTTATATATTTTCCGAGTAGGTGCAATTCCACAAAAAGACTGAAATTAATGGCCATGAGCTCCTATTTGATCAACTCCAACTATGTGGACCCGAAGTTCCCACCGTGCGAGGAATACTCACAGAGCGACTATCTGCCCAGCCACTCTCCGGACTATTACAGCGCCCAGAGGCAGGAGCCTGCTGCCTTTCAGCCGGACTCTCTCTACCACCATCAACACCACCCACAACACCAGAACCACCACCAGCAGCGAGGCGAGCCGCCGTACACGCCGTGCCAGCGTCCGGGGCAGCCAGCCTCGGTGGTGATGTCCCCTCGGGGTCACGTCCTCCCCCCGACCGGGCTGCAGACTCCCCCAGTCCCGGAGCTGAGCCACCGCTGCGACTCGGTGACACCCAGCCCGCCTCCGCCTGCGTCTTGCGGCCAAAGCACTTCGTCCCCCACGAGCAGTCGTAAGGACCCCGTAGTCTACCCGTGGATGAAGAAAGTCCATGTAAACATCGGTAAGTGCTGCATGCAAACTTCTTCCTCTCTCTCCCCCTCTCTCTCTCTCTCTCTCGCTGCGCCTTTGTGCCTGCAGTTGGCTGCCATGCAGTCAGCTAGGTGTCCACCGTCAAAATCTACGGCTTCCCCTCCTTGTTTTCTGTTAGAAGTAGAAGAGTAGCCCTTGGGTCAAGATTTACGATCGTCTGTTTGCAGGGCCAATATAATTACACCCACCATAAATTTTTATTACACCTCTCCGCAGAGGTGCCTTTTGAAGTCCGATCTCAGGCTCGTCTGCTCTAATTCCTCGCCTTATGACAACTCAGACCGAGCCCATAAGTTAGATTTTATGCTTTGGTAATTTGATTTTAAGTGGTCGGGTTGTATAAACGGTGTACTTTACTCTATCGAGCCTTCCTTCCCCACTCGTTGTTCCAGGGGAGGGAAAGTTTTATGGCAGCTGAAATATTCATGTTTATGGAGCCGGCCGTAAAACACTAATGTAAAACCGAGTAGCTCCAGTCTATTATGGCTTCTCTCTGTAATGTTCTAATAGACTTGCTGCCTATTGCGTATTGGGATAACCGGAGCGCATGTTGGCGGGGCGACAATATGCCCCTTTTGTAAAGTCGACGTAATGCATTCACTCCACCGGGCTGTTAACTCGGCAAGAAAACGCTTTCTTGCATTTGCTCTTTGCACAGTTATTTTTAGCTGTCACTTCTTTGGAGAAACCGGACTCCATGCAGCATGTTTGCTTGCTGCTGCCCCGTTGTAGGTTTTGGTATTTGTTGAATCATCACCCAGTCGGCCGTTCAGTGCCGTCGTGTAGCTGCTGCACCCGCACCACCTTTATTCTCAACCAGTTCATACACGCTGCCATCCTTGCGTAGTCCGTGAAATCCTTGCGTAAGATCGTTGCAAGAAAAAAGGTACCTGCTGCGAAATGCTTTTCTCGCCGCTGCTTTGGCACTCCTAGGCCTAGCCTAACTATATGTTTCGACAGTCCTGATCGTGCGTGCGCGGACGTGTCAGAACAGCGCGATTTTTCAAGCATTGGGAAATGCGGCCGTGCCCTCGATTTTGCTCTCAAATCCCAACATTTGGACACCAGCGTCAGGCTCGTTGCTGGGAAGATTCACACCGCCGCAGGGCCTAAAATGACACCTGACAACATGTGCTCACCGAAAACGCAACAAACTGCATTGTCAAATAAACGAGTTCTGCTGTAACAGCTGCTTTTGAAGGCACACACTACATATTTGTCGCAGGAGAAAAGAGGATTATAATCGGTAACGGCTCTGCGAGGTTACAGCCATTTTGTATTCTTTATTCAGTAGGTCCAACTGCGGTGGCCATGGCTTCATTTCCCTTCCTTCCATGCTCATAATGCACTGACATTTTCTTTCTCATGTGGCTACTGTGTTGCATCGTCTTTACACGAGCAGGGATTACAACGATTAGTCTATACAGCCAATATTATACTAACAACGCCTGTCTGTTTTTCGACAGTAATGTTACACTATTGTAAATCTGAAAGCAGTGATTCTGTTGTATGTTATAGTGCAGCCAGCGTATTAACTACTTTATTGTGAATATTGTTATTATTATTATTATTATTATTATTAGGCTATTAGCTATCTTCCTGTATTTTGGAGGTGATTATATTGTGCTTGTTGTATTTTTTCTTGAGTGGTAAATGTTGTGATGCTCATATATTGCCATTCTTGTCCCACAGTGAGTTCAAACTACACAGGTGGGGAGCCGAAGCGCTCGCGGACGGCCTACACGCGCCAGCAGGTCCTGGAGCTCGAGAAGGAGTTCCACTACAACCGGTACCTGACGCGCAGGCGCAGGGTGGAGATCGCGCACACGCTGTGCCTGTCAGAGCGGCAGATCAAGATCTGGTTCCAGAACCGGAGGATGAAGTGGAAGAAGGACCACAAGCTGCCCAACACCAAGGTCCGCTCCGGGACAAACAGCAACACAAACTCCCAGGCTCTAACTGGCTCCCAGAACCACACCGGGCCCCTATAGCCCGGTTATTTGGCTCGTTGTCTGATTTTTGCCCTCCCTGGTTCCTAAACTGAACGCCAAAGCGGCAGCCACGCTTGTAACCACCGGAGCCTGCACTTTGGACCGGAATAACGCCTTTACTCTGGAGGGAGGGAGGGATGCCATTGCCGCCTATTCGGTCCTGATGCTGTGCTGATGTTACAAACTAATATGACGTGATGATGTGGGAGGGGTTGAAGGGGGAGATTTCCCATTCATAAAAAATGAAATGAACAAAAGTAGGCGAAGAAGGAGACTGAACGAACTGAGAGAATGATGCGGCCGCTTTTTTTGCTTTTGTCCCCCATGCATTCTCTGCCCTTCTCCGTCTCTCCCTGCTTTTTATATTTCTGTGTTTTTATACTCCTCTCCCTCTCGCTTCCTCTCTATGACAGAGCATAAGATGGTATAGGCTGAGGATAATGTGCCCGCGTGCGTGTGGTTTATTTTTTTCCCCACTGAGACTAGTTTTTTGGTGTGTTGAAGATGGATCCTGGTTTTCATCTTTAATCATGCCAAACTCGGGCCCCATTTGTCATTGTTTACTCTGCGGGTACAAAGCAAAGGGGTGAACCGCGGCTCTGCCCATTACCCCTATCCCCCTTGCACCCCTCCCCAGACCGCTACCCCTCAACCTCCCACCCCAATCAAACACGCACGTGTAATAAATGGAACTCTCGTTCTGTCAAGAAAAGTATTCTTACAACCCGCCACACACACACACACACACACACACACACACACACACACACACACACTCACACTCTAAACACAAACAAAAAACACATGCTCATACCCTTCTGTCCGTCCTTATAGTACTTAACATAAAATATAACCTCCGGTATGATCCAAAACGACAGCAGGCAGGTTTCTGTCTTGCTGTTATAATAATAATAACTGTTGGTATTTCTGTTTTGTTTAATGACAAAATATAGCTTTTTACATTTTAATTATTTTTGAATTCAGTGTTGATTGTAAATTGCTGAGAATGGCAAGGAGCGTCTATGTGGTCCGTTGATTGTTCATGTTGTAATGTTGTACGCAGGGAAGCGGAAGCAGGCTGACAGGGTGATGCGAGTGAACTCCAGTTAAAGTTAAATTATGGCATTTTCCACTCTACGTACCAAACAGGGTTTATAAAGCTGCCTGAACAAAGGACACTAATATTCAAACCAAAATCCTGGTACGCAGCTCAAAAACACATTATAAACGCAGCACTATACAATGTACTACCTATTACCTCAGTTGTACTTATATATATTTTTTATTTTTTTGGTCATCTTATTTTCTCTTGCTAGGTCAATGAAGTGACAGCTTTTCAAGCTTTTATATTTTTGAAATTGTTATTATAATAATTATTATTAGCCTACCTGCAATACAAAAGGCGCTGTTCATTTAAATGTATGTGGAGATTTAAAAATGTAATTTAATTATAAGCGATTGTTAGCCAGGGACATTCAGAAAAACAAGGAGCCTTTTATTGCATGTCGTAATGGTGTTGATTTATTTTTCTATGTCTTCCTCTCTGTCCCTCCTTTCTCCGCCCATTAAATGCGCGCACATTTCCTTTTCTCCTTTTCTCTCTCTCTCTCTGTTCTGTCCCCTTGTGCCACTTTTTAGATATTTTATTCTGCAAGTGTTCTTTAATTGTTGTTATTTTATTTACATTCCAAAGATCAGCTCCTATCGTTATTGACGATGATGATAATAATAATAACAATGGTGGTATTGTTGAACATGTGTTACCTCCTCCGATATGTAAGTTGCTCATTTCTCTGCTTATGCCTCCTCAGTGTCTACCCTCCTATTATTTGTAAATAGTTCATAGAAATTTAAATAAATGGCTAAAATGTTATTTCTCTTATCCTCTTCTCTTTTATTTCCTCTCTCCAAATCATGATTTGTTGAGTTTCTTCTAAATGTTCTCGCATAGCATTAAATATTGCTAAATACAAGAGGCGTGGAGTTCTGTCTACGCTAATGAAATCGCCCAGTTTGAATTCATAATCATGTTAAATATACGCAGGTATATGCTTAAGTTTGTTTAATTTCCATTTCGCCCCCACAGCAGATCACAAATACCAAAAGCTCTTCCTCCTCTCTCCTACATTTAACAGTGAAGGATGTATTTAAAGCATATATACACACAGGCTCCCACATGCGCACACAATAAATAATTTCGTTTAATTTCAGTGTTGGTTTTGCGTACAAACACGCAGAGACCTGTCTTGAGAAATCAGCAGCCTGCGATGATTAATCTGTCCCGGCCATGAGTGATCTTGGTACATTACGTCCTGTAATCTCGTTTTAAATCACAAACCCTCCCTCCGTTTCACTCCCGTTCTCCCGTTAATTTAACGGCTGCTCAGACGCGCTTGCACCGGTCCGACACAGAGTATGAGACCCCCTCCACCCCCCTCCTCCTCCTTCCTCTTCTGATTCTGAAGAGAGAGAAAAAAAACATTAAATAGTTTCTCGGTTCGTGGTCTTTTAATGCTTTAATGAGTGCAATTTTTGCACAACAGTTTTTTTTTTCTTCCCTATCGGTGTTTTCTGGACCGGTGCTGTGCACGCATGTGTGTTTTATTTTTTATATATTACAAAAAGGGAGCGGGCCGGCGCCATAGCTCAAACCCTGACAACCAAATAGATAATCAACAAGACGAATGGCTTCTTTTGTAAGGCGCGGCTCCCGTATTAATTTTCATTTTCTTTTCTTAGAGCAGGTATCGAAAAATATAGAGCAAGAGGGGGGGAGAACGAGAAAATAGCATTCCTCTCGATGAACTTTAAACAAAAAAAGTGTGCCCCCCAAATTGGTCCGCTCGTATTCCTCGGCCCAGAGAAGATTCCCTATTACTTGTTGGTTGATTTCTCCCTGGGCCTCTTGCCACAGAGACTCCCTCTGCCCATTTATCTGTTTTCTTCCTGTTTATGAAAGGCTGCTCCAGCGCAAACACCGCCCTCCTATCAAACTGTACACCTAGATGTGCTCAAACACACACACGCGCGCGCGCCCACGCACACACACACTGCGCCAAAATATTACAGTAAATCCTTACACTCGGAGCATGCAAACCTGCATTTTCAAACATTTCACTGTTTCATTACTGCAAAAATCAATTTCACTGTTCTGTTTCCACTCGGTTTCAAAGTGACTACAGTGCGTTTTCACTCCAGTTTAATGCTTTTCCAGAAGGTGCATTCATTTCAGAATATATATATATATATATATATATATATATATATATATATATATATATATATATATATATATATATATATATATATATATTCTTCTTCTTATGGTGAGCGCTTTAATGTTTAAAACCCCTTCTCCACACACACAACACAAGATCATATTTGTGTCCTGTTGTATTTTTTGCTATACACCAATTATTCTATATTGATGCATCTAAACAGACCCCCTCCTCAATGTTCACACACATATGTGCCTCCACAATAACCCCTAAAGCCCCTGAGCGCTTGCAGCCCGTTGAAATAAATGAATTTGCGCGCAGGGTGACACCGTGCACAATAAAATCCACCAAGGAATCCTTATTCTTTTTTAGCCTCCATTATCAGCCGGGGCCTTCTGCTGCTTCTGTGAATGGGAGCAGATTTTGTGAGGTTGCCCCCCCCCCCTCTACCCTTCTGAAAAAGTTCACCGCCATTATTTTCTGGACAGGGCAGAAGGGAAGACACCTCAAGAAAAATGCGAGAATTATACAAGGAATAATCATTAATCACTTGTTCTTCTTTAAACACTTCTTCTCCTTCTCTATTGTCATCCGGCAGCCACACACAAGACCCCTTCTGCCAGGGGAGAGAGAGAGAGAGGCCAAGGAACAGAGAGACGGACAGAGGAGAAGAAAAAGAAGACGTCTTGGAAGACACCCCCCTCATACACGCACGCACACACACACACACACACACACACACACACACACACACACACACACACACACACACATAAACAGTCATACATACACACCTCCCCTTTCCCAGCCATCAGCAAGCTATTTTTTTTACACCCCACAAGTACCCTACCATAGAAAAAAAACTTTTTTCTTCCTCATTGGAAAAAAGAAAATCCCTCCTAAGAAACTCCAACAAATCAGTCAGAGAGCCCTCACGACGCAGAAGAAGATGGCCCAGAAGTCGCCGAAAGTGGTGGCGTCTAAGGTAAGAGGCCTGGGAACTTCATTTTCTCTCCCCTTTTCTGTCTTTGGCTCTCTTGCTCCTCTGTGTCTGACGGCTCGGTGGCGTTTTTATGGTTTTATTGCCCCCTGCGCATTTGGCGAGGTCAGGCGAAGGGGGCATTTATGGTCGTGGGGGTCTTTGATTTTAGCGCAGGGACTTTTGGAGATGCGTGTTTATGTTGGAAGGTGTGTGTGTGTGTCTGTGAGTGTCTGTGTGTTTGCCTGCAGCATCAGCTACAAGTGACAAGCTTGTGTTGTGCCTGAGTTTGTGTAAATGTTGCCGTCCCCCTTTGCTGCGGTGGTGTCACTTCTGCGTCTGTTTGTCACTCGCGAGGCCTGCCGCCTCTCGAGCATCTATTGTGCGTAAATTGTGCTACTGTCCGTCTTTTAGGCGCAGGATTTGGATGGGTGGTTATCATGAAACAGTTCATTTTTAAGTTTTGTTTTTCACATGAAGGTGTATTTTAATTTATATGGGTTCATATGAAGCAAATGGACACCAAATGTAAGACAGTCGCCTATGCAGAAAATTCAGAAAAGTCTCGCGCTAATGTATGACAGAATGGCCCACGTGAATAATTCCTGGTTCACCCGGAGCTTATTATGCATTTTGTCTTGGCTGTGTTTCTGTGGTTATAAAGTGTTGCTATGGCCTATAGCTTTTAATGAGATACTGTGTGTGTGTGTGTGTGTGTGTGTGTGTGTGTGTGTGTGTGTGTGTGTGTGTATGTATGTGTGTGTGCGTGTGTTTTGTCGGCCAGGTGCAAACAGGCTATGGAGACTGCGGTGGGAATATGAATAATACGGTGCTCAATTGGAGAGAGGGATGCAGGGGGAGGAGGTATGGGTGAAAAAGAAAAATTAAAAGAACGTGTGTGGGGGGGTGCTGTTTAATGGATACTCTCTCGGTTGCTCTCCAAAACAATTTACCTCGAAAACAAACGATCTGCGAGGTTTTCCAAATGAACTGCGAACGATTGCCGGTTGCCGTGCGCGCTCAGGACTCCGGTATCTGCTGAGCCGACAGTAGCGGCCTCAGGAAGCGCACTCACTCCTGTTTGACCCCTTCAGAAATCAATCTAGCCCGGGATTAAAAATAAAGGGGCAGCGGTTCTGGTGGAGGGGCTCTGGCCTCTCAGGGGGATGCAGGCCATGGCGTGATGCGATGCGTGGAGAAGTAAGAGAAACAAATGAGAGAAATATAAGCGGCGGGTATCGAAGGGAAGGCAGAGAGAGGTGGAGGAGGGAAGAAAAATCGATGGTCATGCAGGGCAGCGGAATGGCCAAGCTGCGGCCACAAAGGGTTCAACTAGGGGACACGTTTTTTTCTGACCGATGAGGTCCACTGGCTCTGAAGCCAGAGGCTGACCCGTGTTTACCCCCCACACACACACACACTCCTCCCCGCACACTACACCCCTACCCCCACCACTCCTGGTCCCCCTTGACCTCGCAATGCTGCTGGTCCCTCCACTCCCTCGGACATTCCCAGACCTCCGGAGCCCTCGGGCCCCTTAGTCATAACAGACCGAGTTCAGGGCACTGTACCCCGGGGGCACGGCGGCCAGATCTCCATCCCCAGATAGACAGACAAGTAAGCTAACCACCTGGGCAGGGGTCAGCGGCAGGCCACTGCTGACGCTCAGTTAAATTAGGGTTTCGTTGAGACTGGCTGACATTCCCACTCATAAGAACCCTTTGGAAAATATTGCACAGCTTAACATAATGACTTTCATATTATTTGCCCTTTTACTTGACCAGGATACTATTTTTGCAAATTTTGCAAAGCAGCGGTCTCAAGTTTTGTGTCTTCTGTCTGGAAAGCCTTGAGCACTTTAATACACGGTCCAGTGAGTCATTCTAACTGTATGATTTGGTATGAACGGGTCAGCCAGGCTAGGCCTGCTAGACAGGCTGAAACAGAGAGAATGTGCAGCCTGATGCTGGACAGTATTTGGACAGACTGGGACCTCAGTGTAAACAGAGCCTGCCCCTCCTGATTGCCTTGCTGAAAAGCTGTTGAGCAGCCCGTTTTAACTTCCAGGCTAGTTGCAGCCATGTTTGCATGTTGTATTCAGAGGAGAATTGTATACTATGTTTGGTCAAATTGAGGACATGGCACTCGTTTTGAAAAGCCAATTCACAGTAGACAATAAATAGAAATCAATAAAATAGAATGTTGATATTTTTACTGTAAAACTGATTGTCAGCAATTCAGTGAGCTGTAGTCACTGTTATTTACCGACATTGGGCTGATGGCTGCTGGTCATTTTCCAGCCTGGTAATCTGACCTGTAGCTGGGAGGAGTGCTGTGTGTGTGTGTGTGTGTGTGTGTGTGTGTGTGTGCACTGGGGAGTACTGATTAATCACAGAGACAATGGCATATGGGGAAAATGCTGCTGGTCAGTTTGGTTCCAACATGCCCTCATTGCCAATACATATTTCTCATACAGTGTTGGTATGCCCCTTCATTTTCAATTTTACATTTCAGCAGGATCTCATAAGACATGCAACATATAATAACATTGCCTATGCAATCTCTAGCACCTTGTAAGACCCACTGATGGCTTCTCTTATCTGGTGCAAGCAGGATGTGGTTCAATGTTGCTTTTAGGTTTTTTTCAGAGGGACTCATGACTATACATGGGATCAGACCTTTGACTTGTTGTTTACCTGACCATCTTCTTAAACTGCCGTCCCTATATTTGACATATTATAGTTGGCCATGTTTAAACATTACACAGACAACCCCTAACAGCTCGGCATCACCGTCAGCTGGATGTTTGTCCTTTGGACTAATTGTTGATCATTTCTACAACATTTGTTGCCTAGAGAAGAGCAAATGAGATGCTACTGTGCTTCAAAATCCTCATTTACCAACAGCAGAAGAGATAAAAGGTCAGAGGTCACAGCACCTTGCAGACTGGTAGAAAGGTTTTGCGTAAATATGATACCTCTACACATCCAAAAAATAATCATTTTGATATCTTAAGTGGCTGAGCATGTTTTTTTAATTTTTTTATTTAATATAAGCGAAAATGTTTAAAATTGCATAGCCTTCTATTGACTCAAGACTAAAAGTCTTAAAGGTACAATATGTAACATTTCTGCTTTAAAATGTCTAAAAATGACCGTACCTATGTTATATATTTTTATGAGTTGTGTTCTTACACAATCCTAAATGTTTCCACCAAATGTCAAACCCAGAGAAATCTGTTATTTTATTTTCAGACACGGCACGTTTCCTTTAGTCGCCAGTCATATAACCTTTCACCCTCCAGTTACTCTAACTTCCGTCAGAACACTGGCACCAAGATGATACGTTCAGGAGTAATTGTAAATCATACAATGTCACAGAAAAAAAATACTTGTAACCGTAATACTGCTTTTTTTTGCCATACAGCATCATTTTGTGATTAATTACATCCCACTTTTTATCACAGTAATACAACAGAGACCTTATCTATTTTGAAAGTTCAATATCGATACCAGCTTGACGTTACTACAATGTGCTAAGGTTGATGCTAAAGCTTTGTGGGTAAAATTGAGGTTACAAAATCGTTCAACACGCTAATTATTTTTAGTATGACTGTTTCAACCACAGCTAACAGGACTGAGCTAACCCACGAATAACTTCACTAGTAACGTTAACGTTAGCTGTATAGATAGACGATTAATCTAATGCTAATTTAGCCAAAGTAGCACACCCCGGTCTGTCTGCCTCACTCCCCCGGCGCAGAGAGACTCAGTCGGGATGACAGCTGACAACAGCCCCGGGACATATAGCTAGCTAGTTACCGTTAGCCCCCAGTCAGCTATCAGCCAGCTACTTCCATTACAGCAACCCCCGGCCAGAACTTATCTCCAGTGCCTGGTGTTTACGACGCTAACGGCAGTTTAATTAAACGTCGGGAAACAGACCATATCAGACCCAGCACCGAGTCACAACAGCGGCCATCCATAGCGGTAGCTACATGTCCGTAGCGCTACCGGTGTATGTGCCAAAAATCTCCTCCCTGCCGAATTTCTCCCCCCTTCGCGTTTAGCTGTCTTTACGGTTAGCTAAATTAACCCGACAAAAGATGGGTTAAGCACCAAAACGAAAAGTTAAAATTACAGAAAAGTGAAGGGGAGATAATTCCGGTCAGCTGGGAGATGTTCTGCTGCTGCACAACAGGCAACGAACGTCCTGGCTCGCTATCGCAGAGATTTCCCCGACAATCCCCACCCACACCCGTCTCTCAGCCTCGTTTAGTAGCTAGCTAGCGTTACAACAAACCCCGTCCGCCCCGGTGTTGAAACCATCCAAAAGGTGACATTGATATGTGAAATATTTTGTGTTTTAGCTGCTGGCTACTGTTAGCTTGCTGGCTCACTAGCTAACTGGTCAGCTACAAATAAAAATCGAATCAAGAAAAACGTAATTATGTTGGGGAAACTGCAGCTATTTTATTAGAATAACATAAATAAACGTAACGTGAATAAACTTGAATGGGTAAACTCGTCCGTGAACTGATGTATTCTAACCGGCAGTGAAGGTGTTTAACACTAAAAACTCCCATAATTCCACGCAACTTCACAACGTCATCAAAAGTCCAGTTTTACCGTCCATTGTTTTGGTTGAGAGACCCCTAGCGGCAGAAAGTTACATATTGTATGTTTAAATAAAAAAATACATTCAGACAGCAACAATAGAGTCAATTCTTCGGTAAAGTATTACCAGCTGGTTTGGGAATTTGACAGTCAAATCCAAAACTCAGATTTTCAATCTGGTTAAAACAGCAGGCACAATTATGGGAACACCTGCACTTCTCAACCCACAGTAGCTTTTTGATCAGGCAACAATCAGGCAGGCTAAGACCATTCTACTGTATATGATAACTCTCATGTGTTGTCTTCAGAGTTTGAACTATTGAACTCAGGAAAGAGGTACAGGGTTCCTCTGTGCAAATATAACAGGTAGAAGCACTCATTTATTTTTCTCGCAGTCAAGCTCATTAATGAGCAGCGATGAACATATAACTATGAATTCTTGAATGTATATCTGTGACTGAATGTATGTATGGATATGAATGGAGGAATGAGTGTTTGTAAGGCATGTATGCAGAACAGAAGAATGTAGGAAGGATGGCTTTTTTGCACAAGTATAGAAAATGGTAATTTGCAATTTGCATAGCTCTTTGAGCAGCCCATATGTTTACTGTACATTTGTCTTTTTATTGTTTTAGCCCTGTGCTTGTTGTGTGTCTCTGTTGTAACTCTTGCAGCAATTTTTTTCCCAGTGTCCAAAACTAATGAAGGAACAAGATTAAGAAATTCACCAGCCCTTTGGTGCCAACATTCAGTACTCACCAATGTTCAATACCATTGACATAGTTCTTCAAATACTAGGAGAACTGCAGGTTTGATAGCCAGCTCCACTCTGACGGTATGGATGGAGCAAATGGATCACAGCTGATCGAGCATGGGAACCAAGCAAATAAGAGATCTGGTTAAGTTCTGATCGACTAGTTGGATGTATATCCATTTGTTGCCCTCGTAACAGCTTCTTTCAGCCAGCATGCACACAAGCATGATGGTGACATAATACACACATGGCACTGTTTGTTTGCTCGGACACCTTTAACCATCCTGTTTAGTAGTACAGCTGGAAATACGGTGGCATGCTGTGCTCTGGGTGGTGGATGAGCATACAAAGTGTTTGGTGGAGACTGATAAACAACCTATTTTGTCATTTGGCCGTGAGGAGTTGTTTTACGATTCTGTTAACTGCAGTGAAAACTCATTGCTGTAATGCTTCGTGATAGGTTGTAATGCATGGATAAAAGAGAGGAATATGGTGCAGGCTTCAAAGCAAAAGAAAATACAACAAATGCATTCAATATAGTTGTGAGACTTTATACACAATGCATTTTGGTGATAAATGTTGCATTCAGCTGTCGTGTTATAAATATGTGGCATTGGAACTGAAATGTTAACCCATTGCAGCACTACGCCTATAGCTCTACTGCTCATTGATTTACAGAAATGTTGTGGATTAGTTTGTCAAGTTTCTCTGCACAAAAGCTTGAATAAAGTAAATCTAATTTCTGCCCTGAGCTCATTCATTAAAACCACGCTTGCCAAATTGAAAGTCCTGCTGCTCTGCTGCTACATAAATGCCCGCTGAGATCCTGTTTAGTGAAAGTAGTGATTATATGTCGGTGTCTGCGCCTGCATGTTGATTCCAGTTGTTGTGTTTTGCAGCTTTGTCACTTGTCCTGATGCTTCTTCCCATCTAAAAGGAGACTTGTTAATGTAATCTCAGTGGGATTAGCAGTTGAATAACTGTGAAGTCAAAGCACGAAACGAGTAAGAGTCAGGCAGGCAGATGTGAGCCGCTCTCACCCTGACTGGTAGTTTACAGAGAAGCTGAGATGTTGGAAGGCTTTGGACCAGCTGATGGAGATTTACACAGACACACACACACACACACACACACACACACACACACACACACACACACACACAGACAGACAGACAGACACACACACACACACACACACACACACACACACACACACACACACACACACACACAGACAGACAGACAGACAGACAGACACACACACACACACACACACACACACACACACACACACACACACACATTTCAACCAAACACCAACTTCTCCCTCTCTCTCTCTCTCACTGTCTCTCTCCCTGTCTCTGTCTCTCTCTCTGTCTCTCTCTCTGACCTGGGGAGTCTCGCGGTGGTTTACTAATTGCCAGACAAATCGCCCGCGCGTTTTTTCTTTCTCTCTCCTTGCGCTCGTTGCCCGAGAAATGTATTATTCTGGAGAGCGCGAGGAGAAGGGAGGTCATGTTGCAGGCGCGCGGGCTGCAGGAGGAGGTCGTCACGAGAGATATATTGCTGCCAGGCTTTTACTGCTGCACCGGCTGTGTGTGTGTGTGTGTGTGTGCGTGCGGGCGCGCGCGTGAGAGAGCGTGCGAGCCGTTTAAAAGTAGACATGTATTAAGTATTAAAAAGAGAGAGCCAAAGAATGGCTGCCAAGTTGCAGCACGCGCCTACACAATTGAGGCTATTTGAACAGGCCAGACCGGTGAAACATAATGCTGTGGTATTGTGGCTGTTATGGAGTGTAACGTAAGGTAAACGAATAACTAATTACTAATGAAAATAAATATGATATATATCCCGTTATCCTTTGTCAGCTTATACTTTTATCAATAAGGAAGAGGACCCTAAAGTGGACTCTTTGACTCCCCTCTCATTAGAAAAAGACCCCACATCTGAGCCGAAACCACGAATGACTTTCTAAATGTAACAGCAGTTAATGAAACAAACGCAACGTTCTTTTATTTTCATTTTTTTGTTTGACATCAAATCCGCAGTTGTGTCATAACCTGGCAACCCACAGGATTTAAGTATTAAAGCATCCTATCACTGACTATATAATACACATAGCCCTACATTATTATTGATTAAGAAGTCATACAAACATCAATGTTTAACCCTTATATTTAGTTTCCTTCATTTTAAAGTGATCCTGCAGTTTGACAATCTGTGATGCTGCGTTTAGTGAATGGAGACAGGCAGGCCTACAGTGTGATAACTCTACCATTGTTACAGCAGCGCTCATATCCGTTACATGTGAGTGATAAATAGGCTTGTGTGGCCTGTATGACGGCGGCTGTACAAGCCTATTGATACTAACGTATTAAACAGCCCCCCCACACCTTTTACTTATCAATATCCTAATGACAAAGACGCGCTGACTGCTTTTATATTATATAGGCTATAATAACATCACGTGGACAGCAAATCTGAACGAAGATTAGAATTTGAATTTGGAAAATCCAGCCTCTCACATTTGTCCACACAAACATTTAAGAAGCAACAAGAAAAAAACACTTCTACTCAGGACGAGACAATTCATTTTGACCATTACTTAACGTTACCTTGCTATTTATCCCCTGACCATTTTGATTGATATTACTACTTCAATATATTAAAAACCTTCACATAAGGAGGAAAAGGGAAATGCAAAATGACCTGCAATATTGCTACTTAGGCTATCAGGTATGCCCATCTTGCCATATATTCAAAATGTGTAGATATCTCTGTACACTGTGGGGATATGTAGCCGATATGCTTTATATGCATGCATTAAATAGCACATGTCAGTTAAGTCTACAGTTTGTATCAGCAGTAATCTAGAAGGGCATATCTGTTTGTAAAGGCTAACACTCCCCAAAGCATAGCATTGATTGTGTTAGGATATTCCTCTAGTTCTACTGCTGGCTGTAACCTGGCACAGAATATCCCTCAAGTCAAAGACCCACATAAGTAAGTGGAATTGTACACAATGTAAAACATATAAAGTGTATTTAATACATGCTGTAGCTCAGCTGGTTCACTCCCAGACTTTCTAAAGTTAACAATGAGACAGTTCCAACATTGTTCAAAAGCCATTGATACTGTGTGACAACACAACAGTTCACAGCGGCTGCATACTGGCGGCGTTCAGATAGGATTCCAGTATCAACTATGGATCCCGTTCCCTTCATCATAATAACAAAATGTAATTAGCGCGTTCACAGATGCATTCATAATGGTTGATGACTCAAATGTTATCGGTTATTGATTGTGATTGATTTTTTGATTAACATTGGGCCTAATAAGAATAGAGCAGCAATATGTAAGGCAGAGGGGTTATGCGGTTCCACCGGCCAGGTCACACGGCTCGTGAGACCGGCCGGGGATTTGTCTCTGGTGCAATCCCATAACCGGGGGAAGACCTCACGTCTCGCGCAGGAGAATATATTTCAAAATATGCTTGTGCGCGTGCTGCCGTTTGGAGACAGATTTACGAGCCGCAGTAAAAGGCGAGATGTCGGGGCTTGGTAAATCAATCTCTCTCTCTCCCTCTCTTTCTCTCTCTAAGCCTACTGTCTCTGCTGTCTTGCTCTCTCGGATCACTCTATGAATAATAATAATAATAATAATAATAATAATAATAATAATAATAATAATAATAATAATAATAATAATAATAATAATAATTACAATGGGTCTAATAATAAAATTAACAAGAATTAGCCAATCTTGTCTCTTGTGATCTAATATGCAACCACTTTAGCAGGCCTTGGACACTTTAACTTTACGGTCATTCTACATTTGAACAAAGAGACATTTTCAGTTTCTCTCTTTTTATTCAAAGCCTGGTTAATCATTAACGAGGAGGAAGAATCTACCTGTCGTAATCCATCACGGACCAAGACACCCAAGATCTCAAAGAACTCCAGCATCACTTCAATTATCGGCTTTCAGTATTATTCTGTCTCACCAATACACGTTAAAATAATATTTGAATAAGCCGTAAACCATGATTTCATGCCGATTTGAATCACACATTCTTTGCAAGTCTGCTTGTAATTTGCTGTAAATAAGCTATATGAATTCTTACAGATATAGGCTACTTTCAAGAATATAACTGACGTTTTTTTTTTCTTCTTTTTAAAATATTAAACTATAAAATAAGAGATATTTTTCTTTAGAAAAATAACCAAGTCCATCATCTTAAGACATTCCTTTGTGTTTTCTGTTGTCACGTGCACGGCAGTATATGAATGCTTGCAATGGTTAAGCTACAGCGCTACAGCACTATTGAAAGTATCTCCTTGACACGCAGCCATCATAATTCGGATGTTTAGGCTATTGGAATGGTTCTGTGTGTGTGTGTGTGTGTGTGTGTGTGTGTGTGTGTGTGTGTGTGTGTGTGTGTGTGTGTGTGTGTGTGTGTGTGTGTAATAGCTTTGCATGCGGCTGTGCCAGGTTTACGGAGCTGATTCGCATTGCTGTTGTCAGGCCGGCCCAGGTCTCTGCTGCTACTTATCTTGGCTGTTGTTTCACACTGTGATTGCCATAATTTATGGCCGTCATTACAGACGCCATCATCACCACCGCAAATGTTTGATTTCAATCTTGTTGTGGGTAAAATCTCAAGGAACCGCCGGAATACAAGTTTTAAGGACTGTGCATGTGCGTTTTTAGGGCTTCAAAAGCGACTACCAAATAAATTGCCACCCATCTGTCTTACTTATAATATGTTTACTACATGTGTTTCCTTCTTGCTATTTGTATCATGTTGTAGATTATATATATATATATATATATATATATATATATATATATATATATATATATATATATATATATATATATATATTTATTTTTTTTAGAAACTGCCCAATTGTATTTTGGCTCTGCTCTCACCACCAAGTAGTTCTGGCTGATTGCATTTGATATTACACATCTTGGTCTCTTCTTCTCTGGCTTCACAATTGTTTAAAAAAAGAAGGCTTTTTATGTATTAGGCATTCCTGATGAAGACAGTAGCACTTGACTGTGTAAGGCTGTGCTTTTGCATGTTTAGCAGCCGGTATACCTGCAGGCTGAGAGCCGCTCGCTGTGTTGCTGTTGCGGACCGTGATTTAGAAAGGCTCGGTGTCTTCAGGCTGCTGCGGACCATTGTCTGACCTTGAAGTCTTTCTTGTTAGCTGCATAGCAGCGAGGTTAGCATGTTAGCATCCCGGCCTCAACACTTTTTTTTTTTTTTTTTTTTTTTTTTTTTAAGACGCTCGAGCACCCATTGTTTCCGCTATAGAGGCGGCTCGCGCTCTGGAACCGGGAGACACCGCACCAAAAGGATTCCAGCGCCCTATTGTTGCTGCCCTTGCACGGCCTCGCGACGGGGGTTTGTCTCCGTTCTTTTTTCCGTCTGTCTCTCTCTCTCTCTCTCCGCCTCTCTCTCCTTCTTTCTTTAGTATAGGCTACAGGCTACTTATCTCCTCTCTATCTCTCTTTGTCTCCCTCTCTTTCTGTAACAGCTCTCTTCTCTGCTCGGCTCGGTCCGGCTTGCTTACCTGTCCGTTACTCTTTCTTCTAAATAGCCTAAATGTGTCTTATTTTTTTTTTTCTCTTTTTAAAAAAAAAAAACGAATTACAGTGCGCGCGGTAGCCAACCCACCAGAGAAACACGTTAATGGGATAAAATAATATATACGCGTTTGGCCAATTAAGTCCAAATAAAATATTAAATTCAGATTTAAGTAATCACACAGATGTGGAGGAATAGTGGGGGTCTGGTCTGTTTTAGGGATCAGACTTTTTCTCTTCGATTTACACAACGTGTAGTGGTTAGGCTATACATTTTGATGCGGAACATGCGTTTGTGATTATTAAATAAACAGTTGGGCGTAGCTTTGTTTCAACTGAAACAGTTAGTCTCCGAGCCTGTTAAATATTTGGTTCAGCTCCGGGATGCGCTAACATGACACCACGGAGGAGGAACAGTCTCCGCTGGGATGCACAATACTCAGATAAAAATGGGCTCGCGCTTGGCTCATGTCATCATCGAATATTTCCAAATGCTGGTAACATTGAAATATCAGACAGGACAATATAAGGAATCCCCCCCCCTTGTTCAGCCGACAAACGGCGAACCGAGAGAGAGATGACAGTGAGGAATAACGAAGAAAGAGCCCGAGACGTGCAGTCATTTTTTTTTAAAAAACGAACATAGTCGGTGACAATCATCTTTTATCGGCCTCTCCGTGCGTCTGTGAGGCCTTCCTCTGCTTTACCTTGCAGTTTTTAGCACACACACACACACACACACACACGCCACTCATTGCCTCCCACTGGAAAGGCTAAAAGGGTGAACAGTTTTATTTTTTATTTTATTTTTTATTTTTATTTTATTTTTAAGTCAGAGCCCTTCATCACACAACACTCCTGCATGCACTGGTCCGGATGGGTCCCACGAACGGAGAGGCGCACGGATACCCCCTGTCACCCCCACCCCCACCCCCCCGCCCCGTCCAACACACCACGTGATTCATTAAATAATAATGCAGAGGTTGCAGAATAGATATATATGTATATGTGTTCGTCAGGAATATAACGGTAATACGTGGTGCTGCTCCAGTGTGTGTCTCTGTGTGTGTGTGTGTGTGTGTGTGTCTGACGTCGAAAATTCAACTGTCCTTTCAAAAAAAAAAAAAAAAAATACAAGCCCCCCCTATAGCAGTGGAGAGAGGGGGAGAGAGAGAAAAAAAAGAGAGAGAGGGGGAGAAGAGGAGACACTAAGAAACGCCAACAGAGAGAGAGAGAGAGAGGAAGAGAAAAGAGAGAAGGAGGCTGCAATAAAACAAATTTGGACGGGTGTGCGTCTTGCGGGTCGCTGTGGACACCGTGAGTATTGCGGAAGGAAGGTGCCTGCATGGGGGGAAACCACAATTCTTCTTCCTCATCATATACGCCGCTGCGCCGCCTTCATCCTGCCCGCATCCCTCTCACTGAATCATAGGCTATTTTAACATCGTGGTAAATATGCCCCACAAATACCCATCTTTCGCCGTGTTTTCTCATCGTGCATGTTGCTGTCGTGTTGTTTACACATCACCCCCACCCATCATCATCAGCCATTGTTTATAGGTTGAAGCGGTGCAGCAAGGCAGCCTGCAAACCGGAGGGAGAGAGAGAGAGAGAGAGAGAGAGAGAGAAAGAGAGAGAGAGGGAGCAATGCAATGTTAGCCGATGGCTGTTTATATTTTAAGAAGCACTTGGATATTCTTCTCCATCTTTCTCCCATCGCCTCCTGTCTGCCTCTACATCTCTCTCTATCTGCCTGACTCTCTGTCCATCCCTCTCTCTCCCTCTCCCCTCTCTCCCTCTCTCTTCCTTTTTTTCCCCCCCCAGCCAGCTACTTCTCTTGATTTATAGTGAGGCAGGGTGTCAGCGTGCGGCCGGGGCTGCCATTGTGTGTTTGTGAGGGAGTGCTGTTGTTTATGGTGCTGCCCGCGATAAATCATGTTTTTCCTCCGCTGTGGGAAGACGGTGGGGCAAAAAATGACGGTCGATGGACCGATGATACACCGGAACGAGGAAGGAAAGGAGGAAGAGATCTCGCCACGGCAGCCATGGGCTCCTCTTTCTGATCCGGCTCTGTTTTCACTGCCGCGCTCTCTTTCTCCTCCTCTACATCTGCATGCCCTTGTGCACTTGATTATTACTCCGGGTGTTGCTCAGTGTGACAGTGGCTGGCCGTAGCTCCGGGTTGTGAATTACTGCGGCGACCAATTAACGGGAGATTTGTTTAAATTTGGCACACCGGGCACGCCTCGGCCGCAATGAAATCTCATTTAAAAAAAAGGACCTGCCGGCCAGGAAAATCTCATTTATCTAGCCAAGAAGTGTGAGTGAATCCAATAGCTGAGCCAGGGGAGCCAAGCTGAAGCTCTAAATGACGGCTTCTCAGGCACGATTAGCAAGGGCCCTGGTTTAAAGTGCAAAAATCATTCAAATGCGTTCTGGGTTGACAGAGGCTACCCAGGGAGAATCAACTTGGCTTGGGAATTTTTTTTATATTGACATAATGTCACCAAAGCTACCCGCATATCTTTTTTTGCATAGAGGCATAATGCATCTGCTGCTGATAATTGCACTGAGAGGAGAGCTGAGGTGTCTTTATGGTGTCCAGACTGTACTCTGACTCTGAGTTCATGTTTTTTAGAAGTTGTCTCCTTCTCTCCATGCAATTTATTTCAGTGTGTTTTCTTTGGATGCCAGATGGAATGGAGCTGGGCGCCATTATTCATGTCAGCACTCAGTGTTTCTGCCTTTGCTCAAATCCTTCACCGTGAATCAGACCTTCTTCTTCTTCTCTTTAAATGTGGCGAGGAAAATAAGATGCAGGACTGGAGGATTTTTTTTTCTCCTCTCTCCATTTTTTTTTCTCCATGTTTATATTCACATATATTTCATATCAAATTCTGTTGCACTTCTTGTACACATTCTTCCTATGGCTATGGCAAAGCAAACGCCTTGGCTCAATGAGACATCATGAATTGGTTGTGGTACCATGTGTAGCCCTTCCCATTGCGAGTAGCAAGTGGGGTGAGAAGGGTGGGATGAAGTAACGTTGCTCCATGGGCTAACCTCATAACTCACTGTAGTCAGCCTGCGTGGTGTTGTTTTGGTGTGAAGCCAGCTGCTAATATATGCAAATGTAAAAAAGTACAGGGGGCAGTCTATAATAATAAACAATGCATCATTTTATTACATCGCCTACATACAGAATATGCTTGCAAGGCAATTTCTATTGACATTGTAATAATAATCGCAATAATCATAATATTTTGTTGTGTATTGCAGAGTTATGAACAAATGTAGTGATGCATCGCATGCGGCTGGAATAGATGGATGGATGGATGGATGGATGGATGGATGGATGGATGGATGGATGGATGCATGGATGGATGAATGGATGTGCACCAGGAATCACTTTACAATTACATTTCCCAGGCTGAACTCCTCCGTATCCTCTCTTCTCCCCTCTCTGTGTGTCTCTCCCTCCTCTGCCATCACTACAGTGTCAACCTTAGTGTAACCAAATTAGAGCGTCTCCGCCGGCTTCCCATCCCATAATAATGGCAGTAGCAGCGAGAGGCAGCCTTTCTCAAAATGTGTATTCCTGCTGCCCGCCGCCGTGTCAAAAACAATATCCCGCCTCATTTCTGTGGACGAAGAGAGAGAGATGGAGGGTGGGGGGTACATTTCTGAACGCCATTCAGAACTGCTGGACACACACACACACACACACACACACACACACACACACACACACACACACACACACTGGGGTAAAAGTTAAGATGGAGCCACACTTGACGTTAAAAATTAGCCAAAGCGCGTGTTCCTGCCACTGGTGCATTAAAGCCGTCCTGAGTCCCACAGTGAAGGGAACACGGCAGCAGAAGGGGTTGCTTTCTCTTATCTTATCCCAGGCATGTGTCCACTGTTAAGTGTGTTTTGTCTGGCGAGATAGTTCCAGATCAAACCCAGCCGAAATAGTTCAAATATTTGAAACGGTGTTGAGAAATGATATCACTCCCTGTCTGACATCCATTATAGCGTGCTGCTATCGAAGCTGCAGGAGGGGGATTTCCACTCGTGTGAGGCCTCGCTGCAATTCGCAACTCTCCCGCTAAATACAGTTCTGCTGCCGCGCTATTATTCATAATCCAGATGTGGAAAAAAAGGCACGTTTGTTACCTCACTGTGAAAAAGACAGATAGGTGGCGTTAATGTGTTACCGCCGCTGTGTCTTCGGTAGTTCATTGTGACGCCACACACACTGGAGGCTGAAATTAATGTTTAAACACGGAGACCTGCTGCAGGACAATGGCAGCATTCTCAGCTCATAGTGACATCAGGGGAATAAAGGAGGCATCTGGAAGTGTTACGGGCCTTAATAAGACGGGTAGCTTGCGTTGTGTGTGTTGATAGCTGCATTATTGTGGCATTTTGTGGAAGCGTTAAATGTTAAATGGAAGCTACTGTGTGGAGTGTTTCCGTGAAGAGTTGGCTATTTAAAGAATAATGGCATTTTTTGTTTGTTATTTCTTTTACCGTAACAGCCCAGAGGATGCTTGTTTTAAATCTCGGCTTAACGGAACAGCAGTCAGCACTGGCTCTATGGTCTCGTGAGGCTTCACCGTTCGGAGGCGAAGGCTAAAATGCAAAGCAAATGAGGCTGAGACGCAGGGAAATGGGCATATTCTGTTTGTATTCCCCGTGATCGAGGCATCCTTTTATTGCATATGGTCAAAGACAAGGTCGGTGTAGACCCACGCGTCTGACAGACACGCGTGAAGGCCAGCGGACAAGCCTTAACACAAGGCGCATCTTCCCACTCTCTTCTGAGACCGGCAGCCATGTTGTCGTCTTCTCTGTCTAAATGCGCCGAGAGAAAGAAAAAACATGTCTTCGATTTAAAACGAAACAGGTAACAAACGCTACTGTTTCAACACGCCAATGTGAAATTAGAATGAAAGAAACCCCATCCATTCAACTGTAAGCTCTACAAGCGTCGCCCAATTTTAAATCGTGCCGAAAGAAAAGACACAAGAAGAAAAGAAATAAAATCACTTTGAATTTGAGCGTTCCACAAAATAATTTCACATACAATAAATAACACAAGCATTAGGGGCTGCATCGAAGACACAAAGTGAGCAAAAACAGCGCACAGGCGCTTTTAGGCCTATATGGCTTCATTTAAATCTCTACGTAAAGCCGTGTTGACCTCTAGCCTGTACAATTCAAATAGGCTATTTGTAGAAGAAATAAAATGTGTCTTGTTGTGTCCACCTTTTAAATGCCCAATATGTAGGCGGAAGCTGTTCTGTAAAGTTGCCGGACAATATATTCAGCCACGCGCTGTAAAAAAAAAAAAAAAGATCCTTTAAACAGCGAAAATAAATCCACCGCAGTCCAGATTTGAGCGGCACTGTAACCGTATTCCATATCCATAAAACCGGTGCTTATTACTCGAATCTGGCCTCAGCTATAAAACGCCGCGGAGTTAATTTAACTTAAAAGATTTACGCATAGCCTATAGACAAACCCGTTTATATTTCTCGCTGAAAATCCAAAAAGCCATGGGAGAAATAAAAGCAGTTCGCTTGGAGTGGAGCAGAGACTCTTCGAAAACAGTCCACCATAAATCAGAGGACCGCTCGGCCTCATAAATCTGCGGCCGCCGGACGTTAACGAGCGAAAGATTTAAGTGTGGGGAAAATAATGTTAACGAAACACGTTAACGTGTGTTTAAATCAACCTTAACAAGGAGGGCTTTTTAGGAACGCAATGCCATCATTTAGGTGATTATAAGAGAAATAATTGATTTGCTAAATAACAATGGGAGTTTATTAATATTAATAATAGATATAAATATTATTATTAATATTGTTTAACCTGTAGCCTAAATTGCCTTATCTTTTAGAGGCTGCAGATGTCCAGTCTCGTGCTCCAAAGCGCCAGGTACTTCCGGGGCTTTTCCTCGCGCGCGGAGATGATTACCCGTTCGAAAATAAATCAATAACAAGCCCCGCTCTAATTTATAATCGGCTGCGCGAGGGCAGTGATTCAAGGCACGTGAAAAATGAGCGGCTGAAACCGTATCCAGAGCCCGCGAGCTGCGCTTTTTTTCCTCCTTTAACCGGACCGGAGAGCAGCATGCACGAGAGCGATAAGAGAAGACCGAGCTGCTGAGCCGGAAATGTTTCCACGAGGAGCGAACCAGGCACGAGCGTTTTCCCCTCTCGGTTGTCTTTCTTTTATCACAGCGGGTACAAACCCAAAATAACGACTTTGCCTTCGTGTAATTGAACTTATCTCTCTCTCTTACTTCGTCCTCTTCCTCGCTTTGTCTCTCACCCTCTCATTGTGTGTGTGTGTGTGCGCGTGTGTGTGGCAGTAAAGGCATGTCTATACGCGTGGGCAGATAACACAAATACACACAGAAGAGAGGGGAGGGGAGGGAGAGGTAGAGAGAAAGAGGTAGAGAGAGCAAAGCCAAGTGCATCTGTTTGAGATGAATTTAATATCTACATTTTTATAACGACTAATACCGCCAAGACATGGGCGCTCAAAAAACTTCACAAACAGAATTACACTCCATGTCCAAAGTGTCCAAAAAATGTCCCAATATCATATCTCTATGAAAGGCTCACAATATGTATTTGGTTATTTTAATTATTTCAGTAAAAGCCACATATCATATCCTATCCCAAATAGATAGTATTTTTTTCTTTCCATTTGTGCTTCCTCCGAATGTGTGTGTGTGTGTGTGTGTGTGTGTGTGTGTGTGTGTGTGTGTGTGTGTGTGTGTGTGTGTGTGTGTGTGTGTATAGCCTATGGTTACGTTTCTGGTCGGAGTGGGAATGATTTTGGTTACAAAAATAGTTAGGTCTATTTCATTAATTCATCCATTTTTGAATTTAGATTTATATTCAATTGAAAGTGAAACCTCTTTGGGTTCATTTGCTTTCGTTTAGATTAGTGTAAGGTTTTGGTTTTTCGTTTGGAATAAACCGGGAATAACATTTAACGGTTGTGCCTGTGATTAGCCCCAGAACGGACCGGCATATAGCCTATGCTGTGGGCTGCTCGCTGAATGTGTAGCTAAATACGCCAACCACGGCGGAAACAGTTCCCTGTTGAGGACGCGCGGGTCAAAACCCAGCAGAACGTCTGCTCTTCCTCCCCGCTCTCTCAACTCTCAACCTCCTTCTCCCTCTTCCTCTCCTCTGATCACTCTCAGTTTGACGCCATGTAATAACCAACATCTGGCCCTCCGCTGGGGCAGGATGGACAGGCAGGTCACGCTGAACCGTGGCTAACCCCCTGGCGCACCTCAACCAGACTCCCCTATTGGACAGGAACAAGAACCAGAACCCCCCCACACACACACACACACACACACACACACACAGACTCCCCCTCCCCGACTCCCTAGGTTCGTGCGGCCTGTCCGGCTGTCAGCCCAAAGCCTTGGTTCGGTGTCAATCCACCTTAACCCGAGCCAGCAAAGCCGGGACGAAGTACCAAGCCAGAGGTCGGAGCAGGGTTAAGGGGGGAACCAGCGTATCTGGAATTGTCTCCCGTGTTCCGCAGATAACCAGTGAAGCAATTAAAATGCGCACGAAGGGGATATTATTGTTTTATTATTTCATAAACGATAGGAGATTTGGTTTAGCAAGGGCTACATGTTAGCAAGGAGGGCTAGCGGCAGAACAACAACAAAACAACAACAACAGTGTGCGTTTTAGTGGGTTAAGGGCTTGAACCAAAAGATAGCAGCCGTCAGGGAGGAAGGAGGGGAACGTGAAGAAGAAGGGACTGAAGGACTCTGCTCTTCTATTTCGGCGAACTGAGAGAGAAGGGATAAAGAAGAGGGGATTAATAGGTTGGGAGAGGTAGAGGCAGAGGACGGAGCCCGGGGAATACGGCGTCACCCTCAATCCAGGAAAGCTCTGGCGGAGGAAACGGCTCGCCCAGCATATACCGTGTGTACCGTCGGAGCTCGCGCTGGACCCCAACGTTCGCTCTCGTGCCGGTGGACAAAGATAAGTCTTTAGAAAAAATTAAAAAAAAAAAAAAGAAGCGCGAGCCCTAACCGTGGTGCTGGCCAGGCACGTACCGGCCTGCTATACAGGGAATTTTGAAGCACTGGCGGGGGGGGTGAGCGCGCGCACGGGGTGTGTTTTTTAGGGTAAAGTAGCACCGCGAGCCCCAGACCGAGCAGTCCCCGACAGCTTGTGTGCTGTAGGTAGGTTTTGATTGTTGGAGATTTATGGCGCAGGCGACTCAAGATTTATGACTTTTAACAAACCGGGCATGCAAACGCTTTAGGTTGTGTTATAGAGGCGTTCTAATGGACACACCGCTATATCAGCAAGCAACAGTGCCATACATGTTGTTTTAGTGCCATTTTTGGACTCGAGTAGCCTACACGTTATGTTAAAGCCAAACCGTCTGACTGCTCTTAATTACGCACAGGCAGTCAGTGAAAAGTAGCCTACGTCCAAGGTTTTCCAAGAAGGGATTCTCTGGTCTCCTTTACTCCATCCGGTGTCTCTCCGTCCGTGTCCAAAAACAAGACTGCATCCAGGGAAAAGCACAGCAGCCGGAGGACGGACACGCCGAGAGAGAGCAGGTAAGGTCTGCCGGGATGCTTCTCGCTCAGTGTCCCGGTGTGTGTTCCCGAGGCGTCCCCATCCCACGCGCTCCGCCGCTCGACATGCCATTAATTATCTGTTGTGTGACCGTGGTCTCTCTCGAACTCGCAGAGGCATCCGCGGGGTGTGCCCGCGTGCAAGCTCTATAGCTAGCCAAAAGCTTAGTTTCTGTGTGTGTGTGTGTGTGTGTGTGTGTGTGTGTGTGTGTGTGTGTGTGTTTGTTTGTGCGCGTGAGAGCGCCTGAAGGCAGCTAAAGACAGATGCCTCAGAAAAGGTAACAGAAAAGGGTGCCTCGCCATGCTCTTTCTCTCTCTCTCTCTCTCTCTCTCTCTCTCTCTCTCTCTCTCTCCATTGTAAGAAAAGAAGTTTCCTTGCAGCTTGAAGTGCAGTGTGGACATGGAGGTGTGTGTCTGGTAAGTGCGTGTGCGCGTGACACAGTGAGAATGAGTCGTAGTGAATAGGGACCTGACGGCTAGGTGTAAAGAAAGAAGATGCATGTAAGCCACGCTGTGATTTATGATAGTGTGAAAAGATTGCTTACTCAAGAAGCCGCCCCCACCCTTCTCTCTCTCTTTCTTCCCTTCTCTACTATCCACAAATTGTCACCCCCCCCCAACATATAACACATTCCACAAATGGTCTTAAAACAGATTAACAGATTTTTCCTCAGATCTAAGCAAACAGGAAAACCCGTTATAAATAAATGTATAATTACAAGTGCTATTATTTCAGTTTGAATGATTACAAACTGAAGTTTTTTTCCTTCATAATTGCCCTAATCCACCCTTATTCCGACTAATGTGGTGGGTTTCTCATTATTATTCCAGCCAGATGTAGCGTAAGGTCCATTTAATTGGAGAGGGATATGAAACCAACAGCAATATGGGAATCTAATCAAATTACACATGGAGGTATTTATGTCCATACCAATATGAACAATAAATGCACACAAATGTGATTTTACCAACGAGTCGCCAGGTCTTACTTCTCTTGATTCCTTTGTTGTGAGCGGACAAGATTTCAGCTTTTGAAAACTACTTAGCCCAAACCCCTTCTTTATATGCTGAACATGACTGTTTTCAGCTTAATCAGGTTATATTTTTCTCTCTCTATAGATATGGTCCTCATAGCAGCGAGTATTGTATTGTATCAGCATAGGAAAAACAGCATCAGCCAAAGAAAGTGCAACTGTTATGGCCTTCACATTAAACATATACAAGATCAAATTATACAGCATTAGGCCTCACAATCAATGAGTTGACTTGATTCCATTTGAAGGATATAACGGACATAATGCGTTGCATCCAAATCTAATATTAAATATAGTCCTAAATATAAGTTATTGTTTGTTATCCATTTGTGTTCCATGTGACCAGATCTCCATGCAGGGCTGTTTTTTAGAAATACTGAGGCCATAAATCCCGGCTAAAGCTATCACAGATAAGAAGTGGTTATATGTTTTCTGGTGTGGTGGGAAACATAAATAACCCGTAGCCTTCAGTATGTTATACATCATCATTTTCCTCATCTTCAGACATTCTAAAAAAGAGACCAAAGGTCTCATTTTGTAAGGGCTCATATAAAGTTTTCAATGACCATTGTATTGTATTAATCAGTGTGTGACATCTATGAGACTTTATTTAATCTACCACATCCGACACAAATTTGAATAAATCCTAATTCAATATTCATTGTAAATTTAAAAAAAAAAAAAAAAAAGTTTTAAATAAGTAAGCTCCAAATTCTAACTCTTTATCAGTGGTTCTCCACCTGTGGATGGGAAACCCCAAGATTAATCTAAGGGCTCACAAGATGAATGTGCTTGTAAGTTTTCTCTAACGCGCAAATTAGTCTTCTGGACATCTAAAACTCATTCAAATGAAATAATCTGTTTGAGCACAATATATGTCTGTACTTTAGGGGGTCACAAGCCAAAACGGTTGGGAGCAACAGCTCTATGTGTACGTCATATCAAGTAAAAGCCGGACAGCTCCTTTGGATGCTTGCTTGACCTCGGTGGTTTTTACTCACTTCCGGGCAGAGAGACTTTAAAGTCATAAAAAAAAACCACAGCAACTCCAACACAGCTGTGATTTAATTGATTTTTTCATACATCACTGACAAACTATGGGCAAAACACCGATCAAAGTAAAATAGTGGCGGCAAGCACGCCTAACAGTGTATAAAGGCTGACAGGTCTGGCCCAGATCCATACAGCCACTTTTTCCTGCTGTAACAGGTTTAATAGCAGACCTATCTGCTGCTGGGCCAAGTGGCCTGATTATATTACAATCACTGGCTTCTTTTTGTGATCCACATGTCATAAGAGAAGCATGTTGTTAGGAAATGGATCCAGGCCTGTTGTACTGGTGCAGGCTGTTCAACACTCAGAGCGTAATGAGGCCTCAAAGCTATATAATAACAGCTTAGGAAAATCAATTTTTAAGACAATGCCAAACCACAAATTACTACAGATATCACTGAGTGCTATGTGTCCCTGGATGGACTGAGACACCAATGCAGGGAGCGATCTTGTTTAACCAACAGGCAGCCACAGCGGCTGTATGTCCTGAAATTTAACATCCACACAACTGGATACCCGACTCCAAAACCCCCTGGAAAAGATGCTCAGTCATTGGACAAGCTGGCTTCCAGAGGACACCCAAAGCAACTTTAAAGCATACACAGAAGCTAGTTGAACTGTGCATAGGGCTGCAGCACAGCATGAGCAATTTCCCCCTATTCTTAAACCAATCTGTTTTGAAACATCCTCCTGAAGCTCTATGAGGGCCTTTCTGCTACTTTCTACGCAGACATTTTGTAAAATCAATCATCAGCTTTGACATCACACACTCAAACCCCAAAAGTAGTTTTAAGTCAGAATTCTGGAAACACTTCAGGATATAGTTGTCAGAACAAAACATGCAGACACTGTAAATACAGTTTAACTTTATTTTACTGTGACATCACAGCTCAGCCAGAAATGAAACTCGCCCTGAACAAGCCTTTCCTTTCATGATTTCTATCTTTACCACTCTGTGTGCTCACGCACACACACCCACACACACACACACACACACACACACACACACACACACACACACACACACACACACACACACACACACACACACACACACACACACACACACACACACACACACACACACACACACACACACACACACACACACAATCACATCCATCCCTGTTCTTTAATGCCTGACAGACTTGGTGAGCTTGGCACTTTTCATGGCCCAGGAGCAGAAAGGGCAAATTGACCCCCAAACACCAATGTCTCTCTCTCTCTCTCTCTCTCTCTCTCTCTCTCTCTCTCTCTGTCTCTCTCTCTCTTGCACTATCTCTCTCTCTCTCTCTGTCCCTCTCCTGGCGTCAGGGCTTTCTTTGAGTTTGAGGTTAAAGATTAGCATCTCTGATAAAGATTAACTCTCTGTCAAAGGAAGGCGCTGATGGCAAGAGTTTCTGGTTCAGGACTGTTAGTGACACAGGGGCAAGCTCTTCGGAGAGATGTGACCCTGCCTGCAGCAAGAGAGCAGGGTAGACACTGGGCTATAATGTTGGCTCAATGGGTAAGATATTGTATAGATAACATCCTTTTTGGGTAACTGATTTTGTTTAAAGTTGTTGTTTATGTTTCATTTGATGTAACATTGGCTTGGCTGAGCCCACAAAAAGTCTTTGTGCATGTAGAAAAAAGATTAATACAAATAAATAGAGAGATTTTTTGCTAATTACTAATTTCAAAGAGGAAGAAGCCAGCTCACAAGCCACCCTCATTCTACCTCCTAGACTTCAATAACTTGTTGAAGTCTAAGCTCAGCTCTGACTCTTGGTAAATGTGTGCAAAATCCCTGCAAACTATTCTAAAACCATGCATTTGGAACTGAATTCGTCAACTTCAGCAGAAGCCTGTGGCCCAAACAGGATTCAAATACGTCTTTTGTACACTGGATGTGCGTAATGCCTCAGTTATGTGTCTACAGCCAGGAGCCACATAGTTAATAAGGAGAAGATTTGTTCAGATTTCACAGGCTGAATGAAAAGCACATGTTCACCAAAATAAGAGGATGATGTCAATGTCATTTCCTCTATCAAGATTCAGTCCACACCCTGGTGTACTACACATGTAAAGCGTTTGGATGTAACTGAAAAACGCCAGTCTTTCGAAACATGGCTGTACACAACCACGAGGGTAACATCATTTAGACTGCTTGTGTAAATGAAGAGCCTACAATGTGTACTCTGAGTGCTTCTCATGAGTTCGTACCACAAACCTTTACAATGGAATGCCAGTAAAGAATTATAAATATAGGATTCTGTCGTGGCGGTTGATAAACAAAGTTACTAAACTGTCATAGAAGTTGTTAGGTTATAAACTCAGGTTTTTATGTCTATTGCATTGGATTGATTTGATTTGTACAAGCGTAAGAAGTGATAACTGAGTAACTGTGCAACAAACTGAAAACCCATGTACCCCTCCGAGACCCCCACTTTAATTAAACAAACTGGAAGCAGAGGAACATGTATGGTGCGTCTCTCCCTCTCAGTTCCTCTCGGCAGTGCATATTTGCTCTCTGAAAAACGGTGTTGAAACTTGTGTGTCATTGGCGGAGCCGGAGCGGAGGAGATGAAATGTGTTGCAGTATAGGTTTGTCGTCGCTTGCCCATTTGGTGTGGCCGCGTCGCTGGCGTTGGTGATGCTGCTGCACGGTCGTTCAACCTCATTACACTTCAAGAAAAGCTTCAAATGGACTTGTTGAAAAATGTATAGACGGATATTGACTGATCCTTGGGGAGGCAAATGGTGATGGCAATGGGTGCTCTGGTGGCCCCGAAATGTCAACATTTCTACACAGAAACTGAATTTTAAGTGGTGGAGAGGCAGCACATGTGCTTGTTTGAAGACAAGTTGTTTTTTCGACCTTTCAGTGTGAAAATAATCTTTCAATATTTGCTGTTTGCTAAGTGTTTATATAGGCCAAAGTAGTAATGCACTAGCTGAGTAAAAATCTGCAGGGGAAAAGAAAACTGACTGTGAATTTACCACCTGAGGTGTAACAACAAAAAATGAACCAGCATGTGTCTAAACAGCCCATGGCTTGATTCTTACGTGGCTTTTCTTTTCTTTTCTTTTTTGCCATTTAAGTGAGACCAAAACAGGGACTTCAGCTTCCGGGAAAAGAAACGTGCTATCTTAAACGTGTGGCAGTTCTAATATCATTTGAGCATAATGTGAAGGGCCATAAAGCCCACTGATGATGCAGTAAATTATGTCAAATCCAGAAATTGGACACACACGGATGGGATGTGTCCATATTATAAAGTTGCTGCCACTGTCGCCACTGCAACTTCGGAGGTTCAGCAGTCTAATAATTGTTCTCAGTTTAATAAGGCTGAACACATTCAAAAAGATTTACCATCCGCAAAGTTGGCCTACAGTTTTGTCTGCATTTGAACATGGCCCATGTTCTCCTGATTAAAATAGACTACCACTCTAAAGTCAAACTGAAAAAAGAAACGTTTTCATTACAGAAACAACCTTGATAAGCACCAATTGTTGCACGCGAGCATATTCTGGATGATAACCGTACACATAGTATGTGTAAGTATTTGTGTTGGACTTGGATTAGATGACTTTATTCTTCGTCTGTCCCGTTGTCAGCTGGCTGCAGTTTCACATTAACAGCAACACAAAGATGTAGATTGAAAGTTAACATTTCTCTCCTGTGAATCCTGCCTTAGCTCAAAGGTTACAGGTTTAAGGATTAAAGCATGAAATAGTGCATGCAAATGGGATTTCTGCAGCACTCTGCCAGTGGGTTGATCATTAAAGAACTAAGCTATTGCTCATACAGGTCAAAGGTCACTTTTGGAGAGCTGTGTGCCAATATATCACTGTGTGAGTGCAGCTTAGGTGGGGGCTCACAGCTCCTGTGTTATACCAGAATATACTACTACTACTCGTAGCAGCACTGATAGTATACTGAAAGGTCTGAACTTGGTGTGGATGTGTTATCCTTGGTGTTGCAGTTCTGTTTCAGGCGGTATAAGGTCAAAGAACTATAAGGACAAAAAAAAAGCTCAGCATAAAACTTTTAGATCAAGCTAACACCACAGCTGTTTATCCAGCACATAGACTTTGATAAACATAGTGTTTGTGTGTGTGTGTGTGTGTGTGTGTGTGTGTGTGTGTGTGAGGGCTGAGGCAGAGGCCGGTGACAGCACCACCAGACCAGGCAGAGATAAGAGCAGAGAGTAGCGATAACGTTTGTTCAGGTCATGTGCAACTTGAAAATGAAGCTACAGCAGCATAAATCCATCCGTTCATCAACATCTATGTGTTGAAGTCGAAATATAGCATCCCAAAAACTCTACACAACCAAGTTCCAGTATCACAAACTTGCTTTATTTGAGTAAATGTACTTTGATGCGTGTTTGTTCCATCCATCCATCCATGTCCCAGGAGTGTGAACCTGCTGTTCACTCACTTCATTTGCATTCTGTTCATCTATGCACCGACACTCTTTTGTTGCTTCCACTTATGTTGCCACCGTTTCTGCATTTGCTCCATCCTTAATTTAAAACTTTCACTTTATCCATCCTGAGATAAAAAAAAAACAAAAACAAAAAAAAAACACTCATCTACATTTGTTTTTTCCTGATCCAGGAGCACTGATTTCCTCTGAAAGTCCCCCCCTCTCTCTCTCTCTCTCTCTCTCCCTCTCCCTCAGCCTCCTCTTCCACTCAAAATTTGGCTCATCAGCTGTCCTGGGGCTGTGGAGGCGGCCTCCTCCCTTTGTCTCAACCTATAGGCTAGCTGGCTAAGCTAGTCGGCCCCTGCATCACTTTCTGGGCAACTTTAGACTAGTCCACTACTGCTCCGTATAGCTTCCAAAATTTCCGACTAACCCGCGGGGCTAAAAGGGGAAAAAAAAAAAAAAACACCGACTGGTGCTGCGATGGGGATGGACGGCAGCCAGAGCTGTGCGTGAGTGCATGGACAGAAACAATAAGTAACTTTCTAGTAGCCTAGTAGGAGTAGCGGTGGTGGAGGTGGTGATGCTGGTGTAGGCTGGTACGGGGAGGTCGGGGGATCCTTGCTTTTGATTTATGTGTTTGGGGGGAAGCTGTCAGGAGCAGAAACAGAGGCAGCGCGGGCCAGAGATTTGATTCCAGCACTTTAATAAAATATATCAGCCACTATGCAACAACACGGACAGCGCTTTTCATCCTGCGGTCGTGGATGCTATTATACAATTATACAATTCACTTTTAAACAATGTTTAGCACCGCACGCAGCAGTGGATGGATGGATGGATGGATGGATGTACATCTGTCCGGCCGGGATGCGTTCTCCTGCTCTGGGTGCTCAGACCCACATGAGCATAACCGGGCAATAAGCAGACTTTTGTCCGGGATTAGTGTTTTCTCTTTGAATCATGCTGCAAGTTATTCATGGGCTGCACGGATGCAGAGCCGCTGGGAAACAGCTGTACACCTTATGGGGCCGTTTCTCCTTTTCGCTTGCTTCCAATTTGTTTCCTCCCTTGTCGGCCCCGTTTGGTGTTTGGCAACATTTCGGACGTTTTTTTAGAAGTTCCGTTATGGATGTGTTCAGTAGCCTATTAATGCAGAGAGTTTACAGTACGTGTGTCAACTTGAAGGTTTTTACACTTGGCTTTGAATTGTATTCATCACTTCCATTGGAATCATTTGGAATCAGGATATAGACGCATCCCGTGCATGTTGTTCAATTGTAATTATTTTTTTTTTTTATTTGAGACATTGACTGTATTTTTGTCAAACCTGTTTATGGCGTATGCTGCACCGATTCGTGTGTTGACGTTTTCACAACATGTAGCTATGAGGCTATTTCTGTAATTAAGGTGTAGGTAAGCAGCCTATTTATTGTTTTAATTAAGCTGCTACTTTAATTTAAAAAAATTTTTAAGAGAGTAATGCTGGTGAACTTTTATTAGGCCTGCTTCATGAGCTGACATTTTGTTTCAAATTATTCATGGATTAGAACATTTTTGATTCTTCCTATCTCTCCATTCCGTCTTTTAGCTGCATTACTGATGCGAGCGCCATTTTTCCTCGTTTAATAGTAAAGACTTTCCCGACAGCAGGCACCCCAGATCGGATATTTCCACCGTTTTTAAAACGCAGGGAAAAAACATAGTGATTATGAAAGCATATGTTATATGATACCCGAATCAATAACATGTCAAATCACTCCCAGGCAGCCTTCATTCCTCTCTCTTTCTCTCTGCTCTTATTGCTTTTATTCCGGGATTTCACCGGGTAGAATTTAAGGTCAGGCTACCTGTCAGCGGCTGCTCCTGTCCCAGCCGTTCGATTACACTACAAGAGGTCTGTGCTCTGTATCGGATTTTAGCAAGACCTTTTGATTGCATATCTCACCTCCCGTTTTCTCCCCCCTTTATCCCGCAGTTCTTAGGAGCTTTCTGGAAGCCGTTTCCTTTCATCACAACACCAGACAATAAGAAGAAATCTTTCGGTGAGTCCTGCTGTTTTACTTTATTTATTTTTTGTGTGTGATGCTATGCAATATGAGAAGGGTGTGTGCATGTGCAGTGTGATCGCTATTGGAGCGTGGAGAATGTGACAATTTCCGTTTAAAACCCTAGGACTTGCACTCTGTCAATTTGCTGCATTCTCTAAATTCAGACTATTAAATCTGGTCCAAAAATTGCATATCTTCAACAAAAATATTGGCGCTGATCAGTTTTATTGTTTTAATTTTTAATTTTAAGACTGCCCGCAACTTAATGCACATAGGCTAATCTCTGCCATGCTACCCTTTTTCATACATTCAGGCCCTGTGTGACCAGCAGTATTATTATTAGGCTATTATTTTTAATATTATAAATTATTATGTAGCTTATAATTTACATTTCGACATTGTTTGAAATTTCCGTTTACAAAAACAGTGCAGACAAATGCAAACACAATATTAACGCAATATGTTGAATTATGGTAAATGTTTATTTTTCAATGATAGACGATTTACTTCATGGATTATTTTTTTTTTTTTAAACCCAGCTGAATTTTTAGAAAGTGCAGGTCGTGTGTGTGAGTGTGTGTGTGTGTGTGTGTGTGTGTGTGTGTGTAGGCCTATGTGTGCGTGTGTGTGTGTAATATCATGTAATGACACGTGCTAATGTAATATAAGCCAGAGGTGTGAAGGGCAGTGTGATGGCCGCGGGTTAGAGCCGCAGCAGGAGACATACCGGGGTCACTTCATCATTTGATAAGACAGTTATTAAAACAGCGCTGTAATAATGAGCCTATAATGCTAACACAAGCAGTAATAATAGTAGCCTAATAACAGTAATGAAACTATCACTAATCGCAGCATAAAACGAGGTCACAGTTGCAGAAATGCTCAATGTTATTTCCATTCAGACCACATACGGGAACAAACATTACAAATAAGTATACATCCTTAGTGTTGAACATTTTAGCATTGGCATTTACAGCAACACCACTGTTTCGACTCAGTAGCCCACAACTGTGTAAAATATGATTTTAAATCCCGTAATCGGAGGAAATTCCTGTGTGTCATCCTCCGTGGCCTACATGTCTGAAGTCCTGGGGGAGGGAAAAAAGAAAAGAAAAAATGGAAAGAGGATTTCCATGGCTCTGCAAGGCAGAGAGTTTCAGTTGTGAAACCCAATATCCGTGACTCAATCCGAAACACGGAGCCGTCGATGCGCGTCTGCCATCCAAGGAAAATAAAGAGCAGGAGCCATCGTTTACAAGCACCGGCGTGCTTTTACAAGTCAGTACATACATGTTATCCGCTCTGCTTATTTCTCCACATGCACGGCTCTTCCCACACTCTTGCTCAGTGGGGACAAAAAAAGAACAACAACAAAAAAAGCTGATTAGTGGCTTGGTTAATGAGTAATGAGGTTTTTCAGCAGCAGTTAGCAGATCCTTCAGTCCTTACAAAAGGTGGTTGGAAGGAAAAGTTGCAGACGGACACATTTCAGGCTCCCACCTTCCACCTACACGGAGCTCATCCTCTCTTTTCAGCAGCCCACAGCAAATGCTATCTGTTTTAAAGTTGGGCTGTTTACACACACACACGCGCGCGCACACACACACACACACACACACACACAGACACACGCACACATCCGCTGCTGGGTGCTAGAAAACTCATAAATCTTACGTAGCCATAAACGACAGGGGTAGCGTTCTGAATAATAAAAATAGAGGGAAGTGGGAGAGAGAGCTCTAGAGACACACAGAGAGTGTTGCAGTAGTGTGTGTGTGATATGAAAAGGTATTAGGCCTAAGACACCTTCACCTTCTTCTTCTTTTTATTTCCATTTTGGTCTCACCTCTCTCTGTTTCTCTTTCCTTCTGGGGTTTCTTGTCACTCCTGCTTTTTTAGCCTACTTCACCTCTTTTTTGAAATGTTGTTGCACTTTGCTCCTGTCTTCCTCCACTGTGTCAAAGCACAGAGAAGAACACGGACTATCGTGTTCTTCCTTTAAAAAGACCTGGAAGTGGAGAATTTAGGGGTTCCCTCGCAGCCATGCAGCGCCATTATATCTGCATATGTCATGGGCTACATTATATTTTTTTCTTTTTTTACCTTTTGTTGATTTGTTACATTTTTACTGTTTGCACCTTTATGTCAAACCTCCTCCCTTCCACTATGGCCTCCTTTCTGATTTTATTTACCATTTTCTGTGCATATGTAGCAGCAGGGGGAGACAAGGTGTTGAAATCCCAACAATACAGACTATGTATATATATATATATATATATTTATATTTCTACAGGGAGTGATGAGCTGCAGGAGGGGCCCTAAAATCACATTTTCTGGAAAAGTAGGGAGCGAGAGGGCAGAAAGAGAGCAACAGTCTTCTCATGTTGACTGTAAAAATGTCACCAAATATTATCAAATGAATTCACCAAATTGGCACAAACAGGTGTTTAATCGGTGATACTTCCCAAAAGATTAACATATATTCAACATATCTTCACTCACTTAACTCATGGATCTGATTAAGTTGTGGCAACACTTTCAAATAAATAGTAGCATATGTTTACGTTTCCAATGACAACTTCCAACTTGGTGTAAAGATATACCAAGTCATTTGAAAAATGTAATATCAGCTATTAAGACTATATTTGATGTACGCCTTAACATTTTCCATCCAACAGAGGAATATATAGGCTACTACAGTGAAGGCATATGAAATAAGAGCTGATCAACTGTTTGCTTTAGCCTCTTTAGTTTGGCAAAAACTTCAAGTGTTCTTACTGTAAAAATGTTCAAAGATTAGATCTACTAATACAGCTCCTGTGCTTCTTTATTTATTAGACTGTGCTATTGTATTTTTTGCTTTTGTCACGTGTTAAATTGTGAACCTATTGATTTAGACTGTAAAGTAGTTTGATCTTAGTAGGCTAGGCCCTACCTAATTTCTATTTAAATGGTTCTGAGTAAATAATCCACAGCCAAACTCAGTCTTATGTCTTTGGCATATAGACTACTAATTAGAAATGAAGGAGAAAGACAAAGATGGACTGTCCCATCCAAACTGGAAGCCCATGCTGCTTAAAGTCAGCGTTTTTAGGAAGGGGGAGAGAGAGAGAATTGTAAACAACCTGTATTGATATTAGGCTATACAAGTTACTCAAAAGTTTACCTGGTGAAAAAAGCCTATGTTAAAATTCCAATTTGAAAGAGTTAATTATGAGTTAATAGCAAAAGTATAGGTTACTAGGCTACCCTATGTCTGGTTGTAGGACTAACACTATAGTGCCTGCGTGTTTCACTTGCAGCCAGTGAAATTAGCATAATTTGTAAGTGACGCTGGGATGTATGATGGGGGAATCAATGCGTCCGCAAATCAAGCCCCGTTATTTCCTCCGTTACACCCCCGTGAGCGTTGCTGGTACCCGGACTTGTTGTCAACAACATAATGAGAATACCTACTGGGATACTAGCCTACCATCAGAATGATTCTACTCCTCTAGGCCTAGTATGGGCTATCGTTGCTGCCGCTAGCCGTGTGGAATAAGCCCCAACTGTGGTCTTCCAGAGACCGAAGCGAGGCGGGAGACCCAGACACGGCTGGAGAGAGGAGGAGACCCGGGAAGACTGAGAGAGGGGAGAAGGAGAAGGGGAATAAAAAAAAAGAAGGGGGCTCAACCCCCAACAATGCGATGGGGTGACATTTTGTGGCGGACCTGTTCCTCAGAAGCGGACTGACTCACTGACCGAGTGGCTGTGTGAGCGACAGAAGCTGAAAAAGAAAGAAATTTGAGGCCATTGTTATCAGGCAGCAGCGGTGCAGGCAGCGCTGGTGCTGGGGCGGAGGGTGGAGGGCGGGTGGGGGGTGGGGGGCGCGAGCAGGCAGCAGGCAGGCTCCCGGTAAGCTTGTTCAGCTCGTGCGCTAGCTTGCCTGCCTGTAGCCTATTAGCTTATGCCAAAAGCCCGTCCGTTATTTCTGCCCGTGTATCGAGCCCTTCATTGACGTCTTGAGTCCGCCAGCCGTTCATGCCACACGGTGTCCGGTTCGCCGCCCACGCGCAGCCCGGTCCGCCGCCGCTGCTGCTGTTGGCTCCAGGAGGTGTTGTGGTGGTGGTCGCGAGCAGCACTGCTAGTCTCGAGACAGCCCCGGAGGAGCAGCGGGTTTGCGGAGAGAAGAAGAAGAAGAAGAGGAGGAGGAGGAGGAGAGAAGAACGGACGAGAAAGCGAGCGGATTCGTTATTTATTTATTTAATTATTTATTTATTATTGTTATTGATTACCTAGTGGACGTGCGTGGGGACTAATCTGTGATGCGGTGTTGCTGGGTCCTTGCCGGACTGGACCGGGACCGCCGGTGCTAAAGAAGGTAAGGAGCATCACCGGCAGGCAAGGAAGGCCAGCCGGTAATACACGAGCTCAAACAACAAACCAGAAATACAGAGTGTTTGTTCGCTGTGTGGTTTGTGAAAGGCGGAGTGGCTGGCTCACTGATTTATGGCCCATATGACTTCAATCCCGGTTCAAGAAGAGTTCACAATGCTTTAAGCTGCCGTACTACCCGCCGCAAGCAGCCCCCCTTCTTCTTTCGGCCTTCCATCTCTGTCCTTTTTGTTTCTGTTCTTTAGCCTCTCATTTCTTATCCTATTCTGTCCATGCCTCTTACTCACTTAAAGCTATTTATTTACAAAGCAGTGGCCGAGCATTTTTCTCTTTTAGATGATCTCTTAGATGATACCTATTTTCTTTCCTCACTGGCCTCCGTTTTATTATTATTTTGCTATTATTAGCCTATCTGACATTTTATTTCACAGTAAAAAATGTTGATGCTGTAATTTTATTCACACATGGGGCTTCACTGTTTGTTCATTTCAGCCTATATCGGGGCCATGGACACACCAACAAAAGCTCTGATCTGGCCAATCTTTTATTGTTTATGGGCTCGGCTCCATATAATTGGCCCCTCTCTCTCTCTCTCTCTCTCTCTCTCTCTCTCTCTCTCTCTTCTCTCTCTCTCTCTCTCAGTGTGTGTGTGTGTGTGTGTGTGTGTGCGCGCGCGTGTGTTTGTGTGCGTCTGTTAATGGGATAAGGAATACGTGGATTATGTTAATGTATTCTCTCTATGTCTCCCTGCCTGCATTGCTCTTCTCATGGCAGGCGCCATTTGTAATTTTATATCCCAGGATAAAACACAGACACTGGACACCACTGGCCGACCTCTTCCCTCCCTCTCCATCTCTTTCTCTCTCTCTCTAGCTCTGTTGTTTTTGTTTGGGTGGCTGTTTCTCTGTCAGTATAAGTGGATTATTCAGGGAGGCGTCTAGTAAAGTTGGTGATTGTATTAAGCTGTAGCCCTACAAGCAAGGGGCAGAGACATTACGTGTCCCGTTTAATGGCGATACAGCGATATGATTTAATAACATATTCCTCCTACACTAACTGCTACGGTCTCTCTCTCTCTCTCTCTCTCTCTCTCTCTCTCTCTCTCTCTCCTTGGGACTATTCCTTAGAGTAAATAATTAGGATTCCAGCTTGTCTCCTAGAAAGATAAATGGCTGACATCTGTGACGTGCTGAGAGCTGGAGTATGGCTGGTCTCTCTAATCACAAAAACGAATAATAGTGGGCTAATGTATAGAAAACGAAATTATTAGGCTATAGGTCTTATTTATAAAGTATAAATCGGGCAATTTTAACCCATTCTGAAAACATTCACATCTGAAATATGACTTGTGCAGGCCTGTGTGTTGTTTTATGTCGGCAAAAACATCCCTGTTTTTATGGCTTTGATTCTCTCTGACTTTTGCTCTTTTTATTGCTATTTGTTCATTTAGGAAATGTAGCCCATAATCGGCGACTGGTGTTTACAACAATAATTGTATCCTACTGCAGTCTAAACCTTACTTAAATTGTAATTAACATTTATTTTAGGCTAGGTTATAGCCATACAAGCAGACAACATCATTTCAGATTTTATTTTTTTTATTTTTTTTCATTTCAGATTTTCTTTCAGGTTTGTTTTCGTAGCTTTTTGCGTAGACCTGATAGGCCTATCTAACGAAATAACTGTCACATTAGGCTATCTTCGCACACGCTTTAGCTTCTTTTTTTTTTTAAATGCATTTTTATTTGTTGGTTTTCTATAGGCTATTAGTCCACAATGAAACACAATTTTATAACAGTATTAAATAGACTTGATGGCTCTCTGTGTGGGCCAGTGTTCTACTATTAACCCAGAGAGTTAATGATTGGTAGCGTAACACTGACTGGATGAGCCTCAGTAGTTAGCTTTAGCGCTAGCCCCCACAGGCTCAGTATGGGTGTCAGATGGCAGAGCCAGCAGAGCCGCTTCTTCCCGTTAAACATTTTATCTCCAGAGGAGGAATGAATGCCAGGTGCTCTCTCGCGCCTGACAACTCGGCCTCTCGCGGCCAGAGGCCCACCCCAGCGCTGAGCGCGAGATAGGGAGCCTATGGGGGCTCCCACTGCCGTTTGCTTTTCTTCCTGTTTTTCCCGGGGCTCTGATAGAGCACTCGACCCTAATGAATCACTGACTCGTGAAGCTTCTTCCGGGCTTTCTTTCTTTACTCTATCTATCTATCTATCTATCTATCTATCTATCTATCTATCTATCTATCTATCTATCTATCTGTAAACCCGATTCCAAGTGTTTTGTTTATTTATTTATTTTTAATTCTTCTTTTAAACATATACCGTAGGCTGTATGACGACCATATTAACCAATACAACGCGTCTGAAATGATTTACCCTAATTCTAACCCCGATTTCCCATAACCACAAACATTTTCCCCAAGTTTTCTGAACCATTTCCTAGATCACTTTCTTCAGCAGAGGGATTTTCACGTCATTATGCCAGTTATACGCTTTTCTTTGTTACTCTGAACAATCTTAATAACGTGCAACAATAGGCCTATGTATAACTGCCATGTTTCTTCTGGCCTGTTAAAAAAAAAACTCCTCTGATGCAAGTGTAGCCCGTTATTCAGCAGCAGCGATTGTTTCCGGAGATATGAGTGAGGTAACAGCCGAGCAGACGGAATATAGTAAATCATATGTGGAAAGCAGAGGTTGACAGAAATAGGCTACCTACATCAGTCACGAAGGAAAATAGATACAGGCCACTTCACTGCCGCCATTACACAACAAAATGTCACGTTCAGCTCGAATAACAGCAGCCATGGTGGGATAGTGCTTTATTAGAAAAACATCATTCTAGGCTTTATGGAAATAACGTAGGCCATCGAATACGTCGAAAACTACGACATACAGCCATGCTTAAAACAACAGTAAACAGCGATTTTGTTGAATTTTATTCTTAAATTCAAAGGGGATGCATTGCCTTCAGACTTGAAATAAATGCTAAAAAATGAGAATAATTTGTCAATAACAATACTAATTACTTATTCTACAAATAGTACCATTATTAATAATATGAGTAGATGGACTAGTATTTTACCACTTAATAATAATAATTATAATAATAATAATTATAATAATAATAATTATAAAACTAATAATAATAATAATAATAATAAAATGTGTAATTACTAAATGGAAATTTAACATTTATAAGTGTATGTATGTTTTCTTGTAGCCTATGTGTTTGTGTGAGAGAGAGAGAGAGAGAGAGAGAGAGAGAGAGAGAGAGAGAGAGAGAGAGATGGAACACAGATTGCCCTCCTTGTGCCTCCTCCACTGGAGCATCTGCAGGCTGTGCACTGGGCTCATAAGGGAGGGGGAGGGTAGGGGGGGTGGGTGAGGAAAGAAAAGCAGTGGTTTCTATTCATGTCATGGCGCCTTTCATGAGAGGAAGATGGATTTATCTCTCTTATTTCTTCATTCTGCCTCTCCTAACCTTTTAGGTCAGATTGCAGCGGACCACTGGAGAGACACCGTCACGTGACCCCCGGTACCAAATGGTCTTCCGGCAGTGGCTCTCAACAAGGACCGGAGCACAAGAAGACGCCGCCACTTCTCTCAGAAATGCAGAAGACAACATACTACGACAACTCCTCTGCGCTTTTTGGTGGCTACTCGTCCTACCAGGTGCAGGGGGCGGCAGCGGCAGCAGCAGCTGCCAACGGCTTTGGGGGCTACGATGCACCGGTCCCAGTGTCCCACCATCAGCCGGCCTTCCAGTCAGCGACCCATCTGGATGTGGATTCGTACCAACGCTCGGCCTGCTCTTTACAGTCACTGGGCAGTAACAGTGGCCACCAGCAGCAGCAGCAGCTAGCCAAGACCAAGGAGCTGAATGGCAGCTGCATGCGGCCCAGTCTGCCGCCTGAGCACCACCCTGGCTCCCAGGTGTCCCCCCCACTGCCCCCAAACCCCAGCAACGGCAATACTGGGGCTCAGCAGCCGGGGGGCAGTGCTGGGGCCTCCTCAGCCTCTAAATCAGGCCCCAATAAGTTGTCTAATTCTTCCTCCTCCACATCGTCCTCCACATCGTCCTCCTCCTCCTCACTGCCCCCCAACCCGACGATGGCCAAGCAGATCTTTCCCTGGATGAAAGAGTGTCGACAGGCGACCAAGCAGAAAAACTGTTCCCCCAGCAACAACTCTGGCAACGGTGTGTTAGTCTACACCTGTCTCTATCCCTCTGTCTGTCTTTGCTTTCATTTGACCTCCATTGCACCACAGAAACAACATGGCTACTTAGTCCTCCTACACCTCTCTTTTTTTTTTCTCTCTCTCTCTCTCTCTGTCTCTGTTTTCCTGTCTTCTGTTCCTTCTGTCCTCGTTCCTTTTCTTTCTTCCTTCATTTTCCTTCCTCATTAGCGCCTTTTTTCCTATTATCCTGCCTCCTCCTTCCCATCACCACATCCCTCTTTCCTCACCTCTCTTATCAACATCCTCTTTCAAGCCCCAGATCCCCAGAGGATTTTTTTTTCAGACTATTATGGCATAACAGGTTTCCACAGTCAGTGGTTCAGACAGGCAACTAGTCAAGCTGGTTATCTGTAGCTGGTGAGTCAGTCTGCTAATATTGCTTTTAAATGAACTTAAGTAGCTGGATCCACTACAGCATTTATACTTCTCCCTGAGGAAGCATGTTAGGATGCTGAAAAGTATGAGCGTAAAATCAAAATCAATTCTGCTTTGCATCTTCACACTGAAGTTATTTGATTGAGTCTTTTGAATGACTAAAGCCATCAGTAGACTAACTGTCAAATCCCTAAATATGGCAAGCAGTGAATAGTAAAAGAGGTCAAAGGTCAGAGGCCTGGCAGCCTGACCAATATCCCTGCATCACCTAGAGTAGCAATCAAGTTAACGAGTAAAAACCCAGGAAAATTTATTTATTTTAATGGCAGAATGGAAGAAAATTTTAATACTTTTTTTTTGATAAGGAACGTTTTCCCAGATTTATTTATATGATGTGTATTAATAAAATATGGATGTTTGGTTCAAGATCTAAACACATCTTCACATCAGCTTTCCTTTTATTTTTTTAGATAATTATTTTGGCATTTAGGCCTTTACTAGTGACAGCTTAGGCCTGAAAGGGGAACAGAGGGGGAATGACATGCAGGAAAGTGCTGCAGGTCGGAATCAAACCCGCAATATCAGCGTCGAGCCTCTATTTATGGACGCTCGCTCTAGGCCACCCAGGCACCCTTGCGCTTTCTCTTTAAGCGTTAGATGAATTACTCTATTATGTCTGTGTGTTAAGTGCAGAGCTGGAGTCAGGAGCTTAGCATTAAGAAGGATCCAGCCAGGCTGGTTCTGTCTGAACTGAAATAATACACCTACTAACACCTCTAAAGCTCACAAATACCAACCAATTATCGCGTTTTCTTTTGTGGTTTTAGAGAGTTACATAATGAAACTATTTCTTGGCAAACAACAGCCAGTGCAGAGACTTCCTGGAGGCTTGTCATCACAACGATGTTGCCAGGTTTGGCTGCATCGTGCCTGTCCAGAGATCTAAAACCTGTGATCATGGACCGTATCTGGCAACTGGAGCTATAGTCGGAGACACTGCACTAGGGACCGCGCGGATGGATACAGTGGTGTTCATCCAGAAATAGTTCTAAAACCACCTGAAACTGAGGGGGAAAGAATAAGAGACAATCAAACATTTGAGAAAAGGTATATCTGGAATATTGTTGAAACAACTTAATCACAGTAAGGCTGCCCCCTCTAATCTATAAATCGACAAATCAGATGTTTTGATCTTAGTCGAAGATTTTTGTATGCTTTATCATGCTAAATGACTTATTTCAAAGAAACTTATGAGGTAGGAAAGCTTTTTTGCACACCTCTTTTGTCGGGCAGATGCGTAGGATATGATCAAAAGTAGCAGATCAAAAGCTTAGAGAAAGTCCTGCACACTGACCATTACGCAAGCAATAATTTATTTAGAAAAATACAACGTTTCGGTCTCAGACCTTCATCAGGTAGAATTCCCCTGATGAAGGTCTGAGACCAAAACCTTGTATTTTTCTAAATAAATTATTGCTTGCGTAATGGTCAGTGTGCAGGACTTTCTCTAAAGAAACTTATGAGCACATCTCTGGTAAACACAAGATTTAGAGTGGTGCTTTTGAGTGATTCAACATCATATACGTGTTAATGTTAATCGACTAATAATGTCATTATTCAAGGACAGCCCTAAATAGCAGGACCAGTTGAGAGGAGAAAGGTAGAACAGAGAGAGAGAGAGAGAGAGAGAGATTTGGTGTTCAGTCAGTATAAAATGACCGAAAGAAGCTGGACTGGATAAAGAATGAATCAATGTTGACTGAGCAGTCAGGGATTCATTACAGTTATAGGACAGTCAGGCTAACCGGCTGGCACAAACCAGCAGTCAATAGCCTGCACACCTTACTCGATTCATTTACTTCCTCCTCTTCACCCAGCAACTCCTTTCCTTGCTCTCCACCCTCCGGTGATTACTTGCCTTCCGATTGCTCTCCTTCCTCCCCTCCTCGCTCCTCCTCCTCTTCATCTCCTTTTTGCACTTTCTTGGAAAGCCACAGCAAGAAGGAAGATATTAACAGGGTGAATTTAAATGTCATGTACGATAACAGATGAATAGATTTTCAGAGAGAGGGAGAATGACATGCAGACATTTGAAATGGAAGATATTAACAAATGGGAAAAGAAATACAACAGGATGATGAATTTGAATATCTTCTGCATGTCTGATAACAGGCAAAGAAAACAACCGTCGAGGCAGACAGATATTAGAATTGGTAGTTATCAATGGGGAAAAATGTGCTCTGCCATAATGAATATGAGTCTCATATTTGCATTCAAAACACTTTCAATTGACTGGGCCGAGAGTTGAGAGGAGATTAGACTGTTTATTGATGAGAATTTGAAACAATCATTATGAGAATGTCCCAGCCGCAGTGAGACAGATGACGTGATGGTTACCTCTCCTACTTTTGTCTCCCATCAAAAGAAATAAACACTAGAGTCAACTGTTTATTCTGTTGAGAGAGAGAGACAGAATAATGGAGAGATAGGGTCTCAGTGCTTGCTTTGATCTCTCCTGCATCAGCTTATAAGTATGAACACATGGCAAGGAAGGAGCAACGTATTCATAACAGAGGCACAGTGGGCGTGTACTCACAGAGAGAGATGGAAGAGGCACTGAAGTTCAGCACTACTGTTTAGTACGGAATAAACACCAAGATGGAAACGACAAGCCAAGCCAGCCAAGTATCATCTGTTGCTATTTAAGCCCATACTTTAGCGCCCATTTGGTTCAGCAGCAAAACCAACCCTCGCAAGTCGCTGTGACAAATGGAACCTTCAGAATTGCTGGCTTTAAATGATGTAGTGGCTTGTGACATTTATGCTCATGGCACATGGTGGAAAAACATCTCAAGTCTTTTCACACCATGCATGACCACTCGGGAAAGACGAAAGAAAAACTTTTTTCCCCCAGTTTTTTTCCAGTATAGCTCTGGCCATTGCCTCTGTCATTATAATACACTTGTACACACCAAAGTTACTGCCAGGATCTTGAATCGCCGAGTGGGAATTATTCCCAAAGCTAAACATCCATCACAGTTTAGAGACCGGCTTCCTACTTCAACTTCAACCGACTGTACTTGCCTGGTTGTGCGCAGTCGAACAAGCGACTTCCGTTTTCCGTGCAACTGAAGGGTTATTCACAACATTACTCACCTTGGGTTTGATGCTACACTCAGTTGCCAGTTCATTAGGTACAACTAGCTAACTTCCTGGAGGTTATAATGTTCAGGTTTTGTTGAAACCGTTGTAGAGAGGATTGATTCAATTTTACTTATAGTGTGAAACCCTACAGAAGTTATCTCAGGACGCTTTACACATCGAGTTGGTGGGTGGCCATTTGACGCTGCCGGTTGGATGTAATTTGTGGTGCTGTTGAACTGTATTGCGTTATGCTGACAGGTGTTTTTATTATTTACTCTACAATCTTTGTCATGAATGGGTTGGAGATAATATTAGAAACACCCCTGCAACATAATTTAGCAGCACCAAAGGGCAGCCTCCAAAATAGCCGTGAAGTTGCATCAACACATCTCTAAAATAGTTTCAACAATAAGTCAACATCATAACCTTGATGAAGCACTGTTGCAGTACACTGCATTAGGTGTACCTAATGGCAACTGGGTGTATATATCTGGCTTAACTGTCAGCTTGTTTACAACCTGTCTGATCACATGAGGACTGGTGTTTGTTCACCTGTTGGACCTATTGTGACTGATGTTGCCGTGTTCCAAGATGGCAGCCGTGTGATGAACTCAATGTTATCATAAAGAATATGACTAAAGGCCAGATATAAGAACCTGCTCATTGTGGTGGCAGCACTGCTGAAGATTGGCACTGATTTGGAAAATGATGAAAAGAGCCTTTACATTAAGGCTGCTTTCAATTCTGAATTCTAAAACCTATTGTACATTTTATTAAGGCTGTCTTTGACTAAAGAAATTCTTAGTCATCTAACAGTAATACAATGTTTCGTCTGTAAAACATAGTTTCTCCACAAAGTATCATGCAAAAGCCCTACTTTAAATCTTGTGTTTACCAAAAATGTGCTTATATTTCTTGAAAATAAGACATTTAGCATTGAAAAAGCATAAAAAAAGGCTAATCAACTACAGAAATCTTAGTTAACTAAGACCAAAAAGATAACTTAGTCAACTATTTTACAGTTATCGTTATTTTCCATTTCTAATTGTTAGAGTAAATGGGAATGTGTGAAAGGGGCTTTAGAATCCTCTTATCTTCTGAACACCCAGGCTGTTTTTGTCTAAACATACATTTGACTGATAAAGAAGTGACGGAATCTGATTTGAGGTTTACCAGCTTTCATGGCGTGCAAACAAATGACGTGAAGCACACTGCAAACTTGTCTTTTTAACGTATTTTTTGACGGAACACTTTATTGACCAGCTATCACGTCGAGGTGTACTCACTTAAACACGCCCTATAAAGTAGCGACAGCAGCTGGTGGATGCGAGGTTTAGCAGACTCTCAGGCCTTTAGGGCTGCTCCTTCTTAGTCGATTAGTCGACTAATCGGTCATTTTGGTCTTAGTCAACTTAGATTTCTTTAGTCGATTAGTCATGTTTTATGCTTTTTTTCATGCTGAATGAATTTCCAAGAAACGTATGAACACATCTCTGTTAAACACAAGAATTAAAGTGGTGCTTTTGCATGACTCTTTGCGGAGAAACTCAGATTTACAGATCCGTCGATCAAATCAACTAATCGATTAGTCGATACAATTGAATGAGTGTTAGTTGACTAAGAATTTCTTCAATCGAGCACAGCCCTAGTGGCCTTAAGACAAAATGATTAGCTACCCGCTGACAGTAACATACACACTGCCTTTTTGAAATCATATTCACGTTTTACTTGCACTCACCAAGAGTGACTAACAATGCACCAGGAGCCATGACATAAACAACAGTGGCAACAGTTGAAGTGTCAAGTGTATGAGGAGTTAGTGTAACTTTAACATAAATGTGGTGAGAAGCTTGACTTTTCTTGGCGAGCCGGTTGAAGTGACTGCAGGTCAGCCTCAGTTCCTGCTCATAGTCCTTGTGCTGTGGCAGCTGTTGCTGTGGGGGGTTGGTCTTTCCAGCCAAGATGCAATTTAGCTGCCCTCGGCCAGCACCGGGCCCTCCGTCCCTTAATAACTGTCACTGTTATGAAGTGTTGACAACTAATATCAAGGGATAATTCAGCCAGCAAACCCGGACCCCCCTCTGCTTTATTAAGAACGTGAATGCTTTCAATTTCCTCCAGCATGCAGCCGGCAGAGTGTTTTCATCTCTCTTCCTCTCTGGCTCTCTCAATTTTTCATTCTTTTACCTGTTTCTTACTATATCCTCCTTTTTTTTACATTTCCAATCCTTTCTTCCTTTTTTGTACTGCTTTTACCCTCTTGTTTTTTTGTTTTTTTTGTGCCCCGGTTTCTTTTTTGGGGGGTATAGTCTTTCCTGTTTCACTATTCCTCTATCTTTCTCCCTTGCCTTTCTCTGTGTAATGGTTTCTCTTCTGTCCCCAGCGTCAGGAGGAGCTGAGAGTGGCAGCAGCGGGGAGAAGAGTCCTACGGGCGGGTCATCAGCGTCGTCCAAGCGGGCCCGTACGGCGTACACCAGCGCCCAGCTGGTGGAGCTGGAGAAGGAGTTCCACTTCAACAGGTACCTGTGCCGGCCGCGGCGCGTGGAGATGGCCAACCTGCTCAATCTGTCCGAACGCCAGATCAAGATCTGGTTCCAGAACCGACGCATGAAATACAAGAAGGACCAGAAGTCCAAGGGCCTGAGCTCCAGTTCTGGAGGGCCCTCACCGACCGGCTCCCCACCCCTGACCATGCAGTCCTCCGCCAGCTTCCTCAACTCAATGCACCCCATGGGAGGGGGAGGTGGGGGAGGTGGAGGAGGCTACGACGTCCCCTCTCCGCCATCCTTTGGCAAGCCCCACCAGGGAGTGTCTTACTCCATGTCCACTGCCTACTCCAATGTCCCCATGAAGGGCTGCCCCCCCCAACAGAAGTATGGCGCCCCAGACCAGGACTACGGCGACCCCCATCCTCACCACGGCCTTGTGCAGGCCAACAACGCTGGCTACGGGACTCCCACCAGTATGCAGGCCAGTCCAGTCTACGTGGGGGGTGGCAGCTATGTGGAACCCATGCCTGGCTCGGGGCCCTCCATGTACGGGCTAAACCACCTCGGCCCCACGCCAACCCACCATCAAACCATGGACTACAATGGCGCGGGGCCTATGTCGGCCACCAACCAGCACCACGTGGGCGGAGGGGGCCCCCCGGGTCCCTGTGACCCGCCCACCCACCCGACGTACACCGAGCTGTCGGCGCACCACACCTCGACTCAGGGCAGAATCCAGGAAGCACCCAAGCTCACTCACCTGTAGCAGGTTTGGAACAAAATGACAACGTAGGAAATAGCGAAGACAACACAGAACATGTAAGACGACGCGACTCACTAACAGACTAACTAACACGTGGGGACTCTACTGCTGCAGCGGGACGGCAGGAGAGACCAAAGGAGACAGACAGGAGCCATCCAGTCGTTTGTCCCGTGCTCTACGGCCACAAAGGGGAGCAATCAGCGTTTGGTTTTGCCCAACCCACCCCTGTTTCACTGCCTTCTGATTAGGGCTAGAGCTTTTACTGTTACCTTTAAAGTGCAGGTAATTTAATTTAAAAATGAGAAAGGTTGTGCCGATTATCAAGTAGCAGCGACGAACCATTCATGTTGCCAAAAGAGACAATTAAAGGCACATCTCTGCTAAGTAGTGAAATCAATGGTAGTTGCAAAAACATTTCCAAGGATTTTTTTTAAGCCGAGACCAAACTTACTAACTTACTCTCTGCTGCTGAAACCTTACATCATACAGGAAATGAGGAAACCAAACTTTTAAACCATTTATCAATGCATTATCATTTAGTTTTGACGAAAAAATTGTTAATTTAACTTACACATTTAAAAGTGCATAATGTTTTATTATACATTATCAGTGATTGAGTTTTCATTTTAGAACTCTTGGTTTCTTTTACCCATGTTTACACATTTAACATCGACCTTTTTAGAGCAATTTACACTCTTAAGAGTCCCGGGCCAGTGAAGCATATTGTAAGCGTGGGAGAAGAAGTGTCCAGTCAATTGTCTCCCATGTCCCCCTGGGGACAATAAATGTCAGGAAGCTCGTCTTGTGGCACTGGTGCAGAGACATATTGGCAGCTGTATGGCATAACAGGATCTATGGTGAGAGCGCCATTGTTTAGTCAGTATTCATTAGACTGGTAATCTACTTTACAATCAGAAAACTGCAATACCGACGACTGTACTCAAACAAAGCAGAAGTCAGTATATCATTAAAAAAAATTCTCAGAATGCCCCCCAAAAAAACCCTAATATGAAAGAACAATCTATAGGTTACTCAGCAAAATAATTTCAAAACAATTTTTGCGTGGGCGGAGCACATTGCAGCAGTAGCTCAGCTAGCATGGTGTTAGAGCTAGGACGGGGTGTAAAATTGTACTTTGAAAATAAAATATTCCCCCTTAAGACACACATATACAAACAGCTCTCCCGCCCGCTAAATGAAATTGTTGAGATTTGAATGGGCAGTTAACGAGGTGGTTAGATTTATGGCACTGAGCTCTCTCCCCCTCTAGGCAACACATGTTGTTGTCAGCCGAGCTGAGCTATGTGGAGGCCTCTGCCTCTCCATCAGCAGGAGAGAGAGAGAGAGAGAACACAAATATATGGCTCGAGCTGGCAGTACTCGTCCTTCCTCTGTTCCTCCTCTGTTCCACGAAGCACATAAAAACCACTGGATGCTCTCCCCTCCGCTGTCTCTTTTTGTCTCCTGCCGTACCCGTCTCTGTCGGTCCAGACTGAATCACTACTAACCCTCCGTCTCTTGTCTGTGGCAGCAGCACATGGCTTCTGAAGGAGGCAAAAATCCCCACAATCCGCCACAGACCCCCCCCCCCACCCCCCTCTCTATCTCACACACACACTCACATACACACGCACATATACATCCATCACCCCACTCACCACCCCTCCCATCAATCTAACAGGGTTTAAGAAGCTACAAGCTCAAAGGCTAAACTAGCTCCCATAGACATGCATCTGTGCTAAGCTACGCTAGTTCATCACAGCCTCCACACACACACACACACACACACACACACACACACACTCACTCACACAGCAATGCTAAGCTAGCTTCCTTTCGTTGACACATCCACAGCCAGGTTACGCCAGCTGTTGACATCTTTAAACAAACACAATGAGAGGACATGGAAGAGACATTTTAATGTTCTTATTTTTAGCACATCATCGACACAGGGTAAATAATGAGAGTGAAGAACACAATTTATTTATGTTTGGGTAAGTTATTACCCTCTTCTCTCTCTCTCTCTCTCTCTCTCTCTCTCTCTCTCTCTCTCTCTCTCTCTCTCTCTCTATCACTTTGGAAGGGTTCACTTGCATTAGCGGACACCAATGCGAAGAAGTCCACATTTTATATTGTTTTCTTTTGTTCTCACATATCTTGACTTTTAACGTGGATACAGGGTATATATTTGAACAAAAATGCATGTCCCAGAAATCGGAGAGGATGTGTATCACACATTTTTAAAACAACTAGATTGATTTGTTTAAACGGTCAGTGAGTGGAGTTTTGGGACAACACACACGTCAGGCTGCAGTGTTCAAGCTGTGTGGGGTTGACCCCCCCCCCCCCCACTACTCTCTCTCTGCCGTTCTGGAAATCAACCTTTGGTAATAGTTTTTTTAAAAGTGCAGATTTACACAAACGCTTTCCACATCTGGGCATCATTGTTGCACTTAGAGTTTACATTTTGATGGTTAAAAGGAAAAAATAATAATGATAAAATCTTATTTTGAAGACGGTAGGCCCTCCAATCAAAGCGTCTTTCGCCAATGTGTGTTCAAGTGAACATTCATATATAAATATTTATTTGTTATAGCCAGTTTAAAAAGACTTTCTGTTTTGTATTATTATTATTATTATTTATCCTTCATGTATTTATATCGAGAAAAAATACTGTACTTTTTTAGTATTTACCTGTTATGAAAGAAAAAAAAAAACATTGTGTTTCTTCTTGTCCCTTGTACTGAAGTTACATTTTTTAGTTCTTGTATTTTAGAAGAAAATAAGTAGTTTTTATGTTCCTATAATGACCCTTGTACATACATGTCTTGGCTTGTACAGGGAAAAAGGCATGGGTGGGGATCGGTGACCTATCCGTGCATAGTCTGAAAATTTAGACAAACTATTAGCTGGAAAAAAAGAACGAGTCTTTTTGGAGAAAAACAACTTCTTTCTTTGTCCTTTGTAGCTCCTTTTTCTTTCATTGTTGAGAGAGTTGTCTGTCGAACAATTCTTTAATAAAATGTTATGTTATTCAGAGATATCGTCAGTTTGTTTATGATCCTCAGGTGTTTTGGTAAATCATTATTAAAACATTATCATCTGAAAGGGCAATAGCACTTTGTTAGGCAGTGTTACTGTCACGTGGAAAACCCGCCAACTCAACTTGTTGTGTTGACTGCCATGGCAACATACAAACAACCCTATGCACAGCTGGGCTCCTATTGGCTGCCAGCTGTTGCAAAAATCACTAATTATGAATGTATTCAAACAATTGCACGCCAGGATTAGAACTCAAATTTCTTAAGTAAATCAAGTTCTGTTGATTATCAACTTTGAAGGATGAACATATTATTCTAAAACAAATATTCAATTTACTAAAATATGTTTTAGGCCAAGGACCCTCAGCTTAAAGAGAGCAAAGCAGGGACCCCCTACTAATCTTGTATTGAATGAAGTTGCATATTAAACTTAACATATAGGGCGGCCTAAAGCCTTTACACACACCTTTTTATGGCGCAAACAATACTAAGGTTTTAAAATAATAATTATTGACATATACAGTATTCATATCTTTATACATCATGTTTTAATGTTTAACATTCATGTAACACAGTCAATTCTTAGGCTTAACCATCTGTGGATGGCTACCTTAGTAGCCTGTCACCAATGTTGTGTAAATTTTCAGAAATAGGCCGATTTATCTTTGCTAATTATATGTTGGACTCATGTTCATGTATCAGACATATTTTAACTTTTGGAGTTTTTTTTTTTTTTAAATGATTCAACAATATCTTGGTGGACCACCTGCAGTAACTCTGAGGACCCCCCCCTCCCCCTCCTTAGGGTCCAGGACCCCCATGTTGAAGATCTCTGTACTAAACCTTTCAAAATCAGCTGATCTCAGTGATAGAAACCAAAACGGGACATTTCAAAGACATAAGACATTATGTTACCTCAATCCTTTCAAGGTACTGCCCAAATGGTTTTGTAAGCTGTTATGTGACGTGTTCAGCGGATGGTGTGTGTTCTATCCTGATGTGATGGTGGAGGATCTGGTGTAGGTGGGACTTCTTTCCAGCAGCATGTCTCTGGTTCAGGGATGACCTGACACTGATGCCAGTACTGGATACCTGGTCAATCCCTCAGGCTAAAGCATGGCATCACTGTCAGAAAACATTCCCGATAATTACATCTGAAGCCTGGAGCGACGTGTAACATGTCATAAGTTTAAAAAAAAAAAAATCTTTAACCCTTAGGAAAACTTCCAATCTGCTCTCCTTTATGACTTACACACTCGACAGAAAGAAGGAGGTTAAAGTGGCTGCTAGAGTCAGAGCTATTCTGCTACTGTTGCTGGTATTCATTTACTGTAGGCCTGCTGATTGCCAGCACCAATGACATGTCAGATACTGGGCTGCATCCCAGTGAAGGTCTAAGGTCGGATCCAACAACTATTCCTGAACTGAAACCTGATACCTGTTGCTGCTTGATTTTTTTTTTAGAGTCCTCTCTCTGAGAAGGGAACATTGACTTTAGCTCTGCTGTTTTGTCTGATAACTCCAAACTATTGTCACTAACTGTTAAAGCTCAAACTCACTCCGAACTAGTTTTTAGTGTCCAGTAGTGTAAAGTATTGCAGCTGCCGTGTTATATATTTAACTCTCATTGATTGTGGAGAAAACATTTAAGCTCTACGAAAAAGAAGAAAAAAAAGTTTAATTAATGCAGCTCATGATTTAAAATGGTGAAAAAAGGATTTGTTTTCACGTTTAAGTTATTTGGAAAAGCCTGGCCAGAACGATCTGTTCCTCTGCATAAACATTGCTCACGTTATTTCAAGAATCCCAGTTCAATGTAGTCGTGTTCTGGAGCCACTTCTGTGGAACATAAGTGGTCTGACTTGAAATGGGGAGCAAGGCTGTGAAGTGTGGTTGAAAGCTCTGGAATAAATCTAGTGAGTGAGCATGTTAGCTTATCAGACAGTCCAGCAGATGGTGGGAGTTATATACATATATATATATATATATATATATATATATATATATATATATATATATATATATATATGGCCATTTCTTCATTTCCTGTATGGCTGAGTTGCATCATGCAGAAACTCATAGAGCATTTAGACTTGTTTTCTACTATTCTATTAATATATAACTATTTATGTCACCATTTGAATTACTGACTTAGTCTAGTCATTGACTGTTGATTATTGACTACCTGGGTTGACCTTTTTTAACCGTTTACTCTTAATGAGAAAGTATATACAGTATATATATATATATATATATATATATATATATATATATATATATATATATATTCTTTTTTTTTCAACAGTTAGGAGACCCAAGATAAGTCACGTGACCCAGGGTGACTGGGAACCAAAAGCAGAGAGCTTTAAAACCAAGATAATGGCTCAAAAATTTTAGCTTAACATTTCCTCTCTTTTTCTCTTGTTATCTCTCTCTTTTTCTCTTCTCTTGTTCTCTGTTGCTGTTTATGACTAAAAAAAAGCCCTGAGGCCTGGTCACATGGTCTTAAACCCCCCACTCCACACACTCTCTCTCTCTCTCCCTCTCTCTCTCTCTCTCTCTCTCTCTCTCCCCATCTCTCTCTCTCTCTCTCTCTCTCTCTCTCTCTCTCTCCCTCTCTCTCTTTAGCACGCGCTTGTGCTGAGAGGCCTGAGAGCAGCATAAAACTTGGGACATAAATCAGGCTCCCATAAATAATGGCCGTACTTCCCTTTACAACTCCGTTGGACTAACAGACAATAAAAACACCAATAAGCAGAGATTGGATCTAATTTATTGCCTCATAAAAACAGACGGAGAGCTCGGCTCGGCTTCAGCAACGCGGTCGCTGCTGAACACAGCACAGCTATTACTATAGAACACGCTCTCAGCCAGGTACACACACTGATCTGGAGTCAGAAATTATTTTTAGGTAGCCTATATTAGGGAGGAGATTGGTCAAAAAGTTATCTGTCAGATGTGAACAGATGTTTTATCATGCAGTAGCTAATATAATAATAATAATAATAGTCCCTAATATTAAAATTAATAATAGAAAAACCCTAGTAATTTAAACACAAAAATACTCCATAGACTAAAGGGACAATTCACGAACTGTTAGTTCTGAAGCGTTTTCTTTTCTTCCTTTTAAAAAAAAAAAAAAAAGAAGCAGGGCTTTGGACTAATCAAAATCTCAATAATTAGTAATTATATTTAAATAAGGTCAAATTAAAACGCAGTTACTGGAATGAAAATAATTGGTTTACCATCGGTAGGCTAAATAAAAAAATAAAAAAAAGAACTGACTGGAAAATGAAATATAATAAAAGTCACATATCCCCATCTTGAATCGACCAATCCAATTTCAATAGCATGAAAAACAACAGCTTTCCATTCTCCAACAAAACTTCCAGAAACTTCGGAATTTCACAAAAATCGTGGAACGAGATATGAAGCAAGGGAAGGGAAAGTAAACGGCGCAGGGCACATTGTGGTGTTGCAGCCCGGTCAGCAGCTCGAGTCTCTGCAGGGTTCGGGCTCTGTGTCCATGCAGCCTCGGCCTCCTCGCTGCCTGCGCTTTCTGCTGCTCTCAATGGCCTTCACTCCCACACACTTTTCTACTTGTTCTGCCTGTCAGAGGGCATGGGAACGAGTGGGAGAATGGAGCAGAGAGCCAAATACCTTCTATCCATTTGTCCCTGGTATCTCGGTGGTTTTTATTTTTTTTAACTCAACAGATAAAATATGTCTACATGACGTGTATATATGAGCGTATTTGCTGCGCGTAAAAGCAGTGTACATATAACAAAACACAGCGAATAATGGGTCTAAAGGTGGTGGGGGGGGAGAGATTTTGACGCTGGAGCTTTTCTTGTTATTTAGGAGAGAGAGAGAGAGAGAGAGAGAGAGAGAGAGAGAGAGAGGGGCTGCTGTCAGGCTCTTTGCAGGGACTCAAAGATTGATCACCGCACTTTTTTTGTACTCCTCGAGCCCTCCCCAAAATATCCTCTGCTAAACTCCCGAGTTCCTGATCTTTATAAAAGAAAGGAGAGAAAAAAAATCTACATGTGCGTCCTGTTGCGTTTGAAGGCCGCTCAGCACACTCTCACTCAGTGTTAGTGTTCATATTATTGCTGCCGTGTTATTATTTGTACTATTAGCAGGAACGGGAGGCCTGCGCGCTCCCCTCCTCTCTCTACGGTTGCACGGAGCGACCTCGCTATGAACTCTCTCTCTCTCACTCTCTCTCTCTCCGCGTAAACACACGGGACATTTTTAACACCCATACATCACACTGGAGAGAGGGCGAGAGAGAACCATAGCTAGCAGGAAGATATTTGGAGACTGTGAACAGAGGCTATTTTGGTCAGATTATATTTAGACAATATTTAGGTTTCTCTCTCTCTCTCTCTCTCTCTCTCACACACACACACACACACACACACACACTGAGCTCCAACAACACTTCCCAAATACATTTAGAAATCGATTAAAAACAAAAAAGTATACACTTACACACCAACAGGCTCCCTGTCTCTGCCTCTCTTCAAATCTAAATGTCTCTCTGCTCTGTTAGAAGCCAATCTGCTTCATCTCCACTACCGCGGAGTAGAAATCTTCATCATCGTCTACTCCTGAGCTGCTGCGCCATCTAAAAACCCTCTCCAAGTTTTCTGTGCCTAAATTGGAGATTTTTTTTTTAGCCTCTGTCACAATGTATAAGATTAATGAGCTGAGTGCTGTAAACAGTAGGTTTTTTTCCCCCTTCTGAAGGAGCCATATTGTACACGGTGGTGGCCAGCTCCGTCCACCTAATGTTAACCGTCATTACATCACCCAGAGGACAGAAGAAATGTCCGAGATGCTCTATTGTTTGTGCGCAAAACCGGGCCGGGATGCGCCGACCCGCCGCCCACACGGCGCACATGGCGAGCGGCCGCCTTGTCGCTTGCCCCCCCTCCACTCCTCCCCAGACTTTACCCCCCGTTAAGACGAAACGATAGCAGCTATCCTGTCATATAGCCACAGCATTTGGTGGAAACATAAAAATGCTGCTTCCCACAACCATCGCCGCCGCCAGGCCCGGACCCCCGATTGGCTGTCTTGGGTCACATGACCAGGAATTGGCTGCAATTTCGCCCCATAGTTGTTCAGTTTAGCCTACCCAGGTCCCCATACGCTAGTAATATCACCAATATACACAATTATTATATATCCACCGCATTTACGCCATTGCGGTCGGGAGCCTACATGCTCGTGCGTTTTTTCATTTCGTTTTATTTTTTTAAGAAGCCATATTGTGTTGTGTGCGTGTGCGAGCGTGCGTGCGTGTATGTGTTTTGTTTTTTTTTTATTTTGGGGAAGGGATTGTTTCGGGGGTCTCGCCGTTTGAGGTTGAAGCCGGTTTTGAGGGAGCTATGAATTTTGAATTTGAGAGGGAGATCGGTTTTATAAACAGCCAGCCGTCCCTAGCAGAGTGCCTGACGTCTTTCCCCGCCGTCCTGGAGTCATTTCAAACTTCATCAATCAAGGAGTCGACAGTAATTCCGCCTCCCTTCGAGCACACCATCCCCAGCCTCAGCCCCTGCACAGCCAGCCAGCCGAGACCGACTGCAAGGAGCCAGCAGAACCGGAGAACCTCCGTCACTAATGGCCTCCAGACGCACCACCGAGCCGCACAGCAGCCCTGTCCGCCTGGCCAGGCCCCTGCCCCGGCCACGGCCACCCCGGCCGGTCCGCTGGCCCATGAGTTCCCCTGGATGAAGGAGAAGAAGTCATCAAAGAAGTGCCCAAAGCCGGGGAGCAGCGCCAGCGGTGGCGGATCCATCATCCCCCCTGCATCTTCCTCCCCATCGCCGACCGCCTCCGGGTACGCTTCGGCGGGCATCGAGTCACCCACAGGTCGGTATGCTGGGAAGAGGGAGCCAGAAGGCTATGTGTGTGTGGTGGGAGTGTGAGGGGTGTGCAGCCTGTGCTTTAATTTACTGTCTGCATCTTCATTTCATTTCCACTTCAGAAATAGCATGCCATTTATTACACACAGCATGGATTTGGCTAGATGACATTGTCTTTTTCTTCCTCAGTGTGTGTGTGTGTGTGTGTGTGTGTGTGTGTGTGTGTGTGTGTGTGTGTGTGTATTGTGCAGTGCTGTGATGCTGTGTCAAGAGGGAAGCCATATCTAGACCACTGCATTATGCTGCAGTGCTTTACACTCTATGTTCATGCACTTAAAAATGCACCCATTAACACATTATCTGTGTCATTTTTAGGATCAAATATGTATAATTCAGCTTCACGCTGAGGGAAAGCCTTTCACACCAGCATTCTGTTAATTCTGTAGCATCTATAGCCCAAATTTTCCATAATGCATTCTGTCCATATTTCATTCTTTTATCGTGCGTAAAGACGCGCAGACGGGGGATTGTTTCCTTAAGGCTGCAGATGATTGCTGCTGCAGCCTGTATCATTCTGTTCATTGGGTGGTGGGATTTCAGCGAGCAGCTGAAGCATCGCCCTGACATTATATATTCATAACACAACTGAGAAGGTAGCCATATTGGATGGAGGTAGGAAATATAATGGCGAGGCAAAGCAACCGGACAGAATATGTTGGGGTGGGGGGGGGGGGAGGGGTATAAACTACATCCACAGATACAGATTGCACACGATCTGATTTTCTTGGGTTTAGGTCATTTCCGTCTTTCACACTGGCCTCCACAATCACTGCATTTGTAAAAGTTTTTTTTTTTCCTCTATTTTTTTTTTTTTGCTCTTCCAAACACACACAATCCCAACCCATTCATTTTAATGGAATTTCTTGTTTTCTCGTGTTCCTTTCTCGCCCAATTTCCTGCTTTTTCTGATCTACTACACGAGGCACTTGATGGTTTTAGTTCTGTTTCTGACAGATACCGCCACATGGTTTCACATCGACATTCCCACATCTCCCTGCACATTTCCTCCCAATCCCATGATTTATTTATTTTCCTCTCTCTTTGCATTTCTCTGATCACATGCTGCAGCCTCTCACAGCGGGCTCGCTGCACTCTACAGAAAAAGAGAACCCCTCTTTGGCATTATCACCATCTGTCTTTATCTGCCTTTTCTTTTCTTTATTATTATTTTTCTTACCAGAATGAAATTGGTCCGCGTTAACAGTTATGGCTTGGGCTGCTACTGTAATTGGAAGGAGTATTTTTTTTTACGAGACTTTTTGTGTTTTATTACTGTTTTATTACAGACAGAAGAGCCGAGGGGATTTCCGCTCGATGCTGAAGCAGGTTATTTCTTGGCTGGAAATCTTGCACGCAATAAAAAAAAATGTAGAGGTTTTACAGGGCTCTCGTGAAATAGATAGATAATTTTAAGTTTAAACGAAATATAAAATACAAATAAAAAAAAAAGACACACGATAATAGCTTCACAAGATTTTACACAATAAATCCTCCACATAATTTCTCTCTCCCTTTATTTGTCTTTGTCTCCCTGAAGACCCGAGCCAGGCCTGTCTGGATAGTGGAGGAGCCGGGTCCCGCCGGCTGCGCACCGCCTACACCAACACACAGCTGCTGGAGCTGGAGAAGGAGTTCCACTTCAACAAGTACCTATGCCGGCCCAGGAGGGTGGAGATCGCCGCCCTCTTGGATCTGACCGAGCGGCAGGTCAAAGTTTGGTTCCAGAACCGGCGGATGAAACACAAGCGCCAGACTACGCACCACCGGGACGGCGGTGGAGGCCATGAATCCAGCGACCCGGGCGGCTTTGAGCCGCTTGAAGGCGCCGATGCCTCATCCCCGTACTCCAGCCAGCCGCTGGAAGCATCCGGCACCGGGGAGGCTACATCGGACGGCGAGCCAGGGAGCTGCAATCCATCTTCGGCCGCCGAACCCACCGCCTACGCTAATGACAGCGGGGATAATGCACAGCCCACGCCGGAGAAGGGAGGCCGATTGAGCCGTCCCGAACGCCCACCGCTGCCAGGGGCATCTGGCTGCTCTGAGGCTGCCGCGGCTCACCACTCCCCGCCGACGTTCACCGCCACGAACTCCTCTAATAACCCGGGCCTGATGCAGCTCAGCGAGGCCGGGCCCGCAGCAGCGTCCGATCCGTCATTCTCTGAGCAGCGGGACTCCTCTATCACCTCTACTGCTGCTGCTGCTCCTCCCGCCGCCTCCTCCGCGCTCCCCGACCTGGCCTTCTTTGCCGGGGACGCGTGCCTGTCGCCCAGCCTGCAGAGCTCGCTGGATAGTCCGGTGGATTTCTCCGAGGAGGACTTCGACCTGTTCACAAGCACACTGTGCGCCATAGACCTGCAGCACCTCAACTTCTGAGGGCCGGCTGCTACGTTTCAATATAAAAGAAAAGTACAAATATAAAAAAAAGGAGTGGACAGACAGGCCTGTGTGGATGAGCAATCGAGCGGAGGAGACGGCACTCGGCGAGGACTCTGCTGTTTAAATAGCATAAAAGCTTCTCGGCAACATTCCTGAAACATTTCTGACTGAAAATTATGTTCGTGTTTTTTTTTGTATATATATATTTTTTTGCATCTTCTTTCTGGTTTTATTTTGCGGCTGTATTGTAGTTAAAGAGAGATGCAATTCGTCTCATTCGTCATATTTTTTTTATTTTAAACACCGAAGGGAAATTGTTTTTTTTCACGGTCGAAACGTTGTGGATTTTATCTCTCCCCTTGTTCAGGTATTTATTGCCTTTCTTGTTTCTGATCGTTTTTGTTAAAAGTATTAACACTCATCAGTATGTGCGGATATGTTTCATCGAGTGCAATCTGGTGCAGCTTCATGGATCCTTAATAACTTCTCAGGAACTGCTCACGGAGTCTAGGTGCGGATAGCTGGACTGCTTTTAGAAAAATCTCCACTGGAGAATGAATTCGTTGTCTCTCTGAACGAGACAAGACGAGAGAGAAGCCCTGCTGACGACCCGAGTTTTAGACCCTAGTTTATTTATTGAGATTCTTTAATAGTGAAAATCCAAATTATTTATTGTACATATATTTTCATAGTGGAATAATAATAATAATAAAAACACAAACATTTACGATGTGGCCCATGTTGTTGTGTTATATGAATTCATACCTAAAGGGATACTAATTGAAGTTAAGTGAAGAAATATGGCATGAAGTACATATATTTTTTTATGCAGTTAACACTAATGCACTTTTATAATACCCTAAACATGAAACAAAGTGAGCATTCAACAGCATATTAGTGAACCTATTATATTTGTATTATTTTATATTATTTGGCTGCTGTTTCTTGTACTAGTGGACGCTAATTATTTATAATGTATTGAACATTTATTGTAGTAGGCTATAGGCCTAATTTCCATAATACATATATACAATGCAATTAAGCATAAGCCTATATTTTCCACAGGGTACAGTTTGTCAATATAATTAAATATTTGTCATTTTATTTATATATAATATATATTCTGATTTTGGTTCATAATTTGGACTGAATGCAAATTTCAAGTTTAAATGCATGACTTTGTCTAGTTTTCCGATACTATGCAACATATATGTTTAGCCTGATATAGCCTGGTATTGCCCAGTATATGGTTCACTTCATGTGTTTACACAGAGATAACCCTGAAGAAGGAGATATTTTCCAGAGCAGATACAAAGACGAGAAACAGTCTGAGGCCACAGCAGGGTCATTGTTTTCCTAGATTAGCATGGGTAGCCCTCTGCCTGAGAGTATAGAAGCCAATGGTTAGCTTAGCATGGCCCTCCACCAGCAGTAGCTTTCACCATGTAAGAATAGCAGCGAAACTATGTAGCCTTTTACTGACTGTGTGTGAGACACACCTTCTATATGAGCACTGAAGCTAACTGTAGCTTGGCATTATACATTCTCTCCCACTATAAAGCTGGTAGGGGGAAAATGGAGCAAACCCTGAACTCCCTGTCACAAGTGTATGTGTGTGTGTATGTGTGTGTCTGTGTGTGTGTGTGTGTGTGTGTGTGTGTGTGTGTCTTTGTGTGTGTGTGTGTGTGCATAATGCTAGCTGCTGCTCCTCCCACAGAGTCAAAATGGCGCTGAAGACAAAGCAGGATGTGAACAATGAGCAGTGGCAGCCATTACAGGATGACTGGCTCAGTGTGACATGCATGGTGTGTGTATGTGTGTGTGTGTGTGTGTGAGAGAGAGAGTGTAATAGGGAGAATAAATAGGCTATGCCTTGTTTTGTTTTTTTACACCACAGATTCAATATAGGTTTATGACTAGTTGTTTTATTTCTTGTGATAGCATATTAATAAAAGTAATAATAATAACAACTAAAATAATAATCATACTAATCCCATTTTTTGATGTAGGCTAAACCTTTTTAGACTAGGCTATAAAATTACCTAATACTGATTTTTGCAATGTGCAAACCTGAATCAGAGAAAATTGGAACATTGACTGTGGTTGATATTGTAAAACACAACCAGTTAACAACATAGGAAAGTGTTTTAATGCAGTTTTAGCCTATAACTAATCACTCCCTTTGTGTGGTTATGATAAAACAATAAGATAACAATCTGGTGTCCTCAATTCAAGAAACCCCTCCACCACTCTGTTAAATTCAAATTGAGCAGCAGATGTGATTTCACATAGTAAAATAATGCTGTAAATATCAAAAATATGCAACACAGAAGTAGCTTACACATGTAATGCTATTGGTAGTACTTCTTCTACAACAATTACTACTACTACTACTACTACTAATGGGCAATTGTGAAGTGCTTCAGATAAAATAAAAAATGTATAAATAAATCATCATCAAAAACAGCAAATACAGTAAAAGATAAAAATAAACATAGCTGGTCACTTCAAAGAAGATCCAGACAGGAGTGTGTCCAGAGAACGGCCTCGGATGGCACAAGCCACAACTGAAATCGGATTGGCCAGACCTCTAACTTAAACTATATCTGCTCAGTCAGAGGCTGGACCTTGAGCTTATTATTATTATTATTAATTTTTTTTTTATGAAGTATGGAAGCTTTATATTACATTTAGGCCATTTTCAAAGGGGGCCCCTGACCTATTCTAAAATGGTGTATTTGAATATTTCTACATACTGGGGTCCCTAAACAGTCTTGTTATTGCATGAATTGGGTATGATTGGAAAGTTGAGACTCATGTATGGATGTACATTTATGGATGTATGGCTTTCTTAGATATATTGGCAATAAGGGTGTTTCTGCAGTTTCCGGAACAAAAGGGTTCTCCATCCAATCTCCAAATATCAAAAGTTTTTTATACCAAATCACAGTATGGATTTTTCTATGGTGTTCCTTAAGGTTTTTATGTTTAAAATGTGATATTTTTATAAATTATTATAAATTAATAAATAAATTGTTATTTATCAGTGGAGACCGTTTTCAACACTTTTCATCCAGTCCTTCCAGTTGCAGAGTTCGCTGGTGCTAGGCTAGTGCAAATCAACAGTAACTGCTAGCCTGCCATTAAAAATTACTTACCCCACTCCACAGTACACCCGAGGCAAATAAATTATAATGCCAGACTATTGATGTAAATGTCTGTTGATAGAATAATGTTAGAAATAAAACTACCCTTGCATCTCAATGATCGCATTACATTTTGAGTGACTAGTTTCTCAGCAGTAGCGGAATTTTACTTTGCTCCAGTTACTTGTACTGCGCCGAAAAGTAAACAGAAAAGCGCACTCCAGTCGGGAAACCTAGTAGTAGCCTAGTACATTGGTATTGAAGCACTGGATTGGAAATTAAGGACTAGGCAACATGGTGTTTCAGTGTGCATTTAGAAATGGTAAAAATAAACAGATGGGCACCACAAAGTTTCCACAAATTTCCAATGGGAGATCCAGAAAGGAACCAACTGAGGCTTCTTCTGCTGACTTGGACATCAAGACAGTGGCCAAGACTCTACTCAAGTTACAAATTTGTAGTGATCATTTTCGACCAGACGACGTTGAAAAATCCCGCAATCTAAAGGTCCACAAGTCACTGACAATGAATGCGGTTCCATCCGTCTTTCCAGATGCACCAACAGCTACTGATGAACAGGTAATAACTTTTGGTAGGCTACTCTAGCTAATAAAGCTAGCCACGTTCATAATGTTAGCCTAGCTGCTACTGATAGATTGACAAAGTCAGAAACATTGGCATGGCTTTCAAACGTGGTACTATATCTTGTTGATTTCTTCGTGCAATGTACTCTGCTTCTGTAGTAATGAGTGACCGCCGCTGCTGTAGCCTATGCTACCAACTACAGGGAGCAAAGTATAACTACTGCAATGCCATGCAAGGGTAGTTTTATTTCTAACATTGTTCTATCGACATTTACATTGATAGTCTGGCGCTATCATTTATTTGCCTCGGGTGTACTGTGGAGTGGGTAAGACTGTTTTTAATGGCAGGCTAGCAGTTACTGTTGACTTGTGCTAGCCTAGCACCAGCGAACTCTGCAACTGGAAGGACTGGATGAAAAGGGTTGAAAACGGTCTACACTGATAAATAACACACTGGCTAACTTGGAAATGAGGTCCTGTGTCCAAAATTCTGAACCACCCCTTTAAAGTAGATAGAGACAGAAATGGTAAATTAATGTTATTCAGAAGTGTGTGTGTGTGTGTGTGTGTGTGTGTGTGTGTGTGTGTGTGTGTGTGTGTGTGTGTTGCACTGCACACATAAATTTTATGCCACCCCTGCATAAATCAGTGCAACACCAGTCAAATAAGTCTGGACATGCCATTGGATCTAGAGTATGGCTCTTGATGTGTGTGGTTCCAGAAGTTTTTGAGATACATTAAAATTAGCATAAAGACTATTTGCATTTTTTTATGCTAAGCTAAGATAACAAGCTACTGGCTCCAGCCACATATTTACTGTTAACTCAGACATCAGGGAGGCATCAATCTGCCCATCTAACTCTAGGTAAGAAAGCGAATAAGTGTAAATTACATCTGTACAAGTTGGCCACATTCTTAGGAAACAATACTGGTCATCAAGTGGAAAGGTTATCTAACTCTGTTTTCTCTCCAGCGATGCTAATGCTTTAGCACTCCGCATTAAATCCAATGTGAATTTTCCAACGTTACAAACTTCTACAAAATCTATTGTTTTCCCAAATAATGTTTTTTGCAGAGCCATGGCTAAGGAAGGCTTGTTGTTGTTTCCAGAACAAAAAACAACAGCAATACACCTTTGCACATCTCCTACGATGAAGTTACCCACTTGATTTGACAATTTCAGACTGCCAAAGCATTTTATCAGCTTCTTCTGAAGTTTAGAATCCATCTTTTCACAGAACAAGGATATCTCATATTTTACAGTGTAATCTGGTGAGGAAGGGATCACAGCCAGCATGGAGATGAGTATGATTAAGACAAATAGTAACTCTTGTCATGTACATACAGTATTGCAGGTGACAATGCAGGTGAAAGACTTGAAAGAAAATCCAAACTATCCTTTACAAAGTTTCAACCATATGAAATAGCTCATATAAAAAGTGTTTCAAATATGACACTGGGATTACCAGACTCAAGACTGGGATGTACGGCATACATTGCAACACACACACACACACACACACACACACACACACACACACACACACACACACACACACACACACACACACACACACACACACACACACACACACACACACACACACACACACACACTTTCTCTCCCGTAACCATCCATCTAAGTGTATCTTGTAGACAAAGAGATTACAGTAGAGTACATCTATATGCTGGGAGACATATCTCACCTTCTGAGTGCCTATATGTGTGTGTGTGAGGAAGAGATTGTGTGTGTGTGTGTGTGTGTGTGTGTGCTCCAGTAATCTCTCTCTCTCCTAGCTGTCACCGCCTGTCGGCCTGCTGCCATGCTGTAATACGTGGACCGCTCCTTTATCTCTTGCATCACCGTCACCATCACTGTTATGATTGCTGCTGCCTCTTCTGTGTGTGTGTGTTTGTGTGTGTGTGTGTGTGTGTGTGTGTGTGCATGTGTGTATGAGTGTGTATGATATTGCATAACTCAGGCGTGATAGATCACCCACTTAGCGGCACTGGTGAAATATGTGAGAAGTGGATTTTTATCATCCCGGGCGTCAAGAGGAAACTTTACCCTCCGACACACAGACACTCACTGCTACTGCACTAACTTTACACACAGACATTTGTTGCTGACACACGTTACAACCTGCAAGTTAAAGTGGTTGGATTAAAGAGAAAGGGAAGAACTGTCTGCCCTGCCTGAGGTTCAAAATGCTTTCCAAAAGACTGGAACAATGCAAACTATGGCTCCATGTTGTGGTAAGGCACCCCTTTAAGAGGTTGATTACTAATACGCCATAATAATTACAAATTTTGGATTGACCAATTGTTAATTTTTTTTTTTGACTCTTTAATTGGCTTAATTTGCTAACAATAACTTGATGAATTATTCAATAGAAAACCTTTAGTATTGACTTATTAACATTTTAATTGAATGCTTGTTGGAAAGTAAGAAATCCATGAGTATTTGTTAAGATTAACAACATTTTTAACTGCATTGTTACATTTTTCACAACCTAGCATCCCAAAAGTTATTTATGGCTTATAATTGATCTCTAAAGAAATATTAAAGGCCCCCTCCAGTCAAAAAAGTTTTGCTTATTTTTACCAAACTGTGATGTTTGAGCTTCACTGCAGAATGATATCTGTGCAGGTTGTTTTATCTGCTGAAGGAGAACAGTTTCTCCGTGCTCACTGTCATGTGACTGGTCATCATGTGACATGTGGCTGGTGTTGGCTATCATACGAACCTGTTCATGAGAATGCGTTTAACTAGAAATAAACAATATCTGCATATTCATAGATTCAGGATTAAATATCATTTTTAGAATTTCTAATGAGATAATTAAAGTAATTGAATTGAAATCAGAAAAGTTATTATTAAGAGCAGAGTATTTGTTTATGGAGGGGGCCTTCAAATATTTTTGAACCAGAAATTAGTAACAACTCATAAACCCTTTATAAAGGACATCTTATTAATTGTGCAACACATCCTCAAATGACTTTGTAGGTTGATTTCCAAAGACTACCAAGTTAGTATTCCAGAATTTCAGGTTTGGTTTTATATTATAAAGTACAACAATGTATGTAAAGAAATAAGGAAAATAAAATGAAATCAGCAAATGTTTTAAGAAACTGCACATTTCAAGTACAATGTAACATCCAACATGACCTGTGTTCCTGTTGTAAGACAATATTTTGGGGTCATATTATATCCGAGGACTAGACATTTACGTTGTCACAACGTCAGATATTTTGTGTGGAGATTCTCAGTGTCAGTATGTTATTGAAAGACAAGTTACAACAATGTGGGATTTACATTCTGCTTTTATGGAAGTATTTCATGTTTTAACTTTTTTACCACAAGAAGGATGATGAGGACTCTCTCAAGTCAAAAAGATTTGGATCAACATGTATTTTTTCAAAAACAGGTGTTAATAAAGAAGGGTTATCAGCTCATATTCAGCCAATTTGGTAATATTACGTCCTTGGAATAGCTACAAGATACCTGATATCTCATTACATTTTTACAAGGCCCTGACCTTTGACCTCATATAGCCTATAATGCTGATGGTTGAGATTCTGAAGTGTAGCTACAGTATGTAAGCGTCTCATTCAAGCATCAGATAAAAGCATTTATAACAATTAAAGCATGCAATTATCACATTTTACTAGATCTATTTCTTTCTGCCTTGTGACCAACCCACCCTCATCTGTTATTATTCAAAGATCTCAGGAATCCCTGACCTTTGACCCCAATGTTACTGTTTATGTTTAAAGTTGTGACCAGTACAATCTACAGGTATAGGGTTTACTGTAAATATCCACAACTAAAATACACACAATAAATGAATATGCTTTATTATCTAAAAGTGTAACTTGTTTCACTTGTTTTGGGACCTGAACAATTTTTCGAGGTGCCGACACCCACCCCTTGTCCTTTACTTTGAACCAAAATGGCCGCCTGTTGTGAGAGGGATCAGGTTTAAAGAGATGATATTGAAGATCAGGACAGGGTCATGGCTGAAATAACAGTTCAACCATGGTTCACACTTGTGCATTCCATGTGTGTGTCACATGCACAGAGAGGCAATCATTTTCATACCTCTCTGCTTTTTCTCTGTGTGTGAATGCTGTGTTTATTAGCATGCACTAAGCTAAGTAACCATCCGTTCTTTAGGTGAGTCAGAGGCAGAAGATCAATGCTTCAGCCTCTGAGGGCCCCATCAATTCACAGTTTAGGTGTGTGAGAGAGAGAGAAGGGTGGATGGTTGTCGTCCCCCCCTTCCACGCACACGCACACACACACACACACACACACACACACACACACACACAAAACTGTATATTGAGCTGTCAGCTCAATAACCCCTAACCCTTGGAGGAAACGCAACAAACACAAATCACAGTGTATGTGTGTGTTGGCGCATCCCCCTGCAGTCTCTCTCTCCTCTAATAGGTCAATAAAGAGCCATTCCACAGGATTTACTGGTATTTACCAAGGGGCCAACACAGACAATTGTCAGTCAATCCAACTGCACCAATTAACAGCCAGTAGATAGACTGCTGAGTGGTCAGCAGCCATGCTAACGACTGACATCACTAAAACTGTCCAATCAGTGAGTTACATGTAACAACCACAGGTATGACAGCGACCTTTAAAACACTTGACTGTAATAGAAAGGCAAATTAATGTTATTCCTGGGAATACTGGGCTGAATGATGTTAATTTAGGCAGCAGAAGCAAGCACTGACATCTATTCTGTTGCCAGCATGTTGGATGGGTATAGGGAATAGGCAGGGCAATCTCCCCTGAAGCTTCATTTGCAAAGCGATACACGCTTTGCAAATGTCAACATTCTCGCTCCAAGCACATACGCTACGAACGCTTGGTAATAACCACTTGGTGTCACTCTTAAACGCACTGGGTACCCTGTTTAGTGTTATTTTTTAAGGTGCAGGGTAGTTCGATAGAGTTGTGGTCAACGTTGTAAAATTAACACAAAAATACTTGGTTAGGTTAAGGAAAAGGTTAAAATAAGTATGTCTGTTATGTAACTTAAATTACGTAGCCTGCGTAAGTGAAATTAAGTTGACTTTTGGTGTTAGACAGTGCACGAACCGCGATCTTCGAGGTGGAAGTCCGGTGTTTGTTTGACCCATCCATCTACCCAACCTCCTCTCTTCATGGACTTTGTTGCTCTTTACACTACTTTGTCTGACTTCCTCCTTTACTAAAGTCATAATTACGATATGATTAATTAAGAGAGGCAGCCCTGCATGTGCAAAACTGAAGTTACAGAGGTACACGGAGTGTCATAGTTTGACGCAAAGGGCCACTGACCAAGGTACTGTATTTGAGGAGTTGAGAGTGAGAACGGGTTGTAAATATAACACCATTGAATTCTCACAAGGCTTAATTTCTGCTCTACAATGGCTATAGCTCCATTCCGGCACTTTAAAGATTTCAGAGAAAGCAGAGAATATTTTGAGGGTTTTACTTTTTATCTTGACATCATTTTTGTCACACTAGAACGAAAGGGGATTAGGGCCACATGTGAAACGATTTATTGAGTTCTGAGAATGAAGTCAGAATTCTGAGAAAAAAGTAAGAATTCTGACTTTTTAAAAAAATCCTCAGAAATCTGAGATGGAAGTCTGATATTAAAGTCAGAATTCGGAATTTTTTTCTCAGAATTCTGACTTTAAACTCAGAACTCAAATAACTTTTTCACATGCGGCCCTAATCCTCTTCCACAGACTAGCATACTCACTGCCCTCTCATGTATGTTTCACAGTACTAATATGTGAGTACTACTATAGTACTAGTGTGTGAAAGTTCTACATATCGGTGGTAAAAGTTTAGTTTGGTTTTTGACTTATGTGATGTTGGTGTTCCACTGCATGTAAATACAGATTATCTCAAGATATTGGACCGTTTTTGAAAACATACAGTATGTGACGCTTTAAAGAGCAAAAACACACTGGAACCATCAATATAACCTGATATTAATGCACACTAATTGCTTTCAAACAGTCAAAGGTGGACAAGAAGCATCAATCAGCTTCAAACCATCTGGAAGCCTCGACTTCAACTAAAACAGAGCATAGTAGCTGTTAGTTGTCTGGCTTCTGCAGTCGCAGGGACTGCTGACGTGTTTGCAGACAAAATGGGACTACTTATTGATGAAGGGACTAAATCTGAACCCAGTGTGGGCTCACTGTTTTCCAAATTAGTGTAGAAATGAGCTGAAACATTTTCAGTGGTGCTTTGACTGGCTGAAGAGATTGGCCTTTAAAAAGACCTGTTTTCACAGTTAAAAAAATATTGCAGTTCAGAAATAGTACGAGAGTTCAAAGGTCAGTGAAGTGTATGGTGTTTCTGTCACACAGTGTTCCAAATGTTGGATTGATCAAACTGCACCATGTCAAGGGCTGTAACTAATAACAGTCCCTCCAGAAAAACACAATTATGCGATTGCATAATTCAATGCATAAGTGCGGCGTATTTTTTGCCGCATGAATTGCAGATTTCTGCGCAAAATACGCAGGGCTTGCATGATTTCATAATCCCCGCATTTTCGTTGCAAAAAAGTCACATATATCTTAGCAGAAAGTTGAAAAATGTTGCGTTTACTTCACACAAGAGCAGCTATTTTCCCCTGTTGCCATGGGAACGCTATGAAGTGACGTAATTACGCGACGTGAACGTCATCGAAAAGCAGGGTGTTAGGGGAATCAAATTTTTTTCTCTTTTTCATCAAACTGCAGTTTTTGCAAGTTCCCGCAATTTCATCGCATAAAATTGCATAAATATCACGCATATTCCATTGCATTTTTTAAGAAAACGTGCCGCATAATCAAGAATTTTTGCCAGCAGCAATCACAAAAAATCTCAATTTGTTGATTATTATCTATATCAATCAATTAATAATTTGGTCTTAAAAATGTCAGATAAGTAAACAACAAAACAAATATTCAAAGTCTAAGAAAAGCAGCAACTATTCAAATTTGATGAGCTGGAAATAAGTGACATTTGGATTTCATTGATTCATTCATTCTGTTTCAGCTGTAGCCAGTCACAGCCACATCAAGATAATTCAGTAGTTAGACCGTAGTGCTGTCACAGTACACACTGGTTTTCAGTTAAGTAACAGCCATCATTGCTGGACACTTGAAACTAGTGTGTCCTAAGCTGCAGTTCTTCATACTCACCACTGGGTGTCAGCTCCAAGAAAACTCTACATGTGTTGAATGGGAAAAACGTTGGACTAGAAACACAAAGTCAATACATTTTCCCAATAAAATGGTATAGTTGCAGTGCCTACTTTCACAAGTGTAAAAAAGTAAAATGTTTTCACTGTATAATTTTGGAAATTAATCTTCCATTATAAAGATTTTAGATGGGGATCATTATTATGATGAGGTTTTTAGGAATTAGATGTAGACCTATTAGATTCTCAACAAATAAAGTATTTTCAGAATTAGAATCCGTTTTAATGGCCAATGTAAACACATACAGGGAATTTAAAGGGCAACTAGCGTTTCTTTTTCAAACTGGACCCTATTTTATTATGTTTTTCTGTCTAAGTGACTGATGGGAACAACAATCTCTGACACTGGTCCAGTATTAAGCGAGATCGCTGCAGTCGGCAGCGGCGAAACAACCTACAATGTAAGTTAATAGGGCAAATGTGCAGCTTGTAGTTACCTTCAGAAAACTGCTTGTTTTGCCACTGACAGGCTCAGAATAATATTCTAAGTGTCTGAAAACTCAGAGACAGACCTTTAAAACCTCTTTGAGACCTTTCTGTTTAACCACAAACAGCTCTGAAGTCACTAGCGCTAAACCCACCAGAATCCATTTAAAAAAGCAATACTATTAGCGTGTATAGAGCCAACATATTTTCACATAAATTATGTCTTTAATTCAACCAAAACTAGAGTTGTGATGGTTGGAAAAGTGGAAAGACGACCCAACACGTTTTATTTAGTTTCTGTCGACTTTGAATGAAGTGTATTTTACGATGCTAAAATTACTGTTTATTTACATGGAGTCTGGTCTTTTTAGCGAACGCAATTTCGCGGATGTTTTTATGTTTACATAAAGGATTTTACTCTTTAACAGAAAGGTCGACCTCCTTAGAAATCCTTTCCATAATGTTGTCAGACACTGTCAGAAAATTAATTTGAGCCTGTCAGTGGCAAAACGAGCACTTTTGTGAAGGTAAATACAAGCTGCACAATTGCCCTATTGCAGCTTGTTTTGCCCCTGCCGACTGCAGCGATCTCGCTTAATACTGGACCAATGTCAAAGATTGCTGTTCCCATCAGTCACTTAGACACAAACACAGAGGAAAAAAACGGTAGGTACCCTTTAAGTGTGGATGCATGAGGACTGTTGAATTATAAAAAAAGTGAATAAGGTATCTGTTTCCTAAATGATTGGTTTCTTAATCTAATCAGTTCATTGCGATGTTTAGGTCTCTTTGCTGTCATCTAGTTGATTACATTCCACTGAAAGGCAGCAGCTACATAAGGTTTGAGTTCTATTTTTTTGTTATTGTCATGAAATCCAATGAAAAGACCAAAACCAAGAATGTGTTAGTCCGTCTCTCAATACTTTCTGACTTTCCTAACCTGTATGGCTCTCAGACCCAAGTCCATTGGTTCCTACTGAAGATGTAAATCTTTAAAACAGCTCAGCAATTTTCTGAAAACAGCGGGTCACTGCAGTTTTGATCAAACATTACTTAAACAGGAGTAAATACTGCATATATAAGGTTGGTCAGATAAATATTGGTCAAAAGTTTGCACTATAGGCTACACATAGCTGTAATTGCCAGTAAACAGAGTAGAAGTAAAGATTGCTATGTCACGTTGGCCATCTAACCCATCCAACCGGATAATCTAACCCATCTACGAGAGTTCTTCAGAGATTGTGTTAAATTTTTCTGTCATGTCAGCTATAGGCTATTGGCCATGTTTTATGCTGTCTGGAGACAAAGACACATTATGGGAAACAGCTGATCTAACCCTAACCCTAAACCCTTAAACCTTTTTGCCAAAGGCAATTCCATATCTCATTCAGCTTCAATTGTTTTTCCACAAAGGAAAAAAACACATCAAACGCAACTGAGGAGGTTTTATCAAATTTTACCATTCAGCTTTTCTAATGCAATACTTTAAAATGTGCATCTAAAATTGCGAACGGAAACACGACCATGTTTGTCAATTGGCTGAGTCAATTATAATAAACTTTTACAGTCTTGATCCTATGCCTTACAGAAACACCGATTATCCATCTCCAGTTCTCAAAATACTTAATTTAGTAGTTAATATATTAATTATAATATTATTATAATATTACTATTCATGCACAAATGTAGAGATGTTGGAGTGATTGTCTTGCTCAAGAACACCTTGGCAGTGCACAGGAGGTGAACAGGCATCTCTCCAGCCACCAATCCACACTCTATACTTTGGTCCTTCCAACACAACTCCCTACAGACTGAGCTACTGCCACCCCCTGTTGTTTTTAAACATTAAATTCATTCAGTCCCATGCAGAAACGTGATGGGATATTGGCTGGAGGCAGCTGTTGTCCTTCGTGGCCCTTCTTCTCTGCCCTAGCCTGGGTGTAAATGTGTTGTGTAGATAAGAGCGGCTGAGCTGACAGCGCCTTATCAGATGGCTGATAGCAGCAAGCCGGCAGAAAAATCCCCTCAAGCCCTGATTTCTCTCTTCTGCTCTCTACTCTTCTCTCATAATGACAATATAATATGATTATAACAATTATAATATATAATATAATATGTATTTAAACAGCACCTTTCAAAACAAAGTGCTTTACATGGTTGAAACAGGAATAAAAAACATTTCAGGACAGTTACAACAACACAAGTTAAAATGGAAATAAAATACCATGAAAGTAATATGAAAACATAAGAGACCAATAACATTAAAAATAAAAAAGATATGTCAGAAATAAATGTGCTCGCATTAATAAAATGTTTTCTTTAAAGGATACGCTTTGAGAAGTGATTGAAAAGATGTCACGGATTCTGCAGCCTTTTTCAGGCAGGAGTTGGGGGTCCTAAGTAAGGGGACCTTACCGCAAAAGCCCGGTCATCTTTAGTTCGGAGCCGAGACTAAACTAAACACACCAACCCGATAATCAGCCGTTGGACAGTCTGGCGAGGTTGGTGACTCGAGTCTGTTTGGTGTGTTCCGTGCCGTTGTCCGTCCGAGGGGCCGACCTGACTTGCTGGGTCGGAGGGCGGGCAGTCGGACTCAATGACCAATCTGATTGGTGGAGTGCTAACCCGGAAATGGCGAGCGGGATGAGTGACAAACGCCTCTCAAAATCTGACGAAAATCTTTTAAACTGACCTTTGTCGATCTGAAATGAAAAACAGATTTAACAACTGTACGGCCTATTTCTCTCTTAAAATGTTTTCAGAAACACTTCAGTGAACTATTTTCGTAAAATAAGAGATCGTATTTCGAACAAGCCGCCATTATCTCTCAGCTGGAGAAGCCAGACCCTTGTGACGCGTTTGTCATTTCCAGTTTTCATTTTTTGTATTATGTCTCGCGCACGCGCAGAACGTAGCCTCAAGTCGGTGTCACTTCGGTGTGTTCCAAGGCATTTTTTGGACCTCGGGTCAGTCCGGTTGGTGTGTCAGGGCCTTTAGGCTTTATCTACACAAATACGTTTTGGTTTAAAAATGAATATCTTTTTCTACATTTATGCCTCGCGTCCACACTACTCTGGTATTTCGAGCAACTAAAACGAAGACATTTGGAAACTCTGCTGCCCTTGTTTTTGTTTGAAAACCCCAGAGTTGATTTGTAGTCTGGACGGGCAAAAATGGAGACCTATGGAAACGACGACGCACGTCAGTCAGTCTTATCGATTAGATAGGCTTACAGTACATACCTTTTAGTAAGAGTTCCACCTCGTCGCCGGTCCAAGAAAGTAAATCCCTGGTCTTACTTTTCACCATTGTTGTGAATGTCCAGTATATGCGAATGGTGATGTGTTATGCGTTGTCAGACGTGTTAATTTTGACGGAGAGTAGTTCTGCTACGGGAGCTAAAACTCTTTGAATGGACAGAGATCGTTTTTGTCTCAAAACGCCGCTTAAAGCAACACTATTTAACTTTTCACGCATCGGTCCCCCTACAGGTTGTCTCATTGGAACTACAGCTGCAGCTAAAAGTTACATAATGTTGCTGTAAAAATGAAAATATATTAATGTGGATGCAGGCTTAGGAACAGCCAGCAGAGCCCTGCTGGAGGATGTGAGGCTGCACTCTGGGTTAGAGGGGAGCAACAATTCAACACTGGGATCTGAACCATGAAGTACTTTAAAAGTAATCAGTCAAATCTTGAGACTGTGACTGATACATTAACCTCATTATGAAAATGTTTACTGAGGTAACAAATCAAGTTAGAAGTAGGGTCATTTTCCCGTAGACTTCTATAGAAACAGACTTCTTTTTGCAACCAGTGGAATCGCCCCCTGCTGGAAATTAGATGGATTCATGTTTAAGCCACTTGTTCATTGGCTTCACTTTTCAGACCCAGAAGCGTTGTCCTTTATTTTTACAGTCTATGGAAAATAATACATTGTTGATATTAAGTTATAACCATCATGATTAAAGTGATTAAAGTCGGTCCTAAAACCAGGGTAGGTGATCTACTGCCAACAACTAAACTGGTGCTGCACAGATGATGAATTGTGGGATACACATAGTGTGCTTCACATATGGGTTAGGTGGAATCCTAGTGCCTTCCAGGCAGCGCTGCCTGGAAGGAGACGTTGGGGGCTTAGAACACCGATAAACGGTTAAGTGAGGCATTTTATCAGACAAGGGGCAGACTGGAGGCATGTGAACTGACCCAGAGTCACTGCCATTGTCTACTAGAAAGAACCTCAAAACACAAGGTCTTATGGGTAGTAAGATATGGAGGTTAGGAAGTGAAGGCAGCACTTCCTAAAGCAGCTGGTAGTATTAGTGGGTGTTTAGACCGAAAGCAGTCCTTTACATGTTCAAACAATGCAAGGGCTGCATTTTTTTGGAGCAATGTTGCTTCAGGTACCAATGAGACAATGTAATCTGAGTCAGGAAGTCCAAGTGGAGTAACAGATTACTGCATTTAAAAGCTTATCAGACGTCCAAACACTACACAGCAGTTTATACTACTCAGGGACAGGATTTTACAACGCACAGAAATACATATCTGAATAGCCAATTCAATGTCTTGCCGGATGATGTTGCATTGAGCCTCTGTGTTGGCACCCCTGATATTTCAGCAACTATTTAGGTTACAACATTATCATAATTAATAGAACCAAGGGAAGAACTACAAAAATGAAACCCACGTTGTAAAAGTGTAGCTTTCTTCTACATCAGTGGACCTGTCTGCATTGCCTACTCTTATTTATGACGTACTTCAGCTGTCCCCTTGTCCGTGTTTCCCAAAGAAAGATAAAACACAGTGAATAAAATAGAAAATAAAATGATTCTAAGTCATGAAAATCCTTGCGAGGGGCCAAATAACTTTGGACTTTAGTAAAGCTGAATTAAATGAAATGTAAAACACTAGGCCCAACTGGAAGGTCTGCTTGTCCACCTACTTGTCATCACATACCACCTCAAAACTGATGAGAAGTATGCAGCAATATGACCGACCAAGCTGTCTGCATGCAGTTTAATTTAATTATCAGAATTATTCAATTAAACTGACACCATAAAAACACCATGAAGGAAAAATAAAAAAAGTTTAGTCTCTCCTAAACAATACTTTCTCTCTCTCTCTTTTGTGTGTGTATGTATGTGTGTGTGTATGAATGTTATTAATAATGGTTAATAAATGCTGTTATGTGTCTGCATCAGTGGTTCAGGTTTCACAGCTAATGCAACGACGTCAGCACTCTGGATGCACAACTTCTCTCTTTCTTCCACTCAGTCATGCCTCCCTTTCCCTCTGTCTCCTATATCATCTTTCATGCTTTTCAAAAAGCCCCTCATATCACACATACACACACACACACACACACATGGACATCAGCACTCTTTTCCAGGAATACTGGAGCATAACTTCCTGGTTCTGGAGTCATTTGACCTGTCTGATAGGACCGTTAGCGGAGACAGACAGACAGAGAAAGGACAGCATTGCTGCCTTTTTTCTGAAGCGATATGTCACAGGTTCAAACTGTGCACTATTCTTCCTCCGCTTCCCAATCATACTTCTTAAGTAACCAGTCCAGGACTGTGATAACCTGCAGACATCCCAAATATGCAGACCAAAAGTCAGAAACACTAATAGATAGCTTGAGCTGATTCTTAAATTCCACTCCTGACCTGAGACAAGACAGAAACCAGGCTGAGACAACCACTGACTGTGGGGTCATGACCCCATAGGAGCTATGAAGATCAGTTTGTCAAGAAGCAGAGTCCAGAAGAGTCCACAACTACAGAAACACTTTGCTACAAGACCTGTGGCTAGAAGCTGAAGTTGGAAGCTTCAGGATATTTTCTGACACATCAGCCACTTCAATCAGGAGATTCTTCATTTCAGAGAAAAATAAGTTTAAAAACATGCTGCATAATAGGTTCATATGTCAGAGTCTTTAGCGATGAGACTGAAATTATAATGGGTATAGAGGCCATGGGTATACAGGAATATACATATATATATATATATATATATATGATGAAGTAAGAGCCTGAAGATCTGGATGGATGTTTATGTTAGGCTTCTGATGACGAAGGAACCCTGGGCGCAGGGAATGATGGGAACTGGAGGGGAGTTGGGTGGATTTTGCCTGACATGACAACTGACAGCAGCAGAGAGGAGAACAGATTTAAAGTTTGAATGCATCAATGTGAAAGCTCCTCAGATCGGGGCAAAATCTGATTGTAGCAAAGTAGAATTCTTCCTTAGCTAAGCTTCATTTGGTAACATTTGTCAGTTGACTTTCTTTCATTTGATTTCTGTCAGTGGCAAACATGTACGCAAGCTTGAGTGTGTGGGCTAATTGCTGCACATTATACAGTAATAAATCTCTAGTCAGAGAGTCACTAGCCGAGTAGTCTGGATCAACAGAAGTACATTTCTAGGCTTGGTTCTTACAGGTAAGAATATGTTTACGGCATTAACTTTCTTACTGGGACATTTTGTGACAGATTGGTGAGGATTGGTGTGGACGATGTAGCTTAACGTTTCACACGGTGATAAACTGGTAAGAGCATATTATGTTTAACCATGTATCCAGCTAATTTAAATAGCTTACGTTACTGTATTGTGTGAACAGTTAATTTAATTTAATATTGTATGTGGCGTTTTTCTTTTGCAGGATGCAAATGTTCCACAAAAACAAGTTCCTTCCCAAGACCATTTTGCAAGGCCATCGTCACTGACGGTTATGATTGGTTTAAAGAAATGCAATTCCTATCCTGGAATGTGTATGTGGAGGAGCCAGACCTTACTTCACAGGGCTGTGGAGATAGGTCTGGCAATGTGAGATTACTAGCCAAGGCTCAGTAGCAACAACATAGCAAGCATCTTCATAACCACAATGCAACACTAAAAGCAACAGATCACTGTGTGCTCCCTGGCATCTGTAAATCAAGTAAAATGGTATTTTGAGTGGCATTATTACTAAGAAAATGTCCAACTTGGGGCCATAAGGTGGACAAGTTGAAATGATTTGATTACTCATTTAGCCTCAACACTATCTGCGTCCAACAAGAACTGGAGACTGAAGTGGAAGAACAAAGAACAGTCTTTGGACTAAAGTTGACTTATGTGATGTTGTGCTAGAAAATGATGTTCATAATATCCATGGATGTAAATTTTAATGTGTATGTGGTCTGAAAAGATGAATAAAACATTTGTTTAGAATCCTGTTGTCTAATTATAATTTATTGTTAAGATAATAATGAAGTAATGAGGGACTACTTTGAAACTATTCAGCATTATGTATCACTTTACTTAGGGAGGGGGGTGGCACAAAAAGGGTAAGTAATCATGAGATAACTAGAAGGGTATAGAGAGCGCAGACCTCCACCAAGGCCATGATAGAGAGCCCTGTGTTGGACTGTGTCCTTAATCCATCGCCAAACCACATTTTATGTCAGCTCTCGCACGCACCTGCAAAAAATATGATTTTTATATTCCCCTCCCCCATTGGTTTTAGTGCTATTTGTGGTAAATAGTTGGAAAATGCTCATTATTATGTATCACTTTACAATACCGGACACAAAAACTGTATCTGAAATTTAAGTAATTAGTTATTAACGAGTCATAGTTTTGTTCAGGAACGAATCATTAATTAATGATCTATTAATGTTGCCAGGTCTGTTCTCGTGTATCTCATGATTGTGTAATTCTCGAATCACAGTTATTCAGGAATAATAATAATTCAGGAAATTTATTGATTCATTCCTCACTCGTTCCTTAGTAACTAGTCACATTTTTGTGTACCATATTGTAAAGTGTTACCAAATAAATGTATTTAGTTACATTCCACCACTTCAATACACACACTAACTATACACACAGCAGGAAACCTTTTATGGATATGTTTCATTTTTGGGTTGACCCTTGAGCTCAATGTTTTGGAAACACACAGATGCATGCTCCAATGAACTGAAGCATGCAGGCAATGAATACAGTGAATTTTTTTATCATGACATGAAGCTTTCATGCATCGCTGACACGTCACCTCTGGAGGCCTCCAATTTGCGGATTCAGTACTCAAGGGCATTGTGGGCAGAATTGTAGTCCTTAATATACAACACTGAGGAGTCACTGCAGACTGATATGTACTTTTACATTCATACATACACAAAAATAAATAAGTCCCACAAAGTTTTGAACCATTCTCACATATATATATATATATATATATATATATATATATATATATATATATATATATATATATATATATGTATATATGCATATGATATTAATGAACGTCAACATTCAAGCCCTTGCCAAATCAGTTGCTACAAAGCTAATTAAGACTACACAACTCTCTCTGTATTTGTCAGTATGGCTATGTTCAGAAGGTTGGTGACTTTTGCGCGAGTCCATCATGTCTTTTTAATCCTCCGTGTCCTCCTTGGCTACAAGCAACTGCGTGAGGGGGGAGGCTTGTATCATGTGAACCCGCCAACAGTTTTGTTGTCTTTACATTGAATTCCTCACGGGGGCGGCAGAAACTACACACTATAGCTTTAATTTGCACATTCAGGTTTGATGGTTTGAAGCCATGTCTCTGTGTTTACCTTCACTAGCTCACTGCAAACGACAGCCCATGCTTGGAATATGAAATTTAACCATAACTAGGGGGCAAACATGCAAGAACATCCCTGGATAGCTCAGTTGGTAGAGCAGGCGCCCATATATAGAGGTTGATTCCTTGACGCAGTGGGCGGGGTTCGACTCCGATTTGCGGCCCTTTGCTGCATGTCATTCCTCCCTCTCTCTCCCCTTTCATGTCTTCAGCTTTCCTGTCAAAATAATGTCCCAAAAAATCATCTTTAAAAAAAAAGAACATCCCTGTTAGACAGCAAACGTTGTAACCATTCACCGAAAGAACAAAAAATCAGAATCAAAATCAGAAAAAAAGATTTATTTTCAGGTAAATAGCACTTACTAAGAATTTGATTGATGGTGCATACATAAAACACATTTAAACAATAATATGAAATAAAAAACAATAAATACAGAAACAAATAACACATACATATAACTATTAGGGGTGGGGGAGAAAATCGATACAACATAGTATTGCGATATTTTCCGTGGCAATACTATATCGATACACAGACACCAATATTGATCTTTTATGATATATGTGTTGGTCAGTTTGTCTGCCTGACAATCCCATTTTGGAACAATAAAATTGAAGTGAGATAAACAAACAGAGAAATTTATCTTTTTAGATAAAACAGATGTTGACAATGTTTCCTTTTGGGGACATCATTTGAAACTGGGAAAAATTTGAAGTTGGAAAAAAGGTAATAAATTGCAATATATCGCAGAATATTCCAATATGTTTAAAATCGCAATAATATTGTATCGTGACATAGGTATCGTGATGATATAACTATGTAATAACTATATAACATTAAGCACACACAAAAAAAGAGGTTGTAAGGCCAGGTTGCTCGATCCAAATCTTCGTCAAAAAACTTGACATTTTCAGCGTGTAGCTTTCTAGCTTGAGGGTTGTTGTTGTGTCATGTAGTGACACGGACTTTTAAAAACGGTAACAAGCAGATAGCGGAGGGGGAGGACAGTTCCGACTGTAATAGGTGGCCAATGGCAGGCCTATTAGCACAGTCTAAATGCTGTGAGTCTGACTATTGTCCAGGTACAGATACAGAGCACATGTTAAAAACACTCATGAACACCCATGAACAAAGAATGAATCAAGAGATACAACTGAATTATTGCTTGAATTAAAAAAACATGCACCCATTGGAGCCCTGACTTTTTGACCTATCTCTCTTCTCTCTCTCCTGTAGTCTCTTCACCACCAGACAGCCGTGTGGGCGTCATTTAATCTTCGTCTTGTCCCGGTCTGTTCCTGCAGACTTCCTGCCCACTCGCTCTCCCTCTCCTTTCAGCCCCTCACTGATCATTAACCTCTCTCCTTGTCGCACGCCCACGCCGCTCGTCCTGATTTCATCCTGGACGGTGGGACGGCAGTGCGTCTGCTGTCAAGCCCTTCACAGAGGCTCTGGAGGGGAGAAATGGATGAGGGGTTCATTGGTGGCAGTTATACCATTACAACTGCCTCCAATGAACCCCTCATCCAGGAGTAATCGGCAATGAGAAGGTGTGCAAACCGAGAAACACTATGATCATTCATGAGCAAATATTTGATACAGACATGAAGAGATGAAGATAAGATTACATGTTATTGATCCCCAGGGAAATTGCTGCAGCAACTGCAATACAAAGTGGGAAAAGTGCAGATATCAAAGTCTAAGATAACAATAAGGTGCAAATCCAATATATAAATATATATAGGCTGACAATATAGACAATGCCAAAGTCAGGAGAGCAACTGTTGCTGGCTGCCGCTTGTATCAAGTATAAAAATCCCCTTCAAAGAATACAATTAATCACAAACCCTATGTCAAACATGTAATCATGTGCACAGTTGCAGGCCATTGTTCTACACACACATTCACAGAAAGAACATTGTGTTGTCGTCAAGGCTATCCCTGCTTCCTGTACTGCTGGACCGGCAGGGTTTGGCCGACCAGAAGGCCGCCTGTCTGCCTTAACCTCATTTCTATAACAGATCAGCTCATTCATTCAATTAGCAAACACACGCACATTCTCGCACGTGCACTCGCACATGCACATGCACTTTAAGCCATCAGAAATCTATGGCCTCCCAATCCAATTGCTGAAAAGTAAACTGATTCCCAAAAGTCTCTGCGATTGCACTCTCTGATCGATGGAAACCTTTTGATCCATAGATAGATTTCCTGCATCCTGCAAGGACAATGTGCAAAGAATAGATATCAAATCAATAATCTTTAAAGTGACGATCAGTGTTGGTGAACTGAGCTGAAGGAGGGACAGAAAAAAAGGCAACGGATGATCATCAGAGCTGATGGGAAACTTCCCGCAAAGCCCGAACAGAAGAGCACCTTTTTCCTCTTTAGAGAGGAAAGATGAAGCTACAGTGTGTCAGTGCTGGATGTTTGAGTGGAGGTCAGCGAGTCACTTAATCAGCACACTGACAGATGTAAATGTCAGAGCAGCTGGCACTCAGCACAGTATTACACTCACTGTAGCAACAAGATGCTTTTCACCGTTGTTTTTTTCCTGTTTTCAAGGGTTTCAGCCAGGGATAGGATCTTTATAACCCACCGCACGTGACTTGAATACAACTATGGACAATTAACACACAGCTTTGGTTCCTGTATTTTTACAGAGAAGTCGTGGGGAACACTAATGTGGAGTGGAGTATAGTTTAACCCTGGGCTGAGCTCCAAGTGTGAAAACCAAATGTGTAAGCCAAGAGCTAAGTCTAATGTAGTCTCGCTTTGCCAGACCATCCACACTGCTGCGGAGCGGAGGAGGGTCTGGCTGGTCCACACAGCATTCCGGGATGGGGGAAAAACTTGCTCTGGTTTATTGGCATTTCTTTAAACCAATCACAATAGTCTAAGCTAAGCTCAGCATGGAGCAGCTGCAAAATAGCCTCGGGAAGGAACATGTTTTGGTGGAACGTGTTTACGTTCAAAAGTTGTTTTAGTCATGCAACAGAAAACTCCGATTGGACAGATAGTCTAGCTAGCTGTCTGGATTTACCCTGCAGAGATCTGGGGAGCGGTTAACCATAGTCCTCAGAAACCCACCGGCATTTCCTGCGGCATCGAAGCAATCCTGGAAGTGGAACGTCGAGGATATAGACTAAGTATAATGAGAATGTCCTTTAAAGGGATAATTCCAGTTTATTACAAAGTGGGTTTTATTTTAGTAAGTTTGGCCATCATTTCTATCGGTTATGTTGACATTGTACTCCAAATTGCTGAGATCTGCGAACTTAGTTACTTTGCTGCAAACATGAGAAACACATCCTGCCTTGCCAAACTTATTGGGAAGAAGAAAAAAAGGTGACAGAAAAAAACTGGTTACCCAACTGTCTATTATATTGTCTATTATTATTACTTTCATTTTTATCTCCAAACAAGTAAGCATGTTTGATATCTGGCTGCTCATGTTTCTTTCATGTTATTTTTTACTCTTCATTTATTGATTAACACTCACAGTACAGGTGAAACCTCATACCCCCTATGCTGTACTGTCTATACGTAGTTTTGCCAATAAAATGCAGTGCAGTGTTTCTGCAGATCTAGATCCCTCAGACAAGAAATCCTTCCTTGGGCCTTCTTCAGTCCCAGTCAGGACCCCAGATCTTATAAACTAAAAATAGGTTTGATCTTTACTGCTGATTGATTTGAAAATTGTGATTTACCTATAATCCACATTTAATTAACATGTTTATGTGGATGAAGAAGATGCAGTAAATGTGTGCCATGGAAATTCTGTGGTCACCTTGTTCCTCTCCCAGATGTAAAATGTTATCATAATGAAACGATGGCCAAAGTTTTGAAAATAACACCAAAGTTGTAATAAACTGGAATTATCTTTAATTGGGACATTGGATGTTCTTTCTTCATCATTTGGAGTCCCACAGACCTGTGAAAAACTATGATCATTGCAATATTAATCCCTTTTTTCTTTTCTTTAGCAATGTATTTTATGATTTTCTTCTAAAGTTATTGAAACCCAATATGCATAACTTATTAAGGTGGTTACTCTTCCAATTGTCACCAACTGGACTTTAACATTTGATGGTGACATATACAGAAATGACCATACAGTGTTGTTAATACACCAATCAAGGAAATAGTTCATATTTTAAACGTTATATGAGCTATACATATAACAAATATGTTCCTTTTGTTTGTCAAAAATTGATTGAATAAAGTACAGTATGTTATTGTACAGAGTGATGTTACTTATGTTTGGGTTCGTTAGACCCCAGAAGGTGATAGCTCTTATGAACAAACTGTTATAAAACTAAAATAACATAAATCTCTCTCTTTTTATTTTTTAGGAGAAGTAGTGCTTTGTGAACACCAATCCCAGATAAGAACATCCATTGCATCCTATGCAGGTTTACAGCTGGTCTCTGAGAGCTCAAACTGGGACATTCACTGAAACATGTCTTCAGTTCAAAATCAGGTTATTATACACAATTATCTTCATTGAGGAAAAGTAATGCAAGGTATATTGTTTGGAGCTGTTGAAGAGGGCCCAAAACACAGCATTAGGGTTAAGGGACACATCGCAGGCCTACAGAAGCCTACCACGCAGCAAGATTGGGAGAAATGTTGCTTTAATAAGCCTGATAGCAGCAGTGTGTAGTTACAGGAGTTGCTATTAGAACCAAGGCAGCAGTGCAGGTTTGTTTCAGAGTTATATTTTGCAGAGTGGAGGTCCTGAAGCAGCAGGCCGGCTCACAGCTCCTCTTTTATTCTCGGCCTCTCTCTTTGCTCTGACAGATCCGTGCTGATATCAGATTGATGGGCCCGTTTGATTGAAGTCTCTTTGTCGTGCTAATGTCACGGCGAGTGATGGATGAGGCGCGTGCGTCGGTAGGAAGGCGCGCGTGCGCGCGGGAGAACTCCACTCCCCCCGTTTCTGTGACCGGGCTGACAAACTTCTGTCCTCCGGTCACCATAGGCGACGTGACGACGAGCCACGTGACCCGCGGCAGAGGTAAGACAATAAGTGACACGAGAGAGAGAGAGAGAGAGAAAGAGAGAGAGAGAGAGAGAGAGAGAGAGTCAAGGAAAAGAGGGGAAAGCAGAGAAATTGAGGAAAAAATTTGGAGGACGGTAACCTGTGTGGAGGTGAAGAGGTGACTTGACTCTTTTCTGTCTTCTCGCGGTGTTTTCCACTGTCACCGATGAGCCTTTGGAAAACAGTTTGAGTTGAGCTGTTGACAGCGTAAAGGCCTTTCGTTTACGCACACAAACACACACACACACACACACACACACACACACACACACACACACACACACACACACACAAACAGCACAAACAGCACAGCGGAGCGCATTATTCATGTGTGTTTCGGGTTTGGGGACGTGCAGATCGCACTTTCTTTCCTCCACAGTGGAAGTTTCTTTCAAAGATATTTTATTTTATTTTATTTTGTCTTGTGATTTATGTTCGTTCGACAGATAGATTTCACTCCATCCCATTTATCTCTGGACAACAACAAAAAAACGTTTTTAATGGAATTTTCCGATTTTGGATGTTTTTTCTAACTCATTTCTGTTAACTTCATCTGTGGGCTCCTGCATCTTGCTGCTCATTTTACACTTCACTCAGCCCTACCGTGCCTCCGGTCTGCATGGACAACATGAACTCGTTTGTGGAATACTCCATTTGTAATCGACCGGGGACCGGCGCTTATTCTGCGCCTAAATCTGGATACCACCACCACCATCATCTGCATCCTCATCATCATCCTTCTCTGGATCAGCATCAGGGCTTCCCCGTGACCTCCGGCTCTTTCCATACTGGACCCACCGGCTCTCCAGTTCCCGTTAACGGGACGAGAAGTGACAACATCGTCGGGGGAGCGAGTTACACCGGGGATGGGCGGCTGTACGGGGGCTCTGGAGGTGGAGGAGCGCACGGGACCACAGGGGCGAACCAGCATCAACAGCAACATCCTCATCATCCAGAGCAGCAGCATCAGCAGACGCACAACGGCTACCATCATCATCCGCACCTTCACCAAACCCAAAGCTTACAAAGCGGAACACTGTCAGCCTATAATGCCGGGAATAGCGTCAGCAGCGGGGCCTATGCGGGTCAGGCGTGCGCCACAAACTCGGAGTATATTAACGCGATAGGCCCTCCCAACACCGTTCACCCCCAGTATTTCATGGAGGAGTCTGTAGCCTCCACCTACTATCATCAATCAACCTTCCCCAGCTCGGCCCCCACCGTCGGCCCCAGCTACGGGGCCCTGGCCGGGGCCTACTGCGGGCCTCAGGGCGCTCTTGCCGGGTCACAGTACCCGCAGCAGCTTGGCGGGGGTCTGGACGCAGCGGGCTACCTGGGGCTTCCACACGGGGGAGGTTACGGTGAGCTACCGGTCTCCCAGGACCGAGAGAGGGGGGATGAGGAAGGCCAGCAGGCCGGGCAGGGGCAGACCTTCGACTGGATGAAGGTGAAAAGGAATCCGCCTAAAACAGGTAAGGGGGGTGGGTGATTTTTCTGGCCATAATCGGTCCGTTTTTGTGACTTGAGGTCATAGTTTAAAGCATTATCAGGGCTGGGCCTGCAGTTAGTCAAATGTTGACACTGTGGGCTATTCAATGGAGATGTGGCCTCTTTTCCATTCATCACACGAAATGTTGCAGCCAAAAGACCTAAAATAAGCTTAGCCTAAGACAAAAAAAAACAACAGTTAATGTTAAGGAAAAAAGAGAAATGTGGCATATAGTCAGGAATACAATGTGAAAAAGAAAAGTTAAAGAGACAAGCTATAAAACAGTTATTTTTATTGTTTCCCGATCGCAAGAGCTTTGCCAACTCTGAAAACTAACGACTTTAATATTGGCCTAAAATGTTGGTTTTCCAGCAGGCCTCACTTTCAATGTAGGCTATCTAGACACAGATGTCCGGCTTTATAATGTAAATGCTGTTTTCCGTCTGTTCTTTCCTTCTCTTTTCACAGAGTCAAGTCTCAATTCGTTTTACTGTAAACCAGAAAAAAAAATTTGAAAAACAGAAACACAGGCCTATTACATGTTTGAAGTGTGCATTGGTTGTATTTTAAATGTGGTTGTCCAACATCAAGACAGCTCACGTGCACTGTATATAAAAATAACTGTTTGATTATGATTGTGAGCCTATTATTATTGTTACTATATTATTTCACAGATATTTCAAACACAATGAAATATAATAATAATAATAATAATCAAACCTTTCATTAATTAAGATTGCTTTATTTTCATTATCATTGAATAAATGTTCCACATTTGATCTACAATCGATAAATACTTTTAACTCATGAACTTGTTCTTTTTAAAATGATACAGTCGCCAATTGGCTGCTGAATCTTTTTCAAGTGAAAAGAAAATAGAGCTTTTCATTAAGATTCAACAAAAGTAAACGTAAAATATGAACGTATTGATGATAAAAAATGTTCTCATTGTCGTGGACTACATTTCGTAAAATGAAACACGGTGTTTAAGTGTTTTCAGGACTTATTGAGTATGCAGTTATTGCAGTCATATCTCAGGACAGATAGCAGGTCTGGCCTGGGTCCACTATGGCCCCCGAGGCCTGATAGTTGTTTTTTTTCCTTTTTCTTTTTTCTCCTCTCTCTTTTTCTGTCTCTCGTAATGGATATAGCAGACGGGTTACTTGCTCTGTTATCTTTTACCCCCCGCCATCACACCCCCAGCCCTGCTTCTCCATCCCTCCATCCGTCTGTTCGCGAGCCCCCTCATCCCCCCCACCCCCTTCCTATTTCCCTCTGGTCGAACTCAACTTATTTTGCTCTGAAATGTGGACTTGTGCCATGTGTGATTGGTTCAGAGACACTGATCACGCAGAGGCCCAAAACAACCTACAGTCTGGATTTAAGTAGCCTAATTAGCACTGAAATGAATAAATATTAACATAAATACATATTAATAGGATACATAAAGGCATGGACACCAAATTACACATAAAATAAGAAAAAAGAAAAGGGGTTCTTTAGGCAAGACATACAATGAGCGTGATAGGCATAAAGAGTAGCTTCCAAACAAAGACATTTCAATTATACAGGCGAGGCCTTGTTTTCTACGCTATTAGCATCTATTTTCATTTAATTATATAAATAAAATAAGGCCATAAAGCACATTTTTTAACAGCTTCTCTCCCCCCTCTCCTCCACCAGTCAAAGTGTCGGACTTCGGCCTCGCGGGCGCGCACAACAACGCCATGCGCACCAACTTCAGCACGCGGCAGCTCACGGAGCTGGAGAAGGAGTTCCACTTCAGCAAGTACCTGACGCGGGCGCGGCGCGTGGAGATCGCCGCCACGCTCGAGCTCAATGAGACGCAGGTTAAAATCTGGTTCCAGAACCGGCGCATGAAGCAGAAGAAGCGCGAGCGGGAGGGCGCCTCCGCCACGGCGCGCTCCGGTACCGACAGCGGCTTCAACAAGGACTTGGAGGACACAGATCAGTCCTCCGCGTCCACGTCTCCAGGCGCGTCCCCGAGCTCGGAGACGTAGTCAGCGCGAGCGACATGACTGGTTCTGCAGAATTGTCACTTAGGGGAAACGGGTGGCATACTATGTTGTACTACTGCTTAGTGATGCACTATGGAATGCATTGTGCATCTACTTCTGCTTTGGTCACTGACTTCCTACATGTCCCAGAATTCCTTTTGAAAACCCACCCAGCACCTGAACTTTTGCATTCAATGAGTTTCACAGAAAACCTTTCTTGCAAGTTGCTGCTTGGTCAGGTGTTTTTATAGAAATAAAACGGGTTTTAGTGACTTAATAAGACGTCAAAAAGCTAGCCTATACAGCTTGATGATGACGATGATGGTGATGATGGTGATGATGATGATGATGATGATGATGATGATGATGATGATGATGATGATGATGGGAAGCACTTTGCCATCTTTATATGATTTTATTTACAGGGTTTCACTGGAAATGGGTTATTTAAGGTGGATAATACATACTTGCTGATATTTTGTTTTTCTACATTTTGTCACTTGAAAAAGTAAATGTTATAATAGTATTTTTGCCACATTTTTTGTAAAAACAAAGCCCAAACATTTAGATCATTATGGGGCACTACAACTCTGAACACTGAAAGCCTTCATGATTGAAGTCAATGGAAAGGAACTCAGGAATACACAACTGTGTTGACAAGACAATTCAACATACATATTTTCTTTATTATGCAAAATATGACAAGCTGTGGTCCATCTTCAACCCACATACAAGTCTAACTAAATGAGCCTTATGATCAGGAATACAGGGAGCCTCTGATGGCAAAACACACTAATGTCTTATCTGGTTGTAGCTAGTTTTCTTCCACTTTTAAAACCTTTAATGTTGTTTAATTTTTAAATTTTTTTCAGTGTTGTACTCTGTGTATGTCTCACCCAATGCAGCTCTGGCCTTTGCACTATGTGACTACAGGGTACATTTTCACACAAGTTGCTCAAATACTGTGCTTCTTTCAGTTTGTATGAATGATGACAAAGACTGTAACCTGTAACACCTTTACAGTCTGATCTACAGGATTGTGTCTTGAACATGTTAGTTAGACTCAGGGGCTAATTTGGGGTGTGTGTGTGTGTGTGTGTGTGTGTGTGTGTGAGGGTTAGTGATCACTGAAAAAAGGGGGGGAAAAGTGCTAAAGCCTGTACGACACACACGTCCCCTTGCTGAAAGGGAAAAGTGTGGAAATGATATTTTACTGCCTGCCCTTCCCCCATTAAAATAAATTATTGGATGCATTTTATATTATTGATTATATATAATGGGAAGAAAGTGAGTATGTCAAGGGGGCGTTTCCCTGTGGACATCTTTTCTTGTCACTGCTGAAAACCTGACAGAAAGACTACATCAAGTGAATTGTTTTACTAAATATTTCCCTCAGATTAGGTTTTGTAAACATCATGGTCGGGGTAAATCTCTTCATATGTGTATTGTTGTCAGTTTAAAGGCCAGCCTCTCCTGCAAAATGATTTTTTTCATAATGATGTCTGTTGTTTTTAAATGAGAGCAGACTGACTGAGTTTTATTAGTTCTGCTGCCTTAGAGACACTCCCAATCATGTTCCAATTTGTCTTTTTCTACTTTAAGCTACCTCAAATTAAAGATTCTTCTGTCAATCTGCTGCGTTGCATTCTTAATGATATATTCTTTAGACTGACCATAAACTGCTTGGTATGACATAAATTCATTGATTGGCGGATCAATTTGTTTGATTTGCGGCACCACCCAACATTTCCAGCATTTGAAAGCTGTGCTATTTTACAAACATCTCAACTGTTTACAGTTTGTAAACTGAAACTGAACTGAATAAAACTTGAAAAAAAAAGACCAAAAAAGTCGGAAGGTGTCAAAAATGCCGGAAAGAGCGACACAATGTTGTAAAAAAGCGACAGAAACTTCATTAAGGTCAAGAAAAAAAGTGACAACATGGACTTCTTTAATCTCCCAAAACCAAATTCTGTGGCCAACAAATTCAGCAATTCAACATGTAAAAAAAGAAAAATCCAATCGTGAATCACGTTCTATTTCTGTTGAAATATACAGACATTCAACTGTTAATGCACAGATATTGTGGATAGAGTGTATGTATATAGATATCATGCAATCTTTATTGTTTTTGGGTGAAGTATTCCTTCAAGACAAGTGATCTAATGACTCAAACTAGCAGTGAATTAATCTACCAACAAGAATAGTGTGTTTATCACAGCCGGTATATCTTCTTCCTCTCTGCCATAAAAACACACCAATGAGCCACACTGTTGCACTGGGTGACATGCACCTTCATTACCATGAACACACACACTGTTCTTTATAGTGACTCAATCCCACACACACTGTCATTTTGCCACAAACACTCCACCAAATGTGGATTAACCCACCGCTGAAAATAGTTCCCAACAACTGCACTATTTCCTCCTGTTTGAGTAAAAAGTCCAGTGTCTAGCTAATTATGGAAATTAGCGACACTTTTGTAAATTAAAACTATATATTTGTTTTTAAAGATTTACATCTTCAGTAGGAACCAATGGGCTGAGAGCCACATACATGGTAGGGAAGTCAAAGTACTGAGATGCTGGTATACATTCTGTATGTTCTCTTCAACAAAAATGTTCCAAAAATGATGAAACGATTTGAAAGATGACACACCACATGACATAGGATCATCAGAAAAGTGATACGTATCAAGTAAATAAAATGGTTGATTGCCCAAAAATGTGCACTACACTCCAGCAAGAGGTTGAAATGGGAAAAGAAGGTGAAGGAGGGGAAATGGAAATAACAAAGGAGGAAAAGGAGCTGGTTGTCTTCCTCCTCATGGATTAAAGAAACACTTTCCAGAGAACTTCATGCATTTCAAAAGAAGTCAGGCCTCTCACATCCACATGGTTGCATGGCCTCTGGTTGACCCCCCCCCCCCCCCACACACACACACGCAGGGCTACAATGAGGAATGTAGCAGGGCTTTCCGGGTGGCTCGGTGACCTGTTGAACTTTGGAGAGCCTCTGGGATATCTAAACATGTAAACACACTCCTCCTCCTCATCATCATCTTCATCTCCCTCTCCTCTCTCCTGGTCTGAAGATGCCTGTCGTGGAGCCTGGGTGGCAAGCTCAGTCATCACCTCGTCACACACACTGGACACTGACCTGCCTCAGATCCTCTTCCACTCTCACACCTCATCCGGTGCAGCACATCACAGCAGCTGTTGTGATGATGTTGGTTCACCTCATCTTCCACTGCAGTTAGTTTAGACCTGTACTTTTCACCTCTCAATATAAAGGCCATACTGCTTCCTGCACAGGAACTGGACATTGGCATTGGATGTAAATTGTGAGGCGTGGCACTTTTGAACATACATGTTCCATCTTCCTTCCCGAGGCTATTTTGCAGAGGAACTGTTGCTCCGTCTGGCGTATAGCACCTCCCAAGACGATTGTGATTGGTTTAAAGTTATGCCAATAAACTAGAGCACACTTTTGTCCTATCCAGAAATGTTGTGTGGACAAGCCGGACCTTCCTCCGGAGCCTGTGGACATAGGTCTGGCAATGCGAGACCAGGATCCTAGAAGCTCCCCCTGAGTGCTGGCCTGGTGTATCCGGCACGTTCTACCCGACCTCAACAGGGAGCAAAGGCTGTTACCCAGGTGGTTTGGATCTTTAATGATTCTTAGGCCTTTTCTTCCAGCGCCTGGTCTAAATATCCTTTAGGCAGGGTAGGGCACCGCCTATTGTATGTTCAGCTGAACTAACCACTCTCTGCAGGGCCTTTCAGTCCTGTTCAGTGCTGTTTCTCTACCAGTCCTTGTCAGGACGCTCTCCATGATGCAGGAGTAGAAATCCCTCAGTATTTGAGGGGATACCCAGAATTTCCCCTCAGGCCCCTGAGGTGAAACAGTGTCTGCATTGCCTTTCTTATTTTTGTTTCATACTTGATTTGTTTTTTCTTGATTTTTTTAAAAGTTATTCCCTAGGTCAGTTCAATAGTTTTGCATGCAGAAGGTCCTGGGCTTGAAACCCAGTGGAACCATTACTTTATATCTGCTGGTTGCAGAGCCTATTTCAGTGCTAATCCTTTGGGGTAGTTATTTAGCATCCAAATTTGCTGTCCTGTGTGACATTTGCCCTACCTTGTTGTCCTGTGCAGTTCTGATGCTCTCGATGTTTCACTGTTTGAGGGGTTACCCAGAATTTCATCAGGCATCTGAGGTGAAAAAGTCTCTGCCTTACCTTTTGCATTAGGAAGTTTTAGTTTCAAACATAATTTGTATTTGTCTTGCCTTTTACAAGTTATTATAGAGTAATAAGTGGTCCCATAATGTATGTAATCACATCGGCTTCACACGCAGAAGGTCCTTCATGGTTTGCAGAGCCTATCTCAGGGCTAATCCTTTGAGGTTTTAAAATGTTTTATAGCATGATTAATATCATTCCTGTAAAAGTCTCCCACTCACATTGAATACAGCTTTTTTGCTGTTGCTTGAAAGTTATGCTGTCAATTGTTGCCGTTCATATAAGCATTGCAAAAGCCCCACATCCACCCCGTAATCCACCTGTAGCCTCTAAATTGACCTTCCCCTAGGGAGGAAGTCAGTATCGTCAATACTCTGCTGAGCTCGAAGCTTACTCGTGTGGAGTGATGAGGTGAAGGCCTTTACGCCAAATATCAAAACTGTATATATTCTACACTCACATATAATCTGTTCTTCATGAGATGGCTGACTGAACTCTTTTATTTGCATTTCTAAGCATACTGTCATCACAAAATCCTGATGAGATTCCATAGTCTAGAGGTTATCATGTCTGCTTTACACACAGGAGGTCTTTGGTTTGAAACCCAGTGGAATCATTATGTTATATCTGCTGGTTGCAGAGGTAATCATTTTGGGTATATTGATGTGCTGTCCTGTGTAGTCCTGTTCGGTGCTATTTCCATACCAGGATTCCAGTTAGGATAATCTCAATGATGCAGTATTTCACAGTATTTGAAGGGATACCAGGAATTTCATCAAGGATCTGAGCTGGAACAGTCTCTACCGCATTATTATGGAACCCACGGAAATTCTAGGCAAGACCCGCCCTTCAATAGCATTCACACACTACTATTGGCCAGGCGTCCATGCTTACGCAAGGTAATGTAACCCGATTTGTTCAGGTCCTATCCCCTGACCAATCGCCTATCCTAACCTTACCCACTCAAGGTCAATGCCAACCTCCAACCAGTCGGGCTGCTTCGTAGGGCGGGACATGCCTAGAAGTTACGTGGGATCCATAATAACGCATCTCTACCTTGCCTTTCTCACCGTTGAGTCAGTATGCAGCACCCAGGTTAGACCCTCAGTGATGTGGACACCAAGGTAACTCAATTCATGAGTAGGTTGTTGTCCTGCTACTGTCAGGTCCTCTAGTTGTTTCAGGTTTATTTATTGTTTGTGATATTGTTTGTGATCAGGCCCAACACAGCTGTGTCCTCAGCAAACTTGATGATGGAGTCAAAAGTGGCTACACAGTTGTGTGTGTACAGGGAGTACAGCAGGGGACTCAGAACACAGCCCTGGGGTGCTCCGGTGTTAAGGTTGAGGGTGGAATAGGTGTATCTGTCCCTCCCCTCCTCACCACCTGGGGTCTGCCTGTCAAGAAGTCAATGATCCACATGCACAGTGACGTGGTAGTCCTATCCAAATTTTCAGAAACATCCAATGTTGTTTCATTGTTCATGTTGTTTGGGTCGATATTAGCAGACAATGATAACATAGGAAACCACTGTTCTATTCCCCAGATTGTTGATACCTTTCTGCCGTGTATTCTTTAAGTTCTTTGTTTTGTACCCAACAACTAAAAAAACAAACACACACACACACACACACACACACACACACACACACACACACACACACACACACACACACACACACACACACACACACACACACACAGACCATCTTGTTTGTGGAAAATCAGTGAGAGAAATTGATTGAGTTTTGCTAGGATGTAAGGTTAAGGGAAAGTTTGCCTGGTTTGAAGACAGAAGAGGGGCAGGAGGAAAAGAAGGGGGGAAGAAAAGGAGGAGAAGCAAGAAATGCTGAAGATGGTTAAATTGGTAAGGCAGATAACAGGAAATAATTGTGCTTATTGAGGCTGAGAGTACACAGAGAAACAGACTGAGAGAGAAAGAGAGAGAGAGAGAGAGAGAGAGAGAGAGAGAGAGAGAGATGGAGATAGAGAGAGAGAGAGAGAGGGACCTTGACAAGGAGCAGAGATTCTTTCAGGGTGACCTCATACAGTCTGACCCCCAACTTCTGTTTTCCTTTCCATAACTCATCTCAAGTTCAACACAGGGCTGTCTGCCTGCTGTGTGTGTGTGTGTGTGTGTGTGTGTGTGTGTGTGTTCCTGCTCTCACAATGAGCAGTTGAAGATAAAGTGGTGTGGTTGCAGTTCAAGAGTTCAGTCTCAATCAAATAGATGAGTGCACATGCACAGCCACATGTACTCACACACACACACACACACACACACACACACACAGTCCTGGCAAGGGTCTGCAATTTCTACATTGAGGCATTTCTATTCTATTATCTTCAACAGCCAATTTGTCAATAAAATGTTGATTTCTGATCCGAATGCAAAGAGAGGAACATTATCAAAGCCTACTGTCGCGTTAGAGAGTGTGTGTGTGTGTGTGTGTGTGTGTGTGTGTGTGTGTGTGTGTGTGACTGAGCGGAGCCAGATGGTGCTGGTTGTATTTTCATCGGACGACAGTCTCATCATGTTTCAGCTTTTCTCCAAACTGAATTTCTTTTTTTTAAATTGGGAATCGCAGAAATCTTTTTCCCACTCCATGTTATTGTTGTACATTTTGCAGTTTAAACTCAACTGGTATTATTTATGAAAGTGGTTTGATCATTTTTAATTTACTAATTAAGTTGAACTTAATATAAACTTTTTACCTTTATTTTATCACTGTTGTATGGTGCCTTGCTCAAGAGCACCTTGGCAGTGCCCAGGAGGTGAACTGGCATCTCTCCAACTACCAATCCATACTCTGTACTTTGGTCTATACGGGGGCTTGACCCTCCTGATCCCTACCTAACTCCCTATGGACTGAGCTGATGTCACCCCACGATATATTTTATTATATCTTTTAGCATTTGAAAAAAAATGTAAATCTTTCGAAACCGTATCCCGACGTTGACGTTGACCCTTCTGTGATTATCCTTCCTTTAATATTAATCTAAATAATTCATCATTTCAGCTTTTTTAAATCAAGAATTAGGTATAATTTCCTATAAATGAGGTTTATTGACAATGAATTCCAAAAATAATAATAAACATGTAATAAGTTAGTGTTAGTGGTGTTTATACATGATAGTGAAAAGAAGCATTAAACGTAAAAAGAAATGTGCAAAATCTTTTGAAAAAAAGCACCAAAAGTCGAAGAAAAGAGACCAAAACATCAGAAAAAGGAGGACAACAAGTGCATGATCAAATGGAAGACAACACAAAGGTTAAAAGAATGACCAATAAGGCCGATTAAAGGAAATCCATGTCTCTTATTGGCTGTTCCTGAATATCATGTGATCAGTAAAAAGCTGCTTTTAAATGTTCCACGCCAATGAAAGTTGGTTTCAGTAGCTATTTATGAGTGGTTGTTTTTTTTCTTCACACTCAGAAATTTTATATTTCTTCATTGGCTCAGAGCATTCTTGAGAGCATTCTGAAGTTTGATAAATATGGACCCAGGAAGCCAACTGCCTCCATATTTACTGTAATGAATACAGGAAGCCTGGCTGAAGGTTGCAAGAAGAACAACAATACAGAGTTGATCAGCTCTATGCCTTCAAAAACATTACATTACATTAAATTACATTACATTACATTAAATGTCATTTAGCTGACACTTTTATCCAAAAAATGCGACTTCCAATTACAGTTTTTTCTGATTGCTAAACGAGGAGTCACATGTGCAAAACTCAAACTACAGTCTGCACTACCAACAGTTACCTGAGCTAAACAGTTCACATCGGCTGCAAAACAGGCTCAGTGCAGCCAAACACTATGCACAAGCCTCACTGAGATAACACACACTGTCACTCAGTACACACTGAGGGTAAAAACACTAGCATCAAACACCAATACAGAAATTACAAACTTTTTCATCTTTACAGTTTGAACAATTTGAGCGACTTGACACTACTCAACAGTTTATTTAAGGAAAAAATATAGATTGTATAGCATACCAATTTTTACATAAGGTAAACAAGAAGGAATGAAAATCTGCAGTTTTTCAGTTTAAAGTATTTTGTCTCTAGTAATTTATGGAATTACTGGGGAAAAAAAACTAAAGGTACATAACAGTACCAAAGAATAGTGTGACTAATCCTGCCTCTCTCCAGAATCATGTGGCAAGTTTTCTTCATCACATTGGATGTCTGCATCATCTCTAAATAAAAATGAATGTGGTGTTTCTATTGCTTTCACCTCCATTACTTTTACTATTGTAAAGATATAGGGTTTTTCACTTTTTTTTATAACTGTGTACATAACCTCAGACATCTAGGCTATTCTGTTTTGAATGTGTGGTTAACAGTTTTGACAGCAGTGTGTTAGCATTTGAACAAAGTGCTGTAAATCTACAGTGTTGTGCACGTTGTGGTTAAAGTCATGGGATAAGTGTGTAGAGTTTTGAAAACTGTGTTCAAGCGATAAAAAACGATCTAGAGTTTGGTCCACATGAACTGCTGCTGTGCAGACTGTAGTTAGAGTTTAGCACATGTGACTCCAGTTGTGCCCACTGTCGTTTAGCAATCGAAAAAAACTGTAAGAGCTTTCAACCTTGAAGGTACAAACTCCGGACAGCAAGAAAAAAGTGCAAGTAAATTAGCTTTAAATAAGCCAAACTACAAAGAGCCATATGAAACTGGAATATATATACTTTATTTATTTATTTCCTCATCCAAGGTGCAATCGGAAGAGATGTATTTTTAGAAGGCTTTTGGCCGTCCTGATGTCCTTTCAAAAAAAGATAAAAAGTTTGATAGTTTTTGATATGGAATACTATAATTAGATTTCCATCTATTACTGTAAATAGAAATTGCAAAACACCAAATTAAAAGAGTTGAGAAATAAAAGGCAAACACTTGCATGTCTTTGATGTATTCAGTTCACATGAGATTGTGTGTGTGCGTGTGTGTCTGTGTGTGTGTGTGTGTGTGTGTGTGTGTGTGTGTGTGTGTGTATGTGTCGGGGGTCACTGGGAGTTCAGCAGCTCTGCCCACAGAGAGCCCTGCTGGGCAGCCATCCCGCTCCACTGACCCAGGCCTGCTGCTCTGGAGAAAACACATCTGCATAGGCGTCGTCCCTCAAAAGCATCTGAAGGCTAGGAGGTGATCCTGGAATCCATCTCATGAACTTTCTTAAAGCTGAAAAGGGGTTTTCCAAAAGCACCGTAACTTAAGACTGTACCTCCTACCGTACCTTGTACCGGCCCTCTGGCAAAAACAGGGTTCCTTCATTTTTCAGCCTGTACCTTCATCATGGCCGATGGTACCTGATCACTGATTCTTGATGTAAAATGAGTAATAGTGTTTGAAATAAAAAAAATTACAAAATCAGATTTAACAAAAAAAATAACTCAAAATTTGATTTGCGCAATTGATTGATTGTTATTGGAAAATTGAGCCCTGCTTCAGACCAGTAACAGTCTGGTTCAGACTGATCCACATTAGACTGATCCAAAACTGAAACCTTTTTAGAAAACACAGAAACCACTTAAGGACTTATTTGGAATTTCTCTGACAACCCAAACAGATTCAGAATCAGACTACTTTATTGATCCTCAAAAACATTGCCCGTCTCCGCCCATCGCTCACATGCTCTGCTGCCGAAACTTTGATCCACGCCTTCATCACTTCATCTGCAGAAGCCTTAAATAAACTTCATATTTCTGGGGGTTCTGCCCCTGCAGAGCATTCACCACCGCAGCCCCCCTCCTTCTGGAAGTCCCTACCCTTACACATCCGTGACTGTACTGACCTGGACACATTCACCTCAATCATCAAAACACACCTCTTCAGATAGGCCTTCCACCAGTGGTGGAAGAAGTATTCAGATCCTTTACTTAAGTAAAAGTACTAATACCTCACTGTAAAAATACTCTGCTACAAGTCCTGCATTGGAAATTATACTTAAGTAAAAGTATGTAAGTTAAAAGTATTATAAAAGTAAATAAGTACTCAAAGCTGTAAAATCCTCCCATTGTAGAAAGTGTAAAGGATCCAAACAGTTGTGTGTTTAATGGTCGAATCATTTCAGCTGGACTTGTAGTCCGTTATACTGATGAATAAATTATAGAACATCAGATTTTATAAACTACATGTGTTTTGTGTGCAAAAATCTTAATGTATAAAGTAACTAAAGCTGTCAGATGAATGTAGTGGAGTAAAAAGTACAATGTTTCTCTCTGAAATGTAGCGAAGTAGAAGTAGAAAGTGGCATGAAAGGAAAAGACTTAAGTAAAGTACAAGTAACATTTGTACTTTAGTACAGTACTAAAGTAAATGTACTTAGATGCATTCCACCACTGCCACCTACCAATAGTCTTACGTTTATCCACTGATAGTTACTGGTTTTATTGTTTCAATTGCTTTTAATATGCTTGTTTTGTGTGTTGGTTGCATT